>NC_053496.1:179213758-179548758 GCF_905171775.1 Rana temporaria | reverse complement strand
GTGAATGATGTCTCGCACAAAAGAGCTCTCAGAAGACCTACGATTAAGAATTGTTGACTTGCATGAAGCTGGAAAGGGTTATAAAAGTATCTCAAAAAGCCTTGCTGTTCATCAGTACACGGTAAGACAAATTGTCTATAAATGGAGAATGTTCAGCACTGCTGCTACTCTCCCTAAGATTACTGCAAGAGCACAGCGCAGACTGCTCAATGAGGTGAAGAATCCTAGAGTGTCAGCTAAAGACGTACAAAAGTCTCTGGCATATGCCAACATCCCTGTTAGCGAATCTACGATACGTAAAACACTAAACAGGAATAGATTTCATGGGAGGATACCACAGAGGTAAAAGTCCGATGGGGCCCCCACACGATCGGTTTCTCCGATGGAAAAAGTCCATCAGACTTTTTTCATCGGAAAAAAAATGATCGTGTGTACACGGCCTTATAAAGCTGTACACTCACTACTTTACATTGTAGCAAAGTGTCATTTCTTCAGTGTTGTCACATGAAAAGATAGAAGAAAAGATTTACAGAAATGTGAGGGGTGTACTTACTTTTGTGAGATACTGTATATCTTCATGTGGTTATAATAACATTTTCTCACTAGGAGGAAATCTGACCCTCGGTGGTATGACTCCTCTGGTGTGTAATAAGATCTCTTTCCTCAGTGAAACATTTCCCGCACTCTGAACATTAAAAAGAATGTACCCTGGTGTGAATTTTTTGGTGCGCAGCAAGTTTGTCCTTGAGACGGAAACGTTTCCCGCACTCTGAACATAGGAAAGGAAGCTCGCCAGTGTGAATACTCTGGTGTTTACGAAGGGCTGCTTTGTTAATGAAATTTTTCCCGCACTCTGAACATGAATAAGGACGCTCCCCTGTATGAATTTTCTGGTGCCTGCGGAGCAGTTTTTTCTCAGTAAAACATTTTCCGCACTCAGAACATGAATAAGGGCGCTCCCCCGTGTGAACTCTCTGGTGTTCAACAAGTCTATTTTTCTCAAAGAAAGCTTTCCCACACTCTGAACACGGATAAGGACGCTCCCCCGTGTGAATTTTCTGGTGTCTAGCAAGTTTAGTTTTGTTAATGAAAGCTTTCCCACACTCTGGACACGAATGAGGACGCTCCCCCGTGTGAATACTCTGGTGTTCAAGAAGGGCTGCTTTGTTATTGAAATGTTTCCCGCACTCTGAACATGAATAAGGACGCTCCTCTGTATGAATTCTCTGGTGCCTGAGGAGCAGTTTTTTCTCAGTAAAACATTTTCCGCACTCTGTACATGAATAAGGGCGCTCCCCCGTGTGAACTCTCTGGTGTGCAACAAGTCTATTTTTCTCAATGAAAGCTTTCCCACACTCTGAACACGAATGAGGACGCTCCCCCGTGTGAATTTTCTGGTGTCTAGCAAGTGAAGTTTTGGAAATAAAAGCTTTCCCACACTCTGGACACGAATGAGGACGCTCCCCCGTGTGAATTCTCTGGTGCATAGCCAGCAAATTTTTCGTAAAGAAGCCTTTTCCGCACTCTGAACATGAAAAAGGACGCGCCTCCCCTGTATGACTTTTATGGTGCCTGAGGAGTGTTTTTTTCTCAGTAAAACATTTTCCGCACTCTGAACATGAATAAGGGCACTCCCCTGTGTGAATTTTCTGGTGTCGAAGAAGCTCCGATTTCATAATGAAGATCTTCCCGCACTCGGGGCACGATAACGGGTCCACTCCTGGATCTGTTGATGTCGGCACACTGTGAGGTCTTAGATGGACACCCTGACTATCACCATTGGATGTATGTGGAGGTTCCTCACAATTAGGGGGATTTACTCCTACAAAATATCGTACAATTCCATTATCTTCTGCAACATAACCTGGAGATACAACAAGATGTCCCTCAGTAGACTTCCATAGATAGAGTCCAGCTGTTGGAAACCAAGAAGAAGTGTTAGAAGTCTCATACATTATGTTGGTAGAATATTCAACATTTTCTCAGAGCTCCGGCATGGAACTGGGTGCAACCAAAGCAGAAAAAATGTAACGTACATTATCTCTCAAAAGTAAGTACACCCCTCACATTTCTGTAAATATTTTCTTCTATCTTTTCATGTGACAACACTGAGGAAAAAACACTTTGCTACAATGTAAAGTAATGAGTGTACAGCCTGTATAACAGTGTAAATTTGCTTTGCCGCCCCCTCAAAATAACTCAAACACACAGCTATTAATGTCTGGCAAAAAAAGTGGGTACACCCCTAAGTGAAAATGTCCAAATTGGGCCCGAAGTGTCAACATTTTGTGTGGCCACCATTATTTTCCAGCACTGTCTTAGGCTGCATTCACACCTGAACGCGGCGTTTTGTCCCGCGATTTGCCGCGGCAAAACGCGGCGTTTTTTACCGCGGTTTTCGCTGGAGGGGTGATTTACACATTGTCGGCTATGGCCGAACGCCGAAGCCGCCTGAAAAAAAGGGTCAGGGACTTGTTTTGAGCTTCAGGCGTTCGGCGTGGAGATGTGAACCATCTCCATAGCCGACAATGTTAAATCACCCCTCCAGCGTATTTCAGGCTGCAATAACGTCGGGCATAAAAACGCCTAGGTGTGAATGGAGCCTTAACCCTTTTGGGCATGGAGGTCACCAGAGCTTCACAGGTTACCACTAGAGTCCTCTTCCCCTCCTCCATGATGACATCACAGAGCTGGTGGATGTTAGAGGCCTTGTGCTCCTCCACCTCCCATTTGAGGATGCCCCACAGATGATCAATAGGGTTCAGGTCTGGAGACATGCTTGGCCAGTCCAACACCTTTACCCTCAGCTTCTAAAGCAAGGCAGTGGTGGTCTTGGAGGTGTGTTTGGGGTCGTTATCATGTTGGAATACTACCCTGTGGCCCAGTCTCAGGACTCCTGATATTCTCTGCCAGGAAAATTATCACTCTCTGCTGGAAAAAACGGGCCCGCCGTCCATATTGTTATGGAAAACACATGTCAATAAAGTACTACCACTCTATAAAGGAAAAGGTAAGTGAACCAACCATGTACTGTGCAGTGGCCAGGTGGGAGGTGGTTAATTCATGAAACTGTTTTTTTTTTTCCCAAAAACACTTGCATTTAAAAAATTACTGCTCAAATACCGTGTGACATAACAAATTGCAACGACCACCTTTTATTCTCTAGGGTCTCTGGTTTTTTTTTGTTTTTTTTTTAGCAGAGGACTAGAAGCTCCTCCTTGATTAGGAAAAGGTATGTAGATTTTTTTTTATAATTACATCGCCATCACCCACATACAGAAATAGGGACCAGTGTATGTTTATATCACTTTAAACCCAAAAACAAAAAAATATTATATTGAGCACGGGGTGCCCAACCTGTGGCCCTCTAGCTGTTGCGAAACTACAAGTCCCATCATGCCCCTGGCTTTGAGAGGCAAGTGTCAGCCTTGCAATGCCTCCTGGGACTTTCTTCCTTCATCCGCATCTGGGGGTGAACTCCAAGAACATTTGTCTTTTTCAAACCATGAAATTATATAAAATTAATTCTTGAAAACCTAAAGAAGTAAATTAAAAAAAGGAATTGCTTCTGTAATTCGTGTTTATTACTTACTTGGGTTGAGAAGTAGAGGAGATTCCACCGGTTTACTTTTCATAATCGTCTCCCCCTCCTCCATAGACTGCTGATCTCCTGATCTCCCATTCTCTGTATATTGGAGATCTTCCTGTGTAGACTTCTGGGAATCCAGAGGACAACCCTCCTCCATAGACTGCTGATCTCCACTCACCAACCTCTCTTCTTCTTCCTCTTTATCCTCAACTTTGATGTCTTTCCGTTCTTCACCCTGAACCCCAAAGATGATAGAAAAGGAACAAGAGATTACATAGAAGAATGTCCTTTCATATAACTATTTTCGAGTTCTTTTTCTCCTGTCCCATCTACCTGATCATTCCCTTTATAGTTGTGATCTTCTTGGGTGGAATTCCGGGAATCCAGAGGACAACCCTCCTCCATAGACTGCTGATCTCCACTCACCAACCTCTCTTCTTCTTCTTCCTTTTTAACCTCAACTTTGATATCATTCACTTCTTTACCCTAAACCCCAAAGATTTATAAATAGGAACAAGAGATTACATAGAAGAATGTTCTCTCATAGAATTATTTTATATTTTTATCTTTTTACTGAGTCCCATCTACCTGATCAGTCACTTTATAACTGGGGGTTTTCTTGGGAAATTCCTTGGAATACAGAGGACCTCTCTCCTCCATAGACTGCTGATCTCCACTCACCAACCTCTCTTCTTCTTCCTCTTTATGCTCGGCTTTGATGTCTTTCCGTTCTTCATTCTATATTGTAGAGATGATAAAATATAACACCTGGAAACACTGCTGCCAATAATAAGAGATGACATATAAGAATGTCCTCATATAGAATTATTTTTGCCCCGTCCCATCTACCTGATCATTCTCTGTATAGTTCTGATCTTCCCGTGTAGAATCCTTGGAATCCAGAGGACAACCCTCCTCCATAGACTGCTGATCTCCACTCACCAACCTCTCTTCTTCTTCCACTTTACGCTCAACTTTGATGTCTTTCCGTTCTTCACTCTAAAAATTGTAGCGATGATACGATATAATATCTGGAAACACTGCTGCCAATAATAAGAGATGACACAGAAGATTATCCTCTCATAGAATTATTTTTGCCCCGTCCCATCTACCTGATAATTCTCTGTATAGTTCTGATCTTCCCGTGTAGAATTGTGGGAATCCAGAGGACAACCCATGTCACGCCGATATACGTCGGCAGAATGGCACGGCTGGGCAAATCAACGTACGTTGCCTTTAAGATGCAGCATTGTGTGCATACACGCCCGCCGTGAGCTCCTGCAATCGTCTCACAAAGAGGAAGAACAGGGAAATGCTGATGTAAACAAGCATTTCCCCATTCTGCCTAGTGACAGGACATTGATCACAGCTCCCTGTGATCGGGAGCGGTGATCAGTGTCGTGTCACACGTAGCCTACAGTTAGAACACATTCCTAGGACACACTTAACCCCTTCACTGCCAGTGTCATTTACACAGTAATTAGTGCATTTTTATAGCCCTGATCACTGTATAAATGACAATGGTCCCAAAATGGCGGACACATCAGACACTTTTGAGCAGGGCCCTCTTAACCCTTTTGTATTTTATAGCATTATAACTGTGCGCTCTCCCTTTTAAATTGTAAAGCGCTGTGTAAACTGTTGGCGCCATATAAATCCTGAATAATAATAATAATAATAATAATAATAATACAAGCTTTCCTGAAGAGATGAGCTTTCAGGGATCACCTGAAGGCCTTTGAAGACTTCTACGGCTAGAAGAAGAAGAGGAAGAAGAGGGAAGGAGATCGAGTTGTATGTGACACCCAAGGAGTGCTTAGATAGGTAGGTGGACTACCATGAAAGAGCAGAGTCGTGGCGGTCAAGGGAGTTTGAAGGAGGAACCTGTATAGGATATTTTATTAATGTGATCTGGATGTCCTACCAGGTGAAGAAGTGCAGTATATTTTCCCAGAGGGAAATCTCAATAGAGGGTTTGAGTTTGTCGTATTTCTGTATTTATAGAGGGTGTTTGAGTTTTATGTATAGTAATTGTATATCATATACAAGTGTGTAGCAGCATTTGCCTGAGATAAAAATACGTCACGTGTATATAGAGGAAAAGGACGGACATAATCAATGGTTAAAGGCATCACAAATATGGAGGAAGAGAACGGACACAATGGGGAGAGGTTGGAAAGGGGCTGCAATTGGACATAAATATGAAATAATATCTTATTACCTCCTCAGTTCCAGCAACGTCTCCTCTCTACTTCCTGCTACTTCACCGGAAACTATTGTTTTTTTTTTTCCTTACCTCACTTCCTGCCTTTAATACTACTTCCTATCTGTATCATACCTCATTTCCTGTCTATGCGTTCCACTCACAATTGGTGAGATCGCCATCTTGGGGTGAATATAAAGACTGCCGTCTCCGTTGTTTCTGAACACTGAAAACATTCTTCCGTGTTCTTGCGCAAGTTAAAAGTCAACCAAGGAAAAAAAAAGTACATACTTTGAAAACGTTATTGTCTTTTTCATTGGCCTTGTCTTGTTTGTTATTTTATGTTCTCTGGATTGGTTGGTTAATAGAAAAGTGTACTGTAGCATTGCAAACATTTAATTTGAAAAAGCATAGGCAATGAAATTTTTTTTTTTTTATTGTCCTCAAAGACAGAGAAGTAAAGCAGGACAAGCGCCTTTCACACTCAGATCATGTGCTTAACTAAGATCAGCCCCTCACAATCCACACTACATTCTCCGACATCTCTCCTCCACCATCCACACTACATTCTCCGACAGCTCTCCTCCACCATCCACACTACATTCTCCGACAGCTCTCCTCCACCATCCACACTACATTCTCCGACAGATCTCCTCCACCATCCACACTACATTCTCCGACAGCTCTCCTCCACCATCCACACTACATTCTCCGACAGCTCTCCTCCACCATCCACACTACATTCTCCGACAGATCTCCTCCACCATCCACACTACATTCTCCAACAGCTCTCCTCCACCATCCACACTACATTCTCACACAGCTTTTTAAAAGGACCATAGTACTATAATTTATTCCTGTGAGACCTATAACTATCATTCTCTCACAGTATTGAATCTATGGAGAAGCTTTGTCACCATAGACCAGGGGTCTCCAAAATTTTTACTTCGAGGGCCACATCATATAATTTTATAGATATTTGCAGCAGAAAAAAAAGTTATTTATAAATGAATCTTCAGTCATGAAATAGAAAAAACTTTTAAAAAAAAGGGTGCTATCAGCGGGGCTGGATGGTGCACCTGTATCCTCCACCCGCACCTAAATGCCAGATTCTCATGCACCAGGGCCAAAAATTAAGTGTGTATGAGGCTTAACATCTGTGTCCCCATCAGAGCCCCCCTGTGTCCCCAGCAACATCTCCCCATACTTCAGTGTCCCCACAGATTCTCTCCACACAATTGTGTCCCCCACAGAGTCCCCCTCCACACTTGTGCCTCCATCAGACACCCCCCCCCCCCTGAACACTTATGTCCTCACCAGAGCCCCCAAGCACACTTGGATTCTCAGAGTCCCACACACTTGTGTCCCCATCAGGGCCCTCCTGTACACTTACATGCTCACCAGAGCCCCCCTGCACACTTATGTCCTCACCAAAGCCCCCCTGCACACTTATGTCCTCACCAGAGCCCCCCTGCACACTTGTGTCCTCCATCAGAGTCCCCTCCACACCTGTGTCCCTCACCAGAGCCCTCCTGCACACTTGTGTCCCCATCAGAGTCTCCCTCACACTTGTGTCCCTCATCACAGTCCCCCTACACTTGTGTCCCTACTAGAGCCCCCTCCCCCCAGCACATTCCCTTTCCCATCACCGCCTTCTTATTCCCCCAAGTCTTGGGAAGGGGGTGGACATGGCCTCCTGGCTTAGTTTGTCCTCTCTCATTGGGGTCTCCCTTCGGAGGAGCACCATACGTGCACTTTTTTTTGGAACCCGGTGGAGTTTTTGGAGTGTGTTTACACACCATGGGCTTAAAAAAAAAGTAAAAGATCACTATTGGAAGTTTTAAGCTTGCTGGGTGTCTGGCAGAATAACCGGTATTTTTCTGTATTCACAACATTTTAACCATTTCACGACCGCCGTATTGTTTTACTACTACAGGGCGGCTGCTGTGTGCAGGATCACATATATAAAATTATACACACACATGTGATCCTGCACTTTCGGGTAGCAGAAGTGAATGCGCGTCACCAGCGGCTTCCTCCTACTGTGATTATGCACATCGGTAGGCGATCAGCGGGTACCGCAGACTTGATATTCGCCGGCACCCACCGATCGTTCGGTACAGTGGCAGAACGGCTGTTCTGTCAGTAGGGAAGGCATGGATCCCGAGTTCCTGTAAAGCAGAAACAAGGAACCAGGTCTTCCCCTAGAAAAAAAGCACCTCCCCCACAGTACACAAAACACCGGCTAGGCACACAGTTATAAAGGAAGTAAAGCCGGCTATAAAAATGTTGTTTTAAGCCCCTGTGACGAACGCGGGTGAAAGATTCCCGCCCTCCTCGTTATCTGGTGACGAAGGACCGGCCAACCTCACACCACACTGTCACTTACGTAACAATGCCACACTCAGCTGCGCCCAGCACAAAGATTTTCCAACTTGTGGGACCACAATCTAGGTGCCAACAGCCTGAGAGCGATTGTCACTGGGCTAATTACACAATTAACCCTTTAACTGCCACCACTGACGTTTGATGAGGGAGGGTCATTACTCCCATTAATTAGCAATACCAATTATAATTTTAGAATAAGCGTCTGCAACACACACACTGCCACCACAGACAGGTCTGCTCAGAGGCCTTACTCTACAACAGTAGTGCTTTTCAAGAGGCAGAGGTTCGTTAATAGCTTGCATTAAGAGTTTTAGAGACAAGGTTAACACTTTTCAACATAAGGGTTTATTATGAAAAGGGTAAAGTTGGTGCTGTCATGAATATGCAATAAAGTCTGGCAGCTTACCTGTCTCCATGTGTTCATTAGAGGCCTGACCCTCTTTCTGGCTGTCTTTTATCACCTTCCTCCCTGGATTGCTCCACCCCAGGAAGCCTATATTAACCACTGCACTGCTAGTCTGCAGTGCTGTTCAACCGTGTTGTTAGCTTAAGTTCCTGTCTGCAGTGTGCTACGATTACCTTCCCGTGTACCGTTTTTGGCTCGTCCCTGACTTCTCCTGTTTGCCTGTGACCCTGACCTTTTGCCTGTCCCTTGGTTACCCTTGTCTGCCTGTTGCCCTGACCTCGGCTTACCCATCACTATCACTTGTCCTGCTTGCTGCTTCCCCTCTCTCCCTGCGGAGCGTGACCTAGGGGGTCCCAGGGGTCGCGACCTGGATCCAGCTGCGGCGAAGGCCATCCTCACCACTAGAGGCTCTGGTGAACACAAAGCTGGGTCTTAGACTCCGCGTCCTGGGGAATCTTGGGTTCACGCTTCCTCTCTGATAGCAGCAGTCGGCTATCGGGTTCACTACCCTGTGGTGCATCCCTGACCCCAACGGGGTGCAGGTGACCTGACAGGTGCAATAAAATGTTTACAGAAAAACATTTTTCAAGAGATAACGCCAATATACAGCCACAGAGTAATAAGGTAGAATTGGAGAAGAAGAATACTTGCAATTAATGTCCAAGGGTTGATCAGAGTTCGATTGATGAGCTGGGTAATCGGTTCTCAAACTTGGCAGATGTTCCTGCTTGGATGGAAAAAGGAGAACTGCCCATTGTCTCGGCATCTCCTCTTTTCTGTCAGATCAAGGGGTGTTGACAGCGACCAGTGACCAATCGTCTGGTCTTCTTATTTAGGGGTTTGTTGCTGGGAGGGGGTCTACATTCTTGACCATGTCCCAGGTACACTTTGTGATGCATATTCATATCTCTGCATCTCTAATGTTTACAAACTAACAATGTCCATTTTATTGTTCAGCGTGACATTTGCTTTAAAACAAGTACAGGCATGACAAGTCTCCAATTTCTAGTTTACCTAGGAGGAATAAAGGGGACCAGGGGCTTTCCATATGACCTGTCATAGGGGTGTCTGAACTTCAAACAAAATGTATCCGAGGAAACTATATATGTCCATATTATGGCGGTGCTATTATTTATTTGGAAGTTATGAAACATGTTGAACTTTCATACTTATTCCAAGGTTTAAACTTTATGTGCACTAAAGGTTTATGACCGGGGTCTGTTGGTTCTCTAAGTTGAGAGGGTGACGGTATTACGATAGGCCTGTAGCTGTTTTTTTAAGACCTAGCTTGGTTCCACTTTCTCTGTTGAGATAACAGCTCGTTTGAAGTATCAAGCCTATGAATTCCTAAACATAAGGGAGGAGGGAGCGAGTTCATTTCTACTGCAGTGTTACACTATTAGCTAAGCTGTCATGGCTGCCGTACGGTTTTCAAACAACATGGCCACTAGCTATAGCTCTTTGTGTGTCCAGTACGTGATATTGTTACAGCCCCCCAGGTAGGTTATGGCATAATTTAGGAAAAAAGATCCGAACTCTTGTTGTTGATCCTTAAAAAATCTTTGTTTTTATTGACAAGCCACAGTGAACAAACACAAATGAAAACAGTTGACGCGTTTCAGCCTATAAGGCCTTAGTCATAACCCTTATGACTAAGGTTATGGCATAATGTGCTAGTGTGCACAGCATATTAGTATATTATGGCAGACTTACCTGTCCTATGGTGTCTTTCAGCGCAATGCTGAGACCAATACGGCTGTCCCCCAGCGCTTCCATCATCACCCAGCCTTCCCTCCGGGTCCCGTGCCTTCGTCTTTTCGATAGGCCAGGCCATGATAACACAACTTCTGTGCATGGGCACAGTAGGGCTGCCACATCACACGTTGAATCCAGGACACATAATAATTACACAGGTTCTCTGGCTGATTAAAGGTGTTAATTCAACTCACTTGGTGCCTTATCTGCATTAAATCAGCCTCAGAACCTGTGTAATTAATATGAGTCCTGGATTAAAGGGATGATGTGGCAACCCTAGCGCACGGGAGTAACATTTACCGCGGCAAGGAACGGGGCCATAAATGTTGGCTGAGCCTCGCATGCGCACTATAGTTACATTTACCGCGGCACAGTTTGGGCTGTAAATGTTCGCTGAGCCTCGCATTCGCACGGGAGTCACATTTACTGCAGCATGGATCAGGAGGCCGTAATTGTTCGCTGAGCCGCGCATGCGCACAGGAGTCACATTTACCGTGGCACGGATCGGGGGCCGTAAATGTCGGCTGAGCCACGCATGCACACAGGAGTCACATTTACCGCGGCACAGATCAGGGGCTGTAAATGTCTGCGGAGCCGCTCATGCGCACGAGAGTCACATTTACTGCGGCACGACCACGGTAAAAGAAAGCTCTTATTTGTGAAAAAATAAATAAAAAAGAAGGACATCAGTAACCCAGTGCCGTATCGCAAAAAAATTCCTGGCCGTCGTAACTCTGAGTCCGAGCCGTCGTATCTATGCGCCTGATTCTTAGAATCAGTTACGCATAGATTTGTATTAGATCCGACTGGCGTAAGTCTCTTACGCCGTTGTATCTTAACTGCATATTTACGCGGGCCGCTAGGGGTGTGTACGCCGATTTATGCCTAGAAATATGTAAATCAGCTAGATACGCCAATTCACGAACGTACGCCCGGCCGACGCAGTACAGATACGTCGTTTACTTTAGGCTTTAGTAAAGTTACCCCTGCTATATAAGGCGTACCAATGTTAAGTATGAACGTCGGGCCAGCGTCAAATTTTTCACGTTTTACATCGTTTGCGTAAGTCGTTCGCGAATAGGGCTGGGCGTCATTTACGTTCACGTCGAAAACATTGGCTTCTTGCGGGTTAATTTGGAGCATGCGCACTGGGATAATTTCACGAACGGCACATGCGCCGCTCGTAAAAAGCGTCATTTACGTGGTGTCACATTACATTTACATAACACACGCCCACATCTACCACATTTGAATTAGGCGGGCTTACGCCGGCCTATTTACGCTATGCCACCGCAACTTTATTTTGAGAATACGGCACTTGCCTGTCATAGTTGCGGAGGCGTAATGTAAATAGGATACGTTACGCCCGCACAAAGATACGCGGTTCTACGTGAATCCGGGCCTGAATAAATATTTAATTTTGTTTAAAACTTTAAAAGCCTTCGTAGTTTCTAAATACAGTATCTTACAAAAGTAAGTACACCCTTCACATTTCTGTAAATACAATGGCAAGAAAAAGTATGTGAACCCTTTTGGAATGATATGGATCTCTGCACAAATTGGTCATAAAATGTGATCTGATCTTCATCTAAGTCACAAAATTAGACAATCACAGTCTGCTTAAACTAATAACACACAAATAATTAAATGTTACCATGTTTTTATTGAACACACCATGTAAACATTCACAGTGCAGGTGGAAAAAATATGTGAACCCCTAGACTAATGACATCTCCAAGAGCTAATTGGAGTGAGGTGTCAGCCAACTGGAGTCCAATCAATGAGATGAGATTGGAGGTGTTGGTTACAGCTGCCCTTCCCTATAAAAAACACACACCAGTTCTGGGTTTGCTTTTCACAAGAAGCATTGCCTGATGTGAATGATGCCTCGCACAAAAGAGCTCTCAGAAGACCTACGATTAAGAATTGTTGACTTGCATAAAGCTGTCTCCAAAAGTATCTCCAAAAGCCTTGCTGTTCATCCGTCCACGGTAAGACAAATTGACTATAAATGGAGTAAGTTTAGCACTGCTGCTACTCTCCCTAGGAGTGGCCGTCCTGTAAAGATGACTGCAAGAGCACAGCGCAGACTGCTCAACGAGGTGAAGAAGAATCCTAGAGTGTCAGCTAAAGACTTACAAAAAATCTTTGGCATATGCCAACATCCCTGTTAGCGAATCTACGATACGTAAAACACTAAACAAGAATGGATTTCATGGGAGGATACCACAGAGGAAGCCACTGCTGTACAAAAAAAAAAAAAAACATTGCTGCACGTTTACAGTTTGCACAAGAGCACCTGGATGTTCCACAGCAGTACTGGCAAAATATTCTGTGGACAGATGAAACCAAAGTTGAGTTGTTTGGAAGAAACACACAACAGTATGTGTGGATAAAAAGAGGCACAGCACACCAACATCAAAACATCATCCCAACTGTGAAGTATGGTGGTGGGGGCATTATGGTTTGGGGCAGCTTTGCTGCATCAGGGCCTGGACGGATTGCTATCATCGAAGGGAAAATGAATTCCCAAGTTTATCAAGACATTTTGCAGGAAAACTTAAGGCCGTCAGAAGCTCAACAGAGGATGGGTGTTGCAACAGGACAACAACCCAAAGCATAGAAGTAAATCAACAGAATGGCTTAAACAGAAGAAAATACGCCTTCTGGAGTGGCCCAGTCAGAGTCCTGACCTCAACCCGATTGAGATGCTGTGGCATGACCTCAAGAAAGCGATTCACACCAGACATCCCAAGAATATTGCTGAACTGAAACAGTTCTGTAAAGAGGAATGGTGAAGAATTACTCCTGACCGTTGTGCACGTCTGATCCGCAACTATAGGAAACGTTTGGTTGAAGTTATTGCTGCCAACGGGAGGTTCAACCAGTTATTAACTATGAGGAGCCGAAAAAAATGAAGTTTAATGCTTCCGAGCATACGTCGACTTGATTCTGAGCATGCATGGATTTTTGTCCGATGGAGTTCCACACAGACGATCGGAAAAATTAAAAAACATGTTCTATTTTTTTACACCGATGGAAAAAAGTCAGATGGGGCCCACACCAAGGAAATCTGACCCTCGGTGCTATGACTCCTCTGGTGTGTAATAAGATCTCTTTCCTCAGTGAAACATTTCCCGCACTCTGAACATGAAAAAGAATGCTCCCTGGTGTGAATTTTTTGGTGCGTAGTAAGTTTTTCCTTGAGACGGAAACGTTTCCCGCACTCTGAACATAGGAAAGGGCGCTCGTTACTGTGAATTCTCTGGTGTTTACGAAGGGCTGATTTGTCAATGAAATGTTTCCCGCACTCGGAACATGAAAAAGGACGCTCCCCTGTATGAATTCTCTGGTGCATGAGGAGCAATTTTTTCTCAGTAAAACATTTTCCGCACTCTGAACATGAATAAGGGCGCTCCCCCGTGTGAATTCTCTGGTGTGCAACAAGTCTATTTTTCTCAATGAAAGCTTTCCCACACTCTGAACACGAATAAGGACGCTCCCCCGTGTGAACTCTCTGGTGTGCAACAAGTCTATTTTTCTGAATAAAAGCTTTCCCACACTCTGAACACGAATAAGGACGCTCCCCCGTGTGACTTTTCTGGTGTCTAGCAAGATTAGTTTGGGTAATGAAAGCTTTCCCACACTCTGGACACAAATGAGGACGCTCCTTCGTGTGAATTCTCTGGTGCATAGTCAGCGAACTTCTCGAAAAGAAACCTTTTCTGCACTCTGAACATGAAAAAGGACGCGCCTCCCCTGTATGAATTATCTGGTGCCTGAGGAGCTCTTTTTTGTCAATAAAACATTTTCCGCACTCTGAACATGAAAAAGGGCGCTCCCCCGTGTGAATTCTCTGGTGTCGAAGAAGACCTGATTTCATAATGAAGTATTTTCCGCACTCTGAGCATGATAACGGGTCCACTGCTGGATGTGTTGGTGTCGGCAAACTGTAAGGTCTTAGATGGACATCCCGACTATCACCATTGGATGTATGTGGAGGTTCCTCACAATTAGGGGGATTTACTCCTACAAAATATCGTACAATTCCATTATCTTCTGCAACATAACCTTGAGATACAACAAGATTTCCCTCAGTAGACTTCCATAGATAGAGTCCATCTGTTGGAAACCAAGTTTTAAATGAGTGTTAGAAGTCTTATACATTATGTTGGTAGAACATTCAACAGTTTCTCAGAGCTCTGGCATGAAACTGGGTGCAACCAAAGCAGAAAAATGTAAAGTATAGTATCTCACAAAAGTAAGTACACCCCTCACATTTCTGTAAATATTTTCTTTTCATGTGACAACACTGAAGAAATTACACTTTTTTACAATGTACAGCTTGTATAACAGTGTAAATTTGCTGTCCCGTCAAAATAACTCAACACACAGCTATTAATGTCTAAACCGCTGGCAAAAAAAGTGAGAACACCCCTAAGTGAAAATGTCCAAATTGGGCCCAAAATTACAATATTTTGTGTGGCGACCATTATTTTCCAGCACTGTCTTAACCCTCTTGGGCATGGAGTTCACCAGAGCGTCACAGGTTACCACTGGAGTCCTCTTCCATTACTCCATGACAACATCGTGGAGCTGGTGGATGTTAAAGACCTTGCGCTTCTCCACCCTCCGTTTGAGGATGCCCCACAGATGATCAATAGGGTTCAGGTCTGGAGACATGCTTGGCCAGTCAATCACCTTCATCCTCAGCTTCTTTAGCAAGGCAGTGGTCGTCTTGGAAGTGTGTTTTTGGGGTCGTTATCATGTTGGAATACTACCCTGTGGCCCAGTCTCTGAAGGGAGGGGTTCATGCTCTGCTTCAGTATGTCAGAGTACATGTTGGCATTCATGGTTCCCTCAATGATCTGTAGCTTCCCAGTGACGGAAGCACTCATGCAGCCCCAGACCATGACACTCCCACCACCTAACCATCATTAGATATGAATGCGCCAGGAAACCGACCTCGGTCCTCAATGCGCATCTCCTTAGAGTCTCCTCTCCTGATCTGTCAAAGCTCCATCAGCAATGGACACAGGACATCCCGGGACTGGACTCCGAGGACAGGGAGGACATGTGGGACCTCCTCTTCAAAATCCTGGTTTCACTTCGAGACCGTCTCATACAATACAAAATACTACACCGGGCTTATATTACCCCGTATAGATTACATAAAAAGAGAACCTCCCTGTCCTCGAAATGTTGGAGGTGTGCTGGGGATGCGGGCCACTTTATACACATCTTCTGGCCTTGCGTAGATATTAAAAACTACTGGTCACAAGTACTATCTGTAATACAAGAAGTGGTGGGAATAGATATAGCCCCGACCCCGCAGATATGCCTTCTAGGCTTAGTAGAAGAATTAGCTCCCAGGATAGCAGAGAGAACTCTGATAGGACTCCTGATATTCTATGCCAGGAAAATGATCACTCTCTGCTGGAAAAAACGGGCCCGCCGTCCATATTGTTATGGAAAACACATGTCAATAAAGTACTACCACTCTATAAAGGAAAAGGTAAGTGAACAACGTACTCTTAAAGGAACCTATTTAGAAAATAAAAAACAAATCTTTACAACCCCTTTAAGTGTATAATAATTGGTTTATGTGATCACGGACAGATGTACGCAGATGATCATTGGGACATATGATTTTACTGTTATGGGACAGGTGTTTTTACTGTGTGGGGTCAGTGTTTTGGGGACACTGGGCTGGTGATCAGTTTGTAAAAAACAGCTCATACTCACTGATCACCGGCCGGCTGCAGCGATCTCCTCTCCTCACTGACAACTTCCGTGCGAGGAGAGCCGATCGCCTAGCAACCGCCTCTCTACATCACATGATGGCTGTGATTGGACACAACCATCATGTGATTAGGAGGGCCAATCACAGAGCCCTCCTGCGGATCGGAGATGCGCCGTGTCCGGGTGACACAAGCGTATCGGGGCTGCACGGGCACACGCGTGATCCTCCTCTTTCTGAGGGACATTCCTGAACATCCACTCAGAAGGAAGAACGTATATGTGCAGTGGCTGGGTGGGAGGTGGTTAATTTATGAAAGTTTTTTCCCCCCAAAAACACCTGCATTTTAAAAAATGCCGCGCAAATACTGTGTGACATAACAAATTGCAATGACCGCCGTTTTATTCTCTAGGGTCTCTGCTAAAAAACAAACAAAACAGAGGACTAGAAGCTCCTCCTGCCACTGTTTCCCTGCGGACAGGCTGGAGAGAGCCGGGTCATGTGACAGCTGGATATTGATTAGGAAAAGGTATGTAGATTTTTTTTATAATTACATCGCCATCACCCACATACAGAAATAGAAGGGACCAGTGTTTGTTTATATCACTTTAAACCCAAAAACAAAAATATAATATATTGAGCACAGGGGTGCCCAACCTGTGGCCCTCCAGCTGTTGCAAAACTACAAGTCCCATCATGCCCTTGGCTTTGAGAGGCACCTGTCAGCCTTGCAATGCCTCATGGGACTTGTAGTTCCGCAACAGCTGGGAGGACCTCAGGTTGAGCACCCCAAGATACACTTGCTGGTGCCTGCTTATCAACTTGCAAGGAGACCATCATGATTTACATTCTTCCTATCATCATGAACTCATTTTTTTAGATTCATTTTATATATTATTGCTCTGCACTAGTGTTTTAAGAAAACAAATATTTGTAGGAATTAAAAATAGTAGAATGTCGATATGTGAAATTATCTGACTGACTTTTCAGGATCAGGATGGAATTATTTCATTCCTGTTGGGAAAATTGGGCCAAACGTGATATAAATTTCCTTCCTTTATCCGCATCTAAACAGCAGGTTTACATTTTCATTTTTTGGGGGTGAATTCCAAGAACGTTTGTCTTTTTTAAAACATGAAATTATATAAAATTCATTCTTTAAACGTAAAGAAGTAAATAAAAAAAACAAAAAGAAAATGCTTCTGTAATTAGTGTTTATGACTTACTTGTGTTGAGAAGTAGAGAAGATTCCACCGGTTTACTTTCCATAATCTTCTCCCCCTCCTCCATAGACTGCTGATCTCCTGATCTCCCATTCTCTGTATATTGGAGATCTTCCTGTGTAGACTTCTGGGAATCCAGAGGACAACCCTCCTCCATAGACTGCTGATCTCCACTCACCAACCTCTCTTCTTCTTCTTTATCCTGAACTTTGATGTCTTTCCGTTCTTCACCCTAAACCCCAAAGATGATAGAAAAGGAACAAGAGATTACATAGAAGAATGTCCTTTCATAGAACTATTTTCGAGTTTTTTTTCTCCTGTCCCATCTACCTGATCATTGCCTTTATAGTTGTGATCTTCTTGGGTGGAATCCTGAGGACCTCTCTCCTCCATAGACTGCTGATCTCCACTCACCAACCTCTCTTCTTCTTCCTCTTTATCCTCAACTTTGATGTCTTTCCGTTCTTCATTCTAAATTTCAGAGATGATAGAATATAACATCTGGAAACACTGCTGCCAATAATAAGAAATTACATAGAGGAATGTCCACTCAGAATAATTTTTAGTACTTTTTCCCCAGTCCCAGCTACCCGATTATTCTCTTTATAGGTGAGATCTTCCTGGGCGGAATCCCGGGAATCTAGAGGACAACCCTCCTCCATAGACTGCTGATCTCCACTCACCAACCTCTCTTCTTCTTCCTCTTTATCCTCAACTTTGATGTCTTTCCGTTCTTCATTCTAAATTCCAGAGATGATAAAATATAAGAACTGGAAACACTGCTGCCAATAATAAGAGATGACACAGAAGAATGTCCTCATAGAATTATTTTTCAATTATTTTTTAGTTCTTTGTGCCCAGCCCCATCTACCTGATCTCCTGATCTCCCATTCTCTGTACATTGGAGATCTTCCTGTGTAGAATTGTGGGAATCCAGAGGACAACCCTCCTCCATAGACTGCTGATCTCCACTCACCAACCTCTCTTCTTCTTCCTCTTTATCCTCAACTTTGATGTCTTTCAGTTCTTCTTCACCCTAAACCCCAAAGATAACAGAATACATTTGTACAAAGGAAGGAACCAGGAATTTCATAGAATGTCCTCTCATGGTTAGAATACAGTCCCACCTACCTGCTGATGGTGGGGGATGGTGTGACCTTCCAGTGTGGAATCCCGGGAATACAGAGGACGGGGACATCTCTCTGGAGGGTTCCCATTACTGGATCCATCTGTAGGAAACACACACACTGACTGAATACATTGTTTCTATGTGTTTATTAGATGATGTGGGATCTAGGTGGAGCCTCCGTACTGCTCTCTCCTTTACAATAAAGTCTCCTCTTACCCTGTGATGTGAGGGGCGGCTGATTCTCCATCATGACGTCCTTGTAGAGATCCTTGTGTCCTTCTAAATACTCCCACTCCTCCATGGAGAAATAGACAGTGACATCCTGACACCTTACAGGAACCTGACACACACAATGATACAGTCACCATCCAGACACATCCCTTGTCTGTTACTGGATAATGTCCCAGAATTCCCGGCACCGCTCACCTCTCCTGTCAGCAGCTCCATCATCTTCTTGCTGACTTCTAGAATCTTCTCCATGTTGTGTCTCTCAGGTTTCAGGGAGTCCCATGGAGGCACTGTGATGGTCATATGATCACCAGACTTCAGAAGAGGAAATCTCTGTATTGGAGAACCAATAGGAATATCATGTTAGAATCCCAGTATCCTCCTCACCTCTCTGGTCAGATCTGTGTTTTATTAATAGTGATAAGAGTGATGTCATGTGTTTTATTTTTTTTCTATTGCAAAGCCTGTGGCGTCCATAACACAACCCAAAAACTTCACCCGGTGCAGGAAAAAATGTGCACACACATAAAGAGTGATACACAAAAAACTGACGGGTGCATCGTCAAATGGCCCTCCGAAAAGGGCCCAACCCTGATCCCCCGGGGCGTTAGGCTCCTGGCAGGGACTGAGGTAATCTGTGATCTGTGCAGCCGAAGCCGACACGGACCCAACTGCCTTGGAGGGTCTGCCGAAACAGAACCCTCCCAGGTGAGGCTCCCCCGAAGGGAGACCCCATGAGAGCAGGCGAACTAAGCCAGAAGGCCATGTCCACCCACTTCCAAGACGTTCAGGGCAGGCCCGAGGACCAGCACCCTACTAATCACACACAAAGGTGTACAAAAAGTGCACCAACAAAAAAAAGACATAAAAGTGACAAACAAGGGGGTAAAATAAAAAATAAAGTGGGGGAGAAGGAAGGTGGGAGAGGTGAGTGGAAAGTCACCATCGTGCAATACGATGGCCGGCCCTCCGGCCAGGAAACAAAAATTCCCCTGGTCCTAGCCAAAAGGCTCGGCCCTAGAGGCAGGTGTTAAAAAGTGTGTTGTGGAGATCGTGACCAAAGTGCCATACGGTAAGTGCCCCTTAAACACTTGGGCAATGTATGGCACCCCTGGACTGCCACTCCAGGGGCACTATCTCCACAGGCTTTTCAATGGACCCTGACCCCTGGCCCGGACCAGCAGCATCCTTCCCAGCCAGTAAAGTATGAGTTCAGAGACATCGGGGAGAGCCCACCTCAGCAGGCTACTCCCACAACCCCCATCCCTCCCACCTAATCACGTTCCGGAAATACTAACCGCTCCTCCCGACGAAAAGAGGAGCAAGGGTTGTCTCCCGAACAACTGACTGGGGCAGGCACCACCAAATCCAGGCCAGAGGCCCAGCCCTCCAGCTTCGACCTCATGCCTCTCTGTCCAAATCAGAAGGCTTCCACCTCCACGCCAGCAGGTTTAGCGTCTGCCGACCGCCATTACACCTCGCCGTGTACTGGGGGATGGTCAGCATAGAGATATGAGTGATGTCATGTGACCTCCCAGAATCCTCCTCACCTCTCCGATCAGCAGGTAGATGATCTCCAGGGTGAAGTTTAGTATCTTCTCAGTCATGCGACTCCGGTCCTCCTCCATCCTCATTTGTGACGTCTTTTCACAGGCTTCCTTATAGAGAGATAACTTTGGAATATGAAAAAAAAATTGGATGGTATTGGTCACACAATTATAGAATGTGAGAGGGTTAATGGGAGGATTGCTGTACATTGTAGAACTACAAGCCCAATGCTAACACACTTAAGTCTGGTCTGTTTAGTGATTATTACAATTTTGAGATCTCAGGATCTTCTTGGTGTGAAAAATTCTCTGCTGGCTTTGTTTTGTTTCTGAACTGATCGCCTCTCTGCCTTTTGGCTAAGATCAAGTGTAGCATTTGTTCTTATCAGTTGCCAGAGGAGGCGCTGAAGCTACTCTCAAGAGTGGGGAGGGCAGATGCAAATCCAGCGATGTCATTGCACCTGGAAGGACAGTTTCGGTAGGGACTACGCCTAGCTGCCCGACAGATACTGGGGGCCGGCCCATTGTTGAGTCTGAGCCATCCAGAAGGGTGCTCCTGGTGAGGATAGGTTGGTGCATCGGGTCTGGCTGAAGGGCTGGTGTTGGTGCTTTCCCTGTCGGCGATCTTGTGGAGGAGCTGGGTGGCACCATGCAAATCCGTTGGATTGATGGGGACCTGGAAGGACTAGTACCGGTGGAGACTTATGCATTTGGCGGCTCTCCCTAAGAAAACCTAGAAGGGCTCTCTATCTGGCAGGGATTAAGGGCTGCACTGACCCAGTCAGGGGGTCGGATTCCTCTCCTCATCTTGGAAGGGGGTGGATATGGCCTTCTGGCTTAGTTCACCTTCTCTCATGGGGTCTACCCTCGGGGGAGCCACACCTAGTACTTGGGTGGGTCTGTTTCGGCAAACTCTCCAGAGAACAGGTTTCGGCCAGATGGACCTAGTGTAAAAGTACCCTTGTCCCCGGGGGATTCAGGGCAAGGCCCTTTGATTTCAGAGGGCTTGTGTACACCCGTTGCACATTTTTGTGTCACCTCTTTATGCTGTGCACTTTTCTTTGGCACCAGGTGAAGTAAACTGTTGGCGCCATATAAACCCTGTATAATAAAAATAATAATAATAGGTGGACTACCATGAAAGAGCAGAGTCATGGTGGTCAAGGGAGTTTGAAGGAGGAACCTGTATAGGATATTTTATTAACGTGATCTGGATGTCCTACCAGGTGAAGAAGTGCAGTATATTTTCCCAGAGGGAAATCTCAATAGAGGGTTTGAGTTTGTCGTATTTCTGTATTTATAGAGGGTGTTTGAGTTTGATGTATAGTAATTGTATATCATATACAAGTGTGTAGCAGCATTTTTCGGAGATAAAAAATACAACATGTGTACAGGGAGTGCAGAATTATTAGGCAAATTAGTATTTTGACCACATCATCCTCTTTATGCATGTTGTCTTACTCCAAGCTGTATAGGCTTGAAAGCCTTCTACCAATTAAGCATATTAGGTGATGTGCATCTCTGTAATGTGGTCTCTGTGGTCTAATGACATTAACACCCTATATCAGGTGTGCATAATTATTAGTCAACTTCCTTTCCTTTGGCAAAATGGGTCAAAAGAAGGACTTGACAGGCTCAGAAAAGTCAAAAATAGTGAGATATCTTGCAGAGGGATGCAGCACTCTTAAAATTGCAAAGCTTCTGAAGCGTGATCATCAAACAATCAAGCGTTTCATTCAAAATAGTCAACAGGGTCGCAAGAAGCGTGTGGAAAAACCAAGGCGCAAAATAACTGCCCATGAACTGAGAAAAGTCAAGCGTGCAGCTGCCAAGATGCCACTTGCCACCAGTTTGGCCATATTTCAGAGCTGCAACATCACTGGAGTGCCCAAAAGCACAAGGTGTGCAATACTCAGAGACATGGCCAAGGTAAGAAAGGCTGAAAGACGACCACCACTGAACAAGACACACAAGCTGAAACGTCAAGACTGGGCCAAGAAATATCTCAAGACTGATTTTTCTAAGGTTTTATGGACTGATGAAATGAGAGTGAGTCTTGATGGGCCAGATGGATGGGCCCGTGGCTGGATTGGTAAAGGGCAGAGAGCTCCAGTCCGACTCAGACGCCAGCAAGGTGGAGGTGGAGTACTGGTTTGGGCTGGTATCATCAAAGATGAGCTTGTGGGGCCTTTTCGGTTTGAGGATGGAGTCAAGCTCAACTCCCAGTCCTACTGCCAGTTTCTGGAAGACACCTTCTTCAAGCAGTGGTACAGGAAGAAGTCTGCATCCTTCAAGAAAAACATGATTTTCATGCAGGACAATGCTCCATCACACGCGTCCAAGTACTCCACAACGTGACTGGCAATAAAGGGTATAAAAGAAGAAAAACTAATGACATGGCCTCCTTGTTCACCTGATCTGAACCCCATTGAGAACCTGTGGTCCATCATCAAATGTGAGATTTACAAGGAGGGAAAACAGTACACCTCTCTGAACAGTGTCTGGGAGGCTGTGGTTGCTGCTGCACGCAATGTTGATGGTGAACAGATCAAAACACTGACAGAATCCATGGATGGCAGGCTTTTGAGTGTCCATGCAAAGAAAGGTGGCTATATTGGTCACTGATTTGTTTTTGTTTTGTTTTTGAATGTCAGAAATGTATATTTGTGAATGTTGAGATGTTATATTGGTTTCACTGGTAAAAATAAATAATTGAAATGGGTATATATTTCTTTTTTGTTAAGTTGCCTAATAATTATGCACAGTAATAGTCACCTGCACACACAGATATCCCCCTAAAATAGCTAACACTAAAAACAAACTAAAAACTACTTCCAAAAATATTCTGCTTTGATATTAATGAGTTTTTTGGGTTCATTGAGAACATGGTTGTTGTTCAATAATAAAATTAATCCTCAAAAATACAACTTGCCTAATAATTCTGCACTCCCTGTATATAGAGGAAGAGGACAGACACAATCAATGGTTAAAGGCATCACAAATATGGAGGAAGAGGATCGACACAATGGGGAAAGGTTGGGAAGGGGCTGCAATTGGACGTAAATATAAAATAATATCTTATTACCTCCTCAGTTCCAGCAATGCCTCCTCTCTACTTCCTGCTAGTTCACCGGAAACTATTGTTTTTTTCCTTACCTCACTTCCTGCCTTTAATACTACTTCCTGTCTGTATCACACCTCATTTTCTGTCTATGCGTTCGGCTTACAATTGGTGAGATCGCCATCTTGGGGTGAATATAAAGACTGCCGCCTCCGTTGTTTCTGAACACTTTGAAAACATTCTTCCGTGTTCTTGTGCAAGTTAAAAGTCAACCAAGGAAAAAAAAAGTACATACTTTGCAAAAGTTATTGTCTTTTTCATTGGCCTTAAGTGGTTATTTTAGGTTCTCTGGATTTGTAGGTCAATAGAAAAGTGGACTGTAGCGTTTCAAACATTTCATTTGGCAAAGCATAAGCAATGAAATTTTTTTTTTTATTGCCCTCAAGGACAGAGAAGCAAAGCAGGACAAGCTGACATTCTCAGACGGCTCTCCTCCACCATCCACACTACATTCTCCGACAGCTCTCCTCCACCATCCACACTACATTCTCCGACAGCTCTCCCTCCACCATCCACACTACATTCTCTGAACAGCTCTCCTCCACCATCCACACTACATTCTCTGACAGCTCTCCTCCACCATCCACACTACATTCTCCGACAGCTCTCCTCCACCATCCACACTACATTCTCCGACAGCTCCCCTCCCACCATCCACACTACATTCTCCGACAGATCTCCCCCACCATCCACACTACATTCTCCGACAGATCTCCCCCACCATCCACACTACATTCTCCGACAGCTCTCCCCCACCATGCACACTACATTCTCCGACATCTCTCCTCCACCATCCACACTACATTCTCCGACAGCTCTCCTCCACCATCCACACTACATTCTCCGACAGCTCCCCTCCCACCATCCACACTACATTCTCCGACAGCTCTCCTCCACCATCCACACTACATTCTCCGACATCTCTCCTCCACCATCCACACTACATTCTCCAACAGATCTCTCCTCCACCATCCACACTACATTCTCCGACATCTCTCCTCCACCATCCACACTACATTCTCCGACATCTCTCCTCCACACTGCATTCTCCGACAGATCTCCTCCACCATCCACACTACATTCTCCGACAGCTCTCCTTCCACCCTCCACACTACATTCTCCGACAGCTCTCCTCCACCATCCACACTACATTCTCCGACAACTCTCCTCCATCATCCACACTACATTCTCACACAGCTTTTTAAAGGACCATAGTACTGTAATTTAATCCCGTGAGACCTATAACTATCATTCACTCACAGTATTAAATCTATGGGGACTTGCGCTGCACACCCCCCTCAATTCCTGTCAGAATGCAGAGCAATCCCCGCAACTTGAGCAGAGTCCATCCCCGCAGTGAGTCTGATGATTGTAGCTACAGGCCGGACAAAAAACGTCCTAGCGGGCCGTACTTTGGAGACCCCTGCTCTAGACTATTCACTTTTGATTTAGAATACAGAATCCAACCCACTGTCCTCTGTAAGAAAGAAAGAAGGTGTTCTGGAGTCCAGCAGGGGAGGATTGGGCAGGGCCAACACTGTATTGGATTTCAGTCCAGCAGAAGGAAGGTTGGCAGCTCACTATCACGTCTCAGCCATTTGGCTAAGATCAAGTGTAGTATCTGTTCTTATCAGTTGCCAATAGGAGGTGCTGTGCTAATGCCCCGACTATGAGGGTGGATGGGGGGGGGAGGCTATGTAAATCCTCTTGTGTAATGGTACCTAGAAGGTTAATATTGGGTTGAGCGGAGTCCGGAGCATCCTAACAAACTTGGAGGCCGGCATTGGGCTCCCCCTAGAAAGCCGGAAGGGTACCTCTGGTGAGGGTGGAGAGGCACTGGGTCTGGCGGAAGGCTGGGTCCCGAAAAAAGCTTGTGGTGTATGTGCCCGTAATCTTCACTGTGAGTGCGGGTCACTTTGTGTTATGGCACCAAGGTCACTGCACCATGACAAGTTTATCACACCTGCCTCTTGGGCCGGGCCTTTAGGAATTTTTTATTCCTGGCCAGAAGGCCAGCCAGCAGGCCATTGTATTTCACAATTCTCCACTTCCCTTTTCCTCACCTTTATGTTGTCCATCTTGTGTGTCACTTTATGTATTTTTTTCTGGTTGTTGGGTATGTACACTTTGTTTTACATTGAAGAGTAGGGTGTAGGTCCTCGGGCCTGCCCTGAAAGTCTTGGGAGGGGGTGGACATGGCCTCCTGGCTTAGTTTGTCCTCTCTCATTGGGGGTCTTCCTTCGGAGGGAGCCCCACCTAGTACTTGGGGTGGTCTGTTTCAGCAGACCTCCCAGAGAACAGGGTCTGTCTGGCTTTGGCCAGATGGACCAGGTGAAAGTACCCCAGTCCCACGTCTGGAGCCTAACGCCGCGGGGGAATCAGGGCAAGGTCCTTCTATTTTGGAGAACCATATGTCCTTTTTTTTGGAACAGGGTGGGGTTTTTAGAGTGTGTTTACACAACATGGGTTTAACCACTTAAGGACCGCCTCCTGCACATATACGTCATCAGAATAGCACGGCTGGGCACAGGCACGTACATGTACGTTGCCTTTAAGAGCCCAGCCGTGGGTCGCCAGCGCCACCCGGTCCGAAGCTTCCTGACCGTGCCCGCGGACCTTATCGCCACTGGTGTCCCGCGATCGGTCACAAGAGCTGAAGAACGGGCAGAGGTGAGTGTAAACACACCTTCCCTGTTCTTCACAGTGGCAGTGTCATTGATCGTCTGTTCCCTGATATAGGAAAAGACGATCAATGACGTCACACGTCCAGCCCCACCCCCTACAGTTAGAAACACATATGAGGTCACACTTAACCACTAGGGGGCGCTGTAAGGGTTAACTCCTAAACTGCCATTGTCATTTTCACTATAATCAGTGCATTTTTATAGCACTTTTCGCTGTGAAAATGACAATGGTCCCAAAAAATAGGTCAAAATTGTCCAAAGTGTCCGCCATAATGTCGCAGTCACGAAAAAAAAAAAAATCACTGATCGCCGCCACCAGTAGTAAAAAAAACAAAATAATTTAATAAAAATGCCCAAAAACTATCCCCTATTTTGTAAACGCTATAAATTTTGCGCAAACCAACCGATAAACGCTTATTGCAATTTTTTTTTACCAAAAATATGTAGAAGAAAACGTAACGGCCTAAACTGAGGATAAAAAAACGTTTTTTTATATCTTTTTTTGGGGATATTTATTATAGCAAAAAGTAAAAAATATTGTTTTTTTTTTAAAATTGTCGCTCTATTTTTGTTTATAGCGCAAAAAATAGAAACCGCAGAGGTGATCAAATACCACCATTTGTGAGGGGGAAAAAAGGACGTCAAAGGAGCCACGTCGCACGACCGCGCAATTGTCAATTTAAGCGACGCAGTGCCGAATCGCAAAAAGGGGCAAGGTCCTTAACCTGCATAATGGTCCGGGGCTTAAGTGGTTAAAAAAAAAAAAAAAATAAAAAGAGAAAAGGCTCACTATTGGAAGTTTTAAGCTTGCTGGGTGTCTGGCAGAATAACCGGTATTTTTCTGTATTCGCAACATTTTAACCATTCCACGACTGCCGTAGATCAGGTTTACTACTACAGGGCGGCTGCTGTGTGCAGGATCACATATATATATATAAAATTATACACACACACACACACACACGTGATCCTGCACTTCCGGGTGGCAGAAGCGAATGCGCGTCACTAGCGGCTCGCTCCTACTGTGATATGCACAGCGGTAGCCGATCAGCGGGTACCGCAGACTTGATATTCGCCGGCACCCACCGATCGTTCGGTACAGTGGCAGAACGGCAGGCTGCCTATGAAAAGAAGACAGGTCGCTGTCGGTAGGGAAGGCATGGATCCCGAGTTCCTGTAAAGCAGAGACAAGGAACCATATCTTCCCCTAGTAAAAAGCACCTCCCCCACAGTACACAAAACACCGGCTAGGCACACAGTTATAAAGGAAGTAAAGTAAAAATGTTGTTTTAAGCCCCTGTGACGAACGCGGGTGTCAGATCCCTGCCCTCCTCGTTAACTGGTGACGAAGGACCGGCCAACCTCACACCACACTGTCACTTATGTAACAATGCCACACTCAGCTGTGCCCTGCACAAAGATTTTCCAGCTTGCGGGACCACAATCTAAGTGCCAACAGCCTGAGAGCGATTGTCACTGGGCTAATTACACAATTAACCCTTTAACTGCCACCACTGACGGTTTTTTTTTTAGGAGCTGGCGCCATCTGGTGGTGAGCCGTTGGTATTACAAGTTATTACCACCATATGTGAGCTGGCGCCATCTGGTGGTGGCCGTTGGTATTACAAGTTAAGCATTACAAGTTAAACAGCAATTCTAATGTCATTTTTCACTATTTTCACTGCCATCTTCTCCCCTCTAATTAGAACCCCCAAACATTATATATATTTGTTATCCTAACACCCTAGAGAATAAAATGGCGATCGTTGCAATACATTCTGTCACGCCGTATTTGCGGAGCAGTCTTACAAGCGCACTTTTTGGGGAAAAAATTACACTTTTTTTGATAAAAAAATAAGACAACAGTAAAGTTATCCCCATTTTTTTTAATATTATGAAAGATAATGTTACGCCGAGTAAATTCATACCCAACATGTCACGCTTCAAAATTGCGTCCGCTCGTGGAATGCGGACAAACTTTTACCCTTTAAAATCTTCATAGGCGACGTTTAAAAAAAATTCTACAGGTTGCATGTTTTGAGTTACAGAGGAGGTCTAGGGCTAGAATTATTGCTCTCGCTCTACCAATCGCGGAGATACCTCACGTGTGTGGTTTGAACACCGTTTACATATGCAGGCGCTGCTCACGTATGTGTTCGCTTCTGCGCGCAAGCTTGTCGGGACGGGGTGCTTTTTCTGGCTCCTAACTTTTTTTAGCTGGCTCCTAGATTCCAAGCAAATTTGTCAAACCCTGCCTTACTCTACAACAGTAGCGCTCTTCAAGAGGCAGAGGTTCGTTTATAGCTTGCATTAAAGCGGGGGTTCACCCTATAAACCCAAAAAAAAAAAAAAAATTTCTTCTACCATAAAATCAGGCATTGTGGCGCGAGCTACAGTATGCCTGTCCCGATTTTTTTTATCCCCGTACTCACCGTGTACTCGTACATCGAAGATACCGACTCCCCTCGGGGAATGGGCGTGCCTATGGAGACGGAGGATGATTGACGGCCGGCTCTGGCGCGTCACGCTTCTCCGGAAATAGCCGAAATAGGCTTGGCTCTTCACGGCGCCTGCGCATAGCCTGTGCGCAGGCGCCGTGAAGAGCCGAGACCTACTCCGGCTGTTTTCCGGGAGAGTGACGTGCCAGGGCCGGCCGTCAATCATCCTCCCTCTCCATAGGCACGCCCATTCCCTGCGGGAGCCGAAATCTATAATGTACGAGTACACAGTGAGTATGGGGGTAAAAAAATCGGGACAGGCATACTGTAGCTCGCGCTACAATGCCTGTCTCGATGGTAAAATCGTGTCACTGAGGGTGAACCACCGCTTTAAGTGCTTTAGAGGCAAGGTTAACACTTTTCAACATAAGGGTTTATTCTGAAAAGTTGGTGCAATGAAATGTTTACAGAAAAACATTTTTCAAGAGATAACGACAATATACAGCCACAGAGTAATAAGGTAGAATTGGAGAAGAAGAATACTTGCAATTATTGTCCAAGGGTTGATCAGAGTTCGATCGATGAGCTGGGTAATCGGTTCTCAAACTTGGCAGATGTTCCTGCTTGGATGGAAAAAGGAGAACTGCCCATTGTCTCGGCATCTCCTCTTTTCTGTCAGATCAAGGGGTGTTGACAGCGACCAGTGACCAATCGTCTGGTCTTCTTATTTAGAGGTTGGTTACTGGGAGGGGTCTACATTTATGACCATGTCCCAGGTACACTTTGTGATACATATTCATATTTCTGCATCTCTAATGTTTACAAACTAACAATGTCCATTTTATTGTTCAGCGTGACATTTGCTTTAAAACAAGTACAGGCATGACAAGTCTCCAATTTCTAGTTTACCTAGGAGGAATAAAGGGGACCAGGGGCTTTCCATATGACCTGTCATAGGGGTGTCTGAACTTTAAACAAAATTTATCCGAGGAAACAAAATATGTCCATATTATGGCGGTGCTATTATTTATTTGGACATGTTGAACTTTCATGCTTATACCAAGGTTTAAAGTTTGGGCTAGATTCAGATAGCCCGCCGTAACTTTGTGCGGGCGTAGCGTATCTCAGATACGATACGCCGCCGTAACTTAGTGAGGCAGGTTCTGTATTCATAAAGAACCTGCGCCCTAAGTTACGACGGCGTAGCGTAAATGTGCCGGCGTTAGCGCGCCTAATTCAAATTGTGAAGAGGTGGGTCGTGTTTTATGTAAACAAAACATGACCCCACGTAAATGACATTTCTAACGAACGGCGCATGCGCCGTCCGTGAACGTATCCCAGTGCGCATGCTCCTAATCACGTAGCAAATAGTCAATGCTTTCGACGTGAACGTAATTTACGCAAAGCCCTATTCGCGAACGACTTACACAAACGACGTAAACGTAGTAAAATTCGACACTGTCCCGACGTCCATACTTAACATTGGCTATGCCTCATATAGCAGGAGTAACTTTACGCCGGAAAAAGCCTTACGTAAACGACGTAAAAAAATCCGCCGGGCGCACATACGTTTCTGAATCGTATCTAGCTCATTTGCATATTATACGCGGAAATCAACGGAAGCGCCACCTAGCGGCCAGCGTAAATATGCACCCTAAGATACGACGGCGTAGGAGACTTACGCCCGGTCGTATCTTAGCAACATTTAAGCGTATCTCAATTTGAGCATATGCTTAAAGATACGACGGAACGGATTCGGACTTACGGCGGCGTATCTACTGATACGCCGACGTAACTCTTTGTGAATCCAGCCCATTATGTGCACTAAAGGTTTACGACTGGTGTCTTGTCGAGCTAGTTCCCCTATCGATATGGTTCCATGCTTGACTGCACAGGCGCAGACGAAGCCCACAAAAATCTCCGAACCTGATTGGCTGTTCTTCGAGTGTACGCGGTGCATGCGCAGCTCGAGCGGCATCCAGGCTCATTCCTTACCATCCCCGTGAACTTGGAGGATGTTAAAAAAAGAGCCAGGAGGCCGAGTGAGCGCAGCGAGGACGTAGGGCCGACTGGCCACTTACAGCGAATTCCACGTCGCCCTGGACCTGTTGCTATCCCTGAAAACAGCTGATCAGGTTCGGTGATTTCCGTTGCTCGGATTGCACCTGCGCAGTCAAGGGGGGGGGGGGGGGAACCATTTCGATAGGAGGAACCATATCGGCAGATCACCGGGATCTGTTGGTTATCTAAGTTGAGAGGGTGACGGTATTACGATAGGCCTGTAGCTGTTATTTTAAGACCTAGCTTGGTTCCGCTTTCTCTGCTGAGATAACAGCTTGTTTGAAGTATCAAGCCTATGAATTCCTAAACATAAGGGAGGAGGGAGTGAGTTAATTTCTACTGCAATGTTACACGATTAGCTAAGCTGTCATGGCTGCCGTACGGTTTTCAAACAACATGGCCACTAGCTACAGCTCTTCATGTGTCCAGTACGTGATATCGTTACAGCCCCCCAGGTAGGTGATGGCATAATGTAGGAAAAAAGATCCGAACTCTGGTTGTTGCTCCTTAAAAAAATCTTACACATCCTCCGGTGTGTAATAAGATCTCTTTCCTCAGTGAAACATTTCCCGCACTCTGAACATAGGAAAGGGCGCTCGCCTGTGTGAATTCTCTGGTGTTTAAGAAGGTCTGATTTCTGAATGAAAAGTTTCCCGCACTCTGAACATAAATGAGGACTTTCACCCATGTGAATTTTTCTGGTGTGCAAGAAGTTTTTCCTTCTCCGTGTAACACTCCCCTCATTTTAAACATGAGAAGGGACGCTCACCGCTGTGTTTTCTCTGGTGTGCGAGAAGTGTTTTTTTATCAGTGAAAAACTTCCCGCACTCTGAACATGAAAAGGGCAGTTCCCCAGTGTGAATTATCTGGTGCGTAATAAGTGCTTTCTTGTGACGGAAACATTTACCGCACTCCGAACATAAGAAAGGGCGCTCGCCTGTGTGAATCCTTTGGTGCCTAAGAAGTGCGCCTTTCTCAGTAAAGCACTTCCCGCACTCTGAACATAGGAAAGGGCGCTCGCCAGTGTGAATTCTCTGGTGTTTAAGAAGGTGCGACTTCTGAATGAATTTTTTTTCGCACTCCGAACATGAAAAGGGACGCTCCGCGGTATGATTTTTCTGGTGCCTGAGGAACACTTTTTTCTCACTAAAACATTTTCCGCATTCTGAACATGAATAAGGACGATCGCTCGTGTGAAGTTTCTGGTGTCGAAGAAGGTCTGATTCCTGAATGAAACATTTCCCGCACTCTGAACATAAATGAGGACTTTCACCCGTGTGAATTCTCTGATGTGCAAGAAGATTTGCTTTCTCAGTATAACATTTCCCACACTCTGGACACGAATAAGGACGCACCCCCATGTGAACTCTCTGGTGTCTGACCAGTTCGTTTTTCAGAATGAAACATTTCCCACACTCTGAACATGAAAAAGGACGCTCCCCTGTATGAATTTTCTGGTGCCTGATGAGCAGTTTTTTCTCAGTAAAACATTTTCCGCACTCTGAACATGAAAAAGGGCGCTCCCTTGTATGAATTTGCTGGTGCACGAGGAGCAGTTTTTGCTGAGTAAAACATTTTCCGCACTCTGAACATGAAAAAGGACGCTCCCCCGTATGACTTCTCTGGTGTCTAACCAGTGTGTATTTCAGAATGAAACATTTTCCGCACTCTGAACATGAAAAAGGACGCTCCCCTGTGTGAATTTTCTGGTGCACGAGGAGCAGTTTTTGCTCAGTAAAACATTTTCCGCACTCTGAACATGAATAACGATCGCCCACGTGAAGTTTCTGGTGTCGAAGAAGGTGTCTTCTGTAAATGAAGCATTTCCCGCACTCGGAGCATGATAACGGGTCCACTTCTGGATCTGTTGATGTCGGCACACTGTGAGGTCTTAGATGGACATCCTGGCTATCACCATTGGATGTATGTGGAGGTTCCTCACAATTAGGGGGATCTACAAAATATCGTACAATTCCATTATCTTCTGCAACATAACCTTGAGATACAACAAGACGTCCCTCAGTAGACTTCCATAGATAGAGTCCATCTGTTGGAAACCAAGTTTTCAATGAGTGTTAGAAGTCTTATACATTATGTTGGTAGAGCATTCAACAGTTTCTCAGAGTTTATTGATATTAAATATTTGTTTTTACTTTGTATTCCAAAGGCTTTTTTTTTTTTTATTCTGAACATGTGACCAGCAACAGAGGACTAGAAGCTCCTCCTGCCACTGTTTCCCTGCAGACAGGCTGGGAGAGAGCCGGGTCAGGTGACCGCTGGATATTGATTATAATTACATCTCCATCATCCACATTTGTGGTGCAACGGATCGTCATTGATCCGTACGGATCAACATCTTGGGATCGGCACACCACGTAGGGTGACCACGTGTCTCGGATTGCCCGGGACAGTCCCGCATTTTGCAGGTCTGTCCCAGGCACATTCATTCCAGGACAATACAGTGTCCCGGAATGAAACTGACACAGCCACCCCCCCCCCCCCCCCGGGCCAATCTGATGCCCCCAAAAAAGGCCGCCGCCTTACCGCTTTACTCACTGACAGTAGTTGTCCTGGCTAGGAATGCCTGGAGGAGCACAATCCCCGCCCCCTGCTTGTGATTGGAGAAATCATAAATCCTGCCTCTTGTGTCCAATCACTGTGCTGTGATTCGTTGCAGCACAAGCTGATTTTTGGGAAGGGAGGGTGTCCCTGAATGGTGGTTTGGAAATGTGGTCATCCTAACACCACGTGATCCGCAGTGTGAGAGCTCCGCTGCCGTTACTCCTTTCCTACCATCCCGATTCCTGTCAGCATCCTGTGCCATCCACGTCCGCTGCCTTTGGAGCCTGGAAGTTTGGCCTCCCGGTCCTGCATCGGCCATAGGAGAGGCCGCGGCTTCGGCCTAGCTCCCGGAGCGGTGGCCATCTTGGTCCACCTGGCGGCGGCCCGCTGTATCGCCACATTCGGCTACACATCACATTTGGCTACGGAAGTGACGTTCCGTCGCCGCCATCTTGCTACACCCCACACAGTAATGATTGAGTGAGAAGCGGGCAAGCGGACCCCTTGTTACACCCACCGGAATTTTAGATTTCACAGTTATTTTCAACACAAAAACGGAGATTATGTGCTTACATACAGTATTTGTAAATCCGACGGACTGTTTACATGTGAAATGTGAAAATCAGAGATGTTCTGTCACATTAGCAAACATGTTAAGTCAGCGGGTTTGCTGCTGCTTTTAAAATTTAACATCTAAACCAGGGGTCTCCAAACTGTGGCCCGAGGGCCAGATGTGGCCCTTTGCTAGCCTTTATCTGGCCCTTGAGGCACTTTTCCTCCAACTGACACCTACAAGGGGCCCTATTTCTTCTACTGATATCAATGATGGGATACTATTCCTCCTACTGATAGGGGCCCTACTCCTCCTCCTACTGACCACCAACCCTGAGTCCATATTTATTCTCACTGATGCTGGGCCCGTGACATTTTCTACCCCCGCTGGCCCTCCTAAAGTCTGAAGGACAATAAACTGGCCCTTTGTTTGAAAAGTTTGGAGACCCCTGATCTAAACAGTTCGTTGGATTTCCAAATACTGTATTTAAGCATATAAGCTCCATTTCCTGTTAAAAATAACTGTGGCATGCAAGAAGATGTCCACTTACCCCCTTCTCGGTGTATCATTATTATGGAGGAGTGCGGGGTGTAGGAAGATGGCGGCGATGGTACGTCACTTCCGTAGCCAAATGCAATGGGGAGCCGAATGTGACGAGACACCGCAACAAGCTTTCCTGGCCTTCCTGATTGCCTGGAGTTCACTCCCCTCCTGGATCAGCCTCCGGAGTGCCTGAGAGCGCTCCCGCAGCACCCGGCGGCGGCCCAGATGAGCTCCCCTGCCTTCCCTGACTGCCCAGTGTTCCGTCCTCCCCTGGACACAATTTAAAAGTGTTAATAAACAAAAAGACAAAACTTATGTTTGTCTTGTGTTTTTTTTGCTGATCGGTAGAATGATCCGATCCGGGACTCTGATCCGAGGAACGATCCGAACCGTGAGTTGTTTGATCCGTTGCACCCCTAATCCACATACAGAAATAGAAGGGACCAGCGTATGTTTATATCACTTTAAACCCAAAAACAAAAATATATTATATTGAGCACGGGGTGCCCAACCTGTGGCCCTCCAGCTGTTGCGAAACTACAAGTCCCATCATGCCCCTGGCTTTGAGAGGCACCTGTCAGCCTTGCAATGCCTCATGGGACTTGTAGTTCTGCAACAGCTGGGAGGACCTCAGGTTGAGCACCCCGTGATGTTGAGGGTTTCTTCAGCTACTAATATTTGTAGGAATTAAAAATAGTAGAATGTCGATGTGTGAAATTATCTGACTAACTTTTCGGGATCAGGATGGAATTATTTCATTCCTGTTGGGAAAATTGGGCCAAACGTGATATAAATTTCCTTCCTTCATCCGCATCTAAACAGCAGGTTTACATTTTCATTTTTTTGGGGGTGAATTCCAAGAACATTTGTCTTTTTCAACCCATGAAATATAAAATTAATTCTTTATGACTTACTTGTGTCCTTATGTAGAGAAGATTCCTCCTGTTTACTTTCCATAATCATCTCCCCCTCCTCCATAGACTGCTGATCTCCACTCACCAACCTCTCTTCTTCTTCCTCTTTAATCTCAGCTTTGATATCTTTCCGTTCTTCATTCTAAATTCCAGAGATGATAAAATATAAGATCTGGAAACACTGCTGCCAATAATAAGAGATGACATAGAAGAATGTTCTCTCATAGAATTATTTTTTAGTTCTTTGTGCCCAGCCCCGTCTACCTGATCTCCTGATCTCCCATTCTCTGTATATTGGAGATCTTCCTGTGTAGACTTCTGGGAATCCAGAGGACAACCCTCCTCCATACACTGCTGATCTCCACTCACCAACCTCTCTTCTTCTTCCTCTTTAACCTCAACTTTAATATCTTCACTCTAAACCCCAAAGATAACAAAATACAGTTGTACAAAGGAATGAACCAGGAATTTCATAGAATGACTTCTCATGGTTAGAATACAGTCCCACCTACCTGATGATAGTGAGGGATGGTGTGACCTTCCTGTGTGGAATCCCGGGAATACAGAGGACGGGGACATCTCTCTGGTGGGTTTATGTAGCTGGATGACTCCACCATGGTGTCCTGGTACAGATCTTTGTGTTCTTTTAGATACTCTGACTCCTCCATCACCTCATCCTCCTCCTCTTTTATCTCTTCTTTAACCTCAACTTTAGACTCTCTCAGGTTTCCACTCTGAATATATAATAAAAATGACATCAATGGTAACAATGCAGATAATGTACAGATCCTAATGATACTATCAGTGATTGTTCCTCATCTACCTGATGATGGTGGGGGATGGTGTGACCTTCCTGTGTGGAATCCCGGGAATACAGAGGATGAGGACATCTCTCTGGTGGGTTCCCATTACTGGATTTATCTGTAGGAAACACACACACTGACTGAATACATTGTTTCTATGTGTTTATCAGATGATGGGGGATCTAGGTGGACCCTCCGTACTGCTCTCTCCTTTACAATAAAGTCTCCTCTTACCCGGTGATGTGAGGGGCGGCTGATTCTCATTCATGACGTCCTTGTAGAGATCCTTGTGTCCTTCTAAATACTCCCACTCCTGCATGGAGAAATAGACGGTGACATCATGGGCCCCTGGGCAAAGTAATGCTTTGGGGCCCCTACAATGGAGACAGTGCAGGTAAACAGACATCAAGTAGGTAGGAGGCAGACAAGCGGAGCATTAACTACATGAACAATCATTCTGTACAGCAAAGAAACAGTGGGAAAATATTACATTCATAAAGTAACAAAGCTGTCCCGTGCATATAATATATCTGCTAGATTGATGCCTCCGCAGCACTCTGACCCCTCTACACCCCTGCATGCCGCCTATGCAGCTGGGGCCCCTGGGCAGTGCCCAGGTGTACCCTCTCATTAGGACAACCCTGAGTGACATCCTGACACCTTATAGGAACCTGACACACACAATGATACCGTCACCATCCAGACACATCCCTTGTCTGTTACTTGATAATGTCCCAGAATTCCCGGCACCGCTCACCTCTCCTGTCAGCAGCTCCATCATCTTCTTGGTGACTTCTAGAACTTTCCACAGTTTTTTTCAGGCAATGAGGTGGAGGGACTGTAATGGGTGATGCCCCTTTCACAGAAATGTTGGGTGTAAATGGTTCACTCAATGTTTTCTTCACCACTTTATAATCCATTGAAAGGATAGAAAGTACAAATGATCACTACAGACTTCCCAGAATCCTCCTCACCTCTGGTCAGATCTGAGTTTTAAGTAAAGAGATGAGAGTGATGTCATGTGACCTCCCAGAATCCTCCTCACCTCTCCGGTCAGCATTTACTGTCTCAGAGAACACGAGCTACAAATGACTATATCTAAAACTCAGGATACATTAGTGTGATGGTCAGTGGGGAGAATGCTCCTTACACTTGTGGTCATTAGGAAGAATTACCCCTTTACAGATACTGTATCTAAAAAGATCAATGGTGTCAGTGAGAGCTTCTCTGAGAGGCAGAAACTGCCCATTGCTCAAGGAACCTCTAGCAACCACTGGAGGAACCAGTTGAGAAAACCTGGGTTAGAATCTCTGTTTAGGTTTTCGGACACCAGTATGTCATTTAGGAACATTTTACTTCCAAGTGATGGAACAAGAGTAGTAGCCTCCTTAGATACAAACATTTATTTCCACTCAGTAGAGTAGGCATAGTGGTTTTGCCTCTTATTTCCTGGGTACGGCTGCTGTACACAGATCCGTTGGCCAGACTAGGGGTGCCCACTATCACCCCTCCTGTTTGCTCTGGCCATAGAGCCCCTGGCAGTAAAGCTAAGATCTACTCAAACTCTGGCTGGTCTTCGCATTGGGGAGCTTGAAGAACGGTGGTCTCTCTATGCAGACGACATGCTTTTGTATCTGCAAGATCCAGGACCCTCACTTTCGGGGGGCCTTCAGGCTGATACAGGAATTTGGAGATTACCTCGGATTTAGAATTAATTGGACAAAATCGTCCCCTTTTGCCCATAGATGAGGCTGTCAATCAATAGTGAAAGGCATCACAAATATGGAGGAAGAGGAACGACACAATAGGGAGAGGTTGGAAAGGGGCTGCAATTGGACGTAAATATAAAATAATATCTTATTACCTCCTTAGTTACAGCAATGTCTCCTCTCTACTTCCTGCTACTTCACCGGAAACTATTGTTTTTTTTCCCTTACCTCACTTCCTGCTCTTAATACTACTTCCTGTCTGTACCATACCTCATTTCCTGTCTATGAGTTCCACTTACAATTGGTGAGATCGCCATCTAGGGGTGAATATAAAGACCTCCGTTGTTTCTGAACACTTTGAAAACATTCTTCTGTGTTCTTGCGCAAGTTAAAAGTTAACCAAGAAAAAAAAAAAAAAACAAGGTACATACTTTGCAAAAGTGATGTCCACCATCCACACTACATTCTCCGACAGCTCTCCTCCACCATCCACACTACATTCTCTGACAGCTCTCCTCCACCATCCACACTACATTCTCCGACAGCTCTCCTCCACCATCCACACTACATTCTCCGACAGCTCTCCTCCACCGTCCACACTACATTCTCTGACAGCTCTCCTCCCACCATCCACACTACATTCTCCGACAGCTCTCCTCCCACCATCCACACTACATTCTCCGACAGCTCTCCTCCCACCATCCACACTACATTCTCCGACAGCTCTCCCCCCACCATCCACACTACATTCTCCGACAGCTCTCCCCCACCATCCACACTACATTCTCCGACAGCTCTCCTCCACCATCCACACTACATTCTCCGACAGCTCTCCTCTCACTATCCACACTACATTCTCCGACAGCTCTCCTCCACCATCCACACTACATTCTCCGACAGCTCTCCTCCACCGTCCACACTACATTCTCTGACAGCTCTCCTCCCACCATCCACACTACATTCTCCGACAGCTCTCTCCCCACCATCCACACTACATTCTCCGACAGATCTCCTCCCACCATCCACACTACATTCTCCGACAGTTCTCCTCCCACCATCCACACTACATTCTCCGACAGATCTCCTCCCACCATCCACACTACATTCTCCGACAGCTCTCCTCCCACCATTCACACTACATTCTCCGACAGCTCTCCTCCCACCATCCACACTACATTCTCCGACAGCTCTCCTCCACCATCCACACTACATTCTCCGACAGCTCTCCTCCACCATCCACACTACATTCTCCGACAGATCTCCTCCCACCATCCACATTACATTCTCCGACAACTCTCCTCCTCCATCCACACTACATTCAACGACAGCTCTCCTCCACCATCCACACTACATTCTCCGACAGCTCTCCCCCACCATCCACACTACATTCTCCGAAAGCTCTCCTCCACCATCCATACTACATTCTCCGACAGCTCTCCTCCCACCATCCACACTACATTCTCCGACAGCTCTCCTCCCACCATCCACACTACATTCTCCGACAGCTCTCCTCCCACCATCCACACTACATTCTCCGACAGATCTCCTCCACCATCCACACTACATTCTCCTACAGCTCTCCCTCCACACTACATTCTCCAACAGCTCTCCTCCACCATCCACACTACATTCTCCGACAGCTCTCCTCCCACCATCCACACTACATTCTCCAACAGATCTCCCCCACCATTCACAATACATTCTCCAACCGTTCTCCTCTCCTTGGGGTAGAATTATTCTTATGGGTTTCTTGTTCGGCTGGTTGGAGTGTTCGGTAGCAGCCTTTGTGTTTGGCTATGGAATGTCTTAAATGAGACGCATTCGCTTCGACGGAAGCGAATGCGTGCCGCCGGCAGTTTGCTCCTGCAGTAATTATGCACAGCGGCAGCTGATCAGCCGGTACCGCAGACTTGATGTCCGCCGGCACCCACCGATCGTTTGGTACAGAGGCAGAACGGCAGGCTGCCTATGTAAACCAGGTAGGTCGCCGTTCTGTCATTAGGGAAGACTTGGATCCTGTGTTCCTGCAAAGCAGAGACAGGGAAACATGTAAAAATCACCTCCCCACAGTACACAAATACCGGCTAGGCACACAGTTATAAATGAAGTAAAGCCGGCTATAAAAATTTTGTTTTAAGCCCCCCCAAGGTAGGTTATGGCATAATGTAGGAAAAAAGATCCGCACTCCGGTTGTTGCTGCTTAAAAAATCTTTGGCCGGGATTCACATACCTGAGCGCATCTTTATGCCGGCGTAGCGCATCTCATATGCGCTACGCCAACGTAACACAGAGAGGCAAGCACAGTATTCACAAAGCACTTGCTCCCAACGTTGCGACGGCGTAACGTAAGTTCCTAGGCGTAAGCCGGCCTAATTCAAAGTAGGTGGAAGTGGGCCTGATACATTTAAATGAACCGTGACCCCATGCAAATGATGGGCCGAACGAACTGCGCATGCGCTGTCCCGTGGACGCTTCCCAGGGCGCATGCTCAGAATCATGTCGGATAGAACGCCTAAGATACGTTGAATCACTGAACGTAACCTACGCCCAGCCCCATATACGTAGTACTACGTAAACGACGTAAAATACGACGGCTGTTCCGTGGTCCATACCTTTGCATGGGATGCGCCTCCTATATGTGGAATAACTTTACGCCGGACGTACGCCTTATGTAAACGGCGTATATTACTGCGACGGGCGCAAGTACGTTCGTGAATCTGCGTATCTCAGTGATTTGCATATTCAACGCGTAATTCAATGGGAGCGCCCCTTGCGGCCAGCGTAAATATGCGCCCACGATATGACGGCGTAGGAAACTTACGATGGTCGGATGAAGCCTAATTTCAGGCGTATCTTGCTTTCAGAGTTAGGGGCATAGATACGACGGCGCATCTGTGCACTTACGCGGCGTATCTCGAGATACATCGGCGTAAGTGCTACGTGAATCCGGGCCTTTGTTTTTATTGACAAGCCACAGTGAACAAATGCAAATGAAAACAGTTGACGCGTTTCAGCCTATAAGGCCTTAGTCATAACCCTTATGACTAAGGTTATGGCATAATGTGCTAGTATGCACAGCATATTAGTACATTATGGCAGACTTACCTGTCCTATGGTGTCCTTCAGCGCAATGCTGGGACCGATCCAGGGCTTCCATCTTCGCCCGGTCTTCCCTCCGGGTCCCGCGCCTTTCGATAGACCCGCCAATGATAACATAACTTCCATTTATGTGCACAGTAGGGTTGCCACATCATCCCTTTAATCCAGGACACATATTAATTACACAGGTTCTGTGGCTGATTTAGGTGGTAATGAAACTTACTTGGTGCCTTATCTGCATTAAATCAGCCTCAGAACCTGTGTAATTATTATGTGTCCTGGATTAAAAGGAGGGTGTGGCAACCCTAGCGCACAGGAGTCACATTTACCGCGGCACGGATCGGGAGCTGTAAATGTTCGCTGAGCCGCGCATGCGCACAGAAGCCACATTTACCGTGGCCTGGTCAGGGATGGGGGGTAAATCCTTCCGGAGCTGAAGTGGTTAATGAGTGAAAACATGAAGAAATGTGCAGGCACTGGAGAAATGTACTGAATATTTATTTTTATTGTTTTCAAATATACACTTTAATTGCCTTCGTACAAATTCTAAACCTGTATATCTTCATGCAAAAAGTAGGAAGGAAGGTCTGGACAGCCGCACTCCAAAAAAAATATTGGTTCCTTTATTGTAAAATCAAATCACAAAAATACATGCCACAGCAAAAAACAGATACAAGCCGACGCGTAACTCAGTGCTTAATCATAGATCACATGGTTAGCTATGATTAAGCACTGAGTTAGTGTGAAACGCGTCAGTTTGCATCTGTTTTTTTGCTGTGGCATGTATTTTTGTGATTTGATTTTACAATAAAGGAACCAATATTTTTTTTTGGAGTGCGGCTGTCCAAACCTTCCTTCCTACTTTTTGCATTATCATTTGCATTGCCAGCACCCGTGGCTTTGGATCCAGTGAAGAGGTTCAACAATCACACTTGAGCGGTTACTCCCTTCTTCTGTATATCTTCATGTGGTTATAATCCGATTTTCTCACTAGGAGGAAATCTGACCCTCGGTGGTATGACTCCTCCGGTGTGTAATAAGATCTCTTTCCTCAGTGAAACATTTCCCGCACTCTGAACATAATAAAGGACGCTCCCCGGTGTGAATTTTCTTGTGCGTAGTAAGTGCTTCCTTGCGACTAAAACATTTTCCGCACTCTGAACATAAGAAAAGGCGCTCGCCTGTGTGAATTCTCTGGTGTTTAAGAAGGTCTAATTTCTGAAAAGTTTCCCGCACTCTGAACATAAATAAGGACTTTCACCCATGTGAATTTTTCTGGTGTGCAAGAAGTTTTGCCGTCTCCGTGTAACACTCCCCGCGCTCTAAACATGAGAAGGGACGCTCGCCGCTGTGTTTTCTCTAGTGTGCAAGAAGCGGGTTTTTTTTTCTTAGCGAAACACTTCCCGCACTCTGAACATGAAAAAGGCTATTTACCAGTGTGAATTCTCTGGTGTGTAATAAGTGCTTTCTTGAGACAGAAACGTTTACCGCACTCTGAACACAGGAGAGGGCACTCACTTGAGCGAATTCTTTGGTGCCTATGAAGTGCGCCTTTCTCAGTAAAGCACATCCCGCACTCTGAACACAGGAAAGGACGCTCGCCAGTGTGACTTCTCTGGTGTTTAACAAGGTCTGATTTCTGAATGAAACATTTCCCGCACTCTGAACACAAATGAGGACTCTCGCCCGTGTGAATTCTCTGATGTGCGAGAAGTTTTGCTTTCTGAGTATAATGTTTCCCACACTCTGAACACGAGAACGGATGCTCACCTGTGTGAATTCTCCGGTGTCGAAGAAGGTCCGATTTCTGAATGAAACGTTTCCCACACTCTGAACATAAATGAGGTCTCTCGCCCGTGTGAATTCTCTGATGTGCAAGAAGTTTTGATTTCCCAGTATAACATTTCCCACACTCTGAACACGGGAACGGACGCTCACCCGTGTGAATTCTCTGGTGTTTAACAAGTTTTTCTTTCTTAATAAAAGATTTCCCGCACTCTGAACATGAATAAGGACCCTCCCCCGTGTGAACTCTCTGGTGTCTAACCAGTGTGGTTTTCATAAGGAAACATTTCCCACACTCTGAACACGAGAACGGACGCTCACCCGTGTGAATTCTCTGGTGTGTAAGAAGGTCTGATTTCTGAATAAAACGTTTCCCGCACTCTGAACACAAATGAGGACTCTCGCCCGTGTGAATTCTCTGATGTTTCCGAAGGTCTGATTTCTGAGAGAAACATTTCCCACACTCTGAACATAAATGTGGACTCTGGCCCGTGTGACTTCTCTGGTGTATAACAAGTTTATTTTTCTCAATGAAAGCTTTCCCGCACTCTGAACATGAAAAAGGACGCTCCCCTGTATGAATTTTCTGATGTCGAAGAAGGTCTCCTCGGTGAATGAAGCATTTCCCACACTCTGAACACGAATAAGGACGATTGCCCGTGTGATGTTTCTGGTGTCGAAGAAGGGCTCCTTTGTGAATGAAGCATTTCCCGCACTCGGAGCACGCGTGAGGACGCGCCCTCGTGTGACTTTTCTGGTGCGCGAGAAGATTTTTGCTTTCAATGAAAGATTTCCCGCACACTGAGCACGATAATGGGTCCACTCCTGTGTGATCACCTTGAGGGCTTGAAGAGCATTCCTTGGGATTGGATGGATCTGGTGATCTCGGCACACTGTGAGGTCTTAGATGGACATCCTGACTATCACCATTAGATGTATGTGGAGGTTCCTCACAATTAGAGGGATGGATCGATCGGTCTGGATCGGAAGGTCTGTGATGGATGCTTTGAGTGACGGGATTTACTCCTACAAAATATCGTACAATTCCATTTTCGTCTACATTACAACTGTGAGATACAACAAGATGTCCCTCAGTAGAGTTCCATAGATAGAGTCCATCTGTTGGGAACCAAGTTTTCAATAAGTGTTAGAAGTCTTATACATTATGTTGGTAGAACATTCAACAGTTTCTCAGAGTTTATTGATATTAAATATTTGTTTCTCTTATCGTCCATGGACGGACACTGCCTTCTCAATTCTTGACAAGTGGATTATGTTCCTGTTCATAGGAGAGGACTAGGCAGAAACGTGTTAGATAATTAAATACATGTTACTTTAACAGAGTTGAACAGCCCCGCCCAGGGGGTGGTCCCTCCGGACATAACTCTCCTCCCTATAGCATGCAGCCTCAGTTTTTTTCTGCCTAGCAAAAAGGAGAAGGACGTATGGCTCCCTCTGGGCCCAGCGCCCTGAAGAAGTTTTTCTTTAAGAATCTATCAACTGCCGGCTGAGAGACAGACTGCATATATAGATCCTAGTAGTCCACTCAGTCCGGCCAGCGAGCGTGAGCACACCATTGCCAAGGGCTGGATCTGCCACGACTAAGGATGAGCTCCGGCGTGTTCGCACAGTACACGTGCAGAGCCCGCCAGGAAGTCCGCACGCGCGCTGCGCTAATCACAGCCAGGCAGACATTGTCCGATGCTCAGCTGCAGAGATCGGGAAATGTCTGCCTGGCTGTGATTAGCGCAGCGCCGGTGCTGACTTCCTGGCGGGCTCTGCACGTGTACTGTGCGAACAAGCCAGAGCTCATCCTTTATGCCCGTCGGGAATGCATCAGAAGGTTCTCGCATGGACGAGTAAGTACAGTCCTTCCCGCCTTGGCGGGTCGGTACAGCTGGACATTCCTGGGGTTAGGGGGTCCTCCTATGCTCCTTTCCCTGCTCTCTGTCATGTTTCCTTCTGCTGCTCTACTGCCGCTGCCGGGGTGGACCTGTGGGGAGGGGGGGGGACTCCTTTTCCCAACAGGGGACTGTGGGGTGTCTGGGCCTGTGTTTTTCTGTGGGGGTGTGTTCACCTCAGAAAGGCCCCATTAGGCCTTCTCATCCACGTTAGGCCTTCTCATCCATTTTGGCGGCGCCGGCGCCATTTTTTGTAGTCTGCAGTTTACATTGGGAATTCCCATTGGCGGCCATTTTGTTGTGGTCGCGCTATGGCGCAGCTTGTTATTGCGGTCGGCCATTTTACTGTGGCCATGCCCTGTTCTTTCTGAGGCGTAATGCGGCCATTTTGGATGTGGTTTTGGCCTCTAGTGCTGGCTTCTACAGTGTGCAGCACAGATGTCCTCACAATGTTTTACCTCACAGCTTTTTCCTCACACACACGCTGTGTACTGAGGGTGGGCAGTGGTGCTAGGGTGACCACATTTCCAAACTGCCATTCAGGGACACCCGCCCCCCCTCGCCCAAAAAAAGTTGAGGGGGGAACGTGGGAAATGTAGTCTCTGGATTGATGGGGAATTTGTCGGTGGGTTATTTGTCAGCTGAATGTACCACTTGCCATCAGATGCAATGCTGCTTGCCACCCATAGCCTGCCGCCAGATGCAGTACTGCTGTCACTCCCTCTGCATGAGCCACTTGCATTACAAGAAAGGAGTGGAGTCGCTATCTGGAGAGTGAAGATCACACCAGTCCCTGCTGCTTGCCGCTAGGTGTCGGAGAAGGAGGAGGTGCCGAGGTGGGTGGGGACAGCAGTGCTGCACTAGGCGCAGGCCTCGCTCCCGGCCTCACTGTCTGAGAGTAAATTGTCACTGGTTGCAAGACACCAGGCAGCGCCAGCCCTAGCAACCAGTTCCGGAAATGTAGTTACTAGTTAGTAGGGGGTGACTGTGTCCTCTATTTCATTCCGGGACACTGTATTGTCCCGGAATGAAGGTACCAGGGACAGACATGTCAATTGCGGGACAGTCCCGGGCAATCCGGGACACGTGGGCACCCTAAGTGGTGCTGAACAGTCTCTTCCTGGGTTGGCGAGTCCCCTGGGCTTTTTAGACGATATTCTTCTGAGAGCAGCTTCTGGCTCAGAATTAGAGGAGGATGTGTCTATAGCCAGCCAGACCCTCCAAAACATTCAGAAGTCTGTCCTGGTTCCGACTCAGCGGTTGGAGTACCTAGGGTTGATTCTGGACTCCTCGGAAGCGAAGGTCTTTCTTCCCCTGGAGAAAATGCAGACTCTTCAGTCTACAGTGAAGGTGTTGGCATCCCGCAAATGGTCGTGTCTCCATTTTTGCATGCGAGTCCTGGGCCTAAAGGTAGCCTCCTTCGAGACGGTACCGTATGCCCAGTTCCACATTCGTGTTTTGCAAGAGATACTGTCCAAGTGGAACAAATCTCCTTTGTCACTGGATCGTTAGATTCAGGTAGGCCACCTAGTCAGTTTCTCTCTGAATTGATGGCTGAGATTCCTGTCTCTTCGGTCCGGGAAGTCGTTTTTTTCCCTTCCAGTGGACGGTGATTATGACGGAGGCCAGCCTCACGGGTTGGGGGGCGTCTGGGGGGTCCAGTCGGCCCAGGGTCGCTCGATTTTAGCAGAATCTCGTCTGCCGATCAATGTCCTAAAACTCCGGACGATCAGGTTATGCCTCTCCTCGTGGTCGAGGAGGTTGCAAGGTCGCCCGATCAGGATTCAGTCGGACAACGCCACAGTGGTGGCTTATGTCAACCATTGGGGGGGGGGGGGACACGGAGCTCGGCTGTAGCATCTGAGGTCGCTCATATCCTAAGGTGGGCGGAAAGAAGCGTGCCGGCTCTGTCAGCCGTGGAAAACTGGCAGGTGGACTACCTAAGTCGCCAGATGCTAGACAAGGGGGAATGGTCATTGCATCCGGAGGTGTTTCAACTCCTTTGCAGGAGATGGGGCACACCGGATGTGGATCTCCTGGCCTCTCGCCTCAACCACAAGGTGTCGAGGTTCGTGACCAGGTCCAGAGATCCCTGGCCAGACGTGTCAGTGGCCCTGTGGGGTCAGTATCGGCTAATTTATGCCTTTCCACCGTTGAAGTTGCTTCCTCGGCTGCTACGCAGAGTGGAGGCCGAGGGGATCCTAGGTACGCCGATCTTGTGTGCCTGGTGGCGGATGTACCCTAACGGCTGCCAATGCGGGAGGACCTTTTGTCTCAAGGTCCCATACATCATCCTGCTTTACAGTCGCTGGCTTTAACGGCATGGCTATTGAAAGCCAGGTATTAAGGGACCGGGGTCTTTCCAACTCGGTCATCTCAACCATGCTGAGGGCACGGAAGTCTTCTTCCAGGCTTCTTCTACCATCACACCTGGAAGGAGGCCTACATCTCTTTGTGCGAAGAGATAGGGTGGCGTCCACGGACGTATTCGGTTTCCAGGGTCCTGCTGTTTTTACAGTGTGGAGTGGATCAGAAACTTGCCTTAAGCACCATTAAGGGACAGATTTCAGCCTTGGCTGTGTTCTTTCAGTGGCCTTTGGCGGCTCATTCTCTGGTGGGTACCTTTGTGCAGGGTGTTCGTCATATACTTCCCCCTCTTAAACCACCTCTTCCCCCATGGGATTTGAATCTGGTGCTCTCAGTTCTTCAGAAACCTCCCTTTGAAAACATCAGAGAGATTCCTCTCTTGACACTATCTCAGAAGGTGGCCTTTTTGGTGGTCATTACTTCTGTCAGACGTGTTTCTGAGTTGGCGGACTTGTCCTGCAAGTCACTATACTTGGTCCTCCATAAGGATAAGGCAGTGTTGCGCCCACAACCTTCCTTTCTTCCGAAGGTGGTTTTGGCCTTTCACCTTAACGAGGACATTGTACTTCCATCCTTGGGTCCTCGGCCGACGCATCCTAAGGAGGTTGCGCTATACTTTGGACGTGGTACGCGCTTTACGGGTGAACCTGTCTGCTACGGCTCCATTTCGGAGGTCTGACTCACTTTTTGTGTCGGTATCTAGTCCACAAATGGGCCTGGTGGTCTCGTCGGATGGTCTCAGAGGATCAGGCAGACCGTCATACAGGCCTATGCTCTTAAGGGGTGGGCGCCCCTCTTTCCGGTCACGGCACATTCAACCAGGGCAATTGGTGCTTCCTGGGCTTTCCGCCATCAAGCGTCTATCTCACAGGTGTGTAAGACGGCGACATAGTCGTCCGTTCACACCTTTTCCAAATTTTACAAGGTTGATGCAAGTGCATCTTTAGATGCTTCCTTCGGCCACAAGGTTTTGCAGGCGGCTGTTTAAAGTTGCACCTCCTCCGTTGAGGAGCTCTGCTTGTTTTGGGGTGAAGTTGTTTGTTTTTACTGATACTGTTCCCACCCCTCGTTTTTTGACACTGCTTGGGGACGTCCCACTTGTCAAGACTTGAGAAAACTGTGTCCGTCCATGGACGATAAGAGAAAATAGGATTTTTTGTACTCACCGTTAAATCCTTTTCTCTGTCGTCCATGGACGGACACAGCACCCACCCCTCCTTTTTAGGTTTCTACTGCTTGTTACGAACTGAGGCTGCATGCTGCAGGGAGGAGGGTTATGTCCAGAGGGACCGCCCCCTGGGCGGGGCTGTTCAACTGTTAAAGTAACATGTATTTAATTATCTAACATGTTTCTGCCTAGTCCTCTCCTGTGAACAGGAACATAACCCACTTGTCAAGACTTGAGAAGGCTGTGTCCGTCCATGGACGACAGAGAAAAGGATTTTACGCTGAGTACAAAAAAATCCTATTTTTTACTTTGTATTCCAAAATCAGTTTTTTTTTTTATTCTGAACATGTGACCAGCAACAGAGGAATAGAAGCTCCTCCTGCCACTGTTTCCAGGCAGACAGGCTGGGAGAGAGCCGGGTCATGTGACAGCTGGATATTGATTATAATTACATCTCCATCACCCACAAACAGAAATAGAAGGGACCAGTGTATGTTTATATCACATTAAACCCAAAAACAAAAAATATTATATTGAGCACGGGGTGCCCAACCTGTGGCCCTCCAGCTGTTGTAAAACTACAAGTCACATCATGTCCCTGGCTTTGAGAGGCACCTGTCAGCCTTGTAATGCCTCATGGGACTTGTAGTTCTGCAACAGCTGGGAGGACTTCAGGTTGAGCACCCCGTGATGTTGAGGGTTTCTTCAGCTACTAATATTTGTAGGAATGTCGATGTGTGAAATTATCTGACTGACTTTTCGGGATCAGGATGGAATTATTTAATTCCTGTTGGGAAAATTGGGCCAAACGTGATATAAATTTCCTTCCTTCATCCAAATCTAAACAGCAGGTTTACATTTTCATTTTTTGGGGGTGAATTCCAAGAACATTTGTCCTTTTCAGAACATAAAAAAAATACAAAATTAATTCTTTAACAGCAAAGAAATAAAATAATATAAAGGAAATGCTTTTGCAATTAGTGTTTATTACTTACTTGTGTTGATATTTAGAGAAGATTCCACCGGTTTACTTTTCATAATCATCTCCCCCTCCTCCATAGACTTCTGATCTCCTGATCTCCCATTCTCTGTATATTGGAGATCTTCCTGTGTAGACTTCTGGGAATCCAGAGAACAACCCTCCTCCATAGACTGCTGATCTCCACTCACCAACCTCTCTTCTTCTTCTTCTTCTTCTTCTTTATCCTCAGCTTTGATGTCTTTCCATTCTTCATTCTAAATTCCAGAGATGATAAAATATAACATCTGGAAACACTGCTGCCAATAATAAGAGATGACATAGAAGAATGTTCTCCCATAGAATTATTTTTTAGTTCTTTGTGCCCAGCCCCGTCTACCTGATCTCCTGATCTCCCATTCTCTGTATATTGGAGATCTTCCTGTGTAGAATTGTGGGAATCCAGAGGACAACCCTCCTCCATAGACTGCTGATCTCCACTCACCAACCTCTCTTCTTCTTCCTCTTTAACCTCAGCTTTGATGTCTTTCACTTCTTCACTCTAAACCCCAAAATTAACAGAATACATTTGTACAGAGGAAGGAACCAGGAATTTCATAGAATGTCTTCTCATGGTTAGAATACAGTCCCACCTACCTGATGATGGTGGGGGATGGTGTGACCTTCCTGTGTGGAATCCCGGGAATACAGAGGACAGGGACATCTCTCTGGTGGGTTCCCATTACTGGATCCATCTGTAGGAAACACACACACTGACTGAATACATTGTTTCTATGTGTTTATCAGATGATGGGGGATCTAGGTGGAGCCTCCGTACTGCTCTCTCATTTACAATAAAGTCTCCTCTTACCCGGTGATGTGAGGGGCGGCTGATTCTCCATCATGACGTCCTTGTAGAGATCCTTGTGTCCTTCTAAATACTCCCACTCCTCCATGGAGAAATAGACAGTGACATCCTGACACCTTATAGGAACCTGACACACACAATGATACAATCACCATCCAGACACATCCCTTGTCTGTTACTGGATAATGTCCCAGAATTCCCGGCACCGCTCACCTCTCCTGTCAGCAGCTCCATCATCTTCTTGGTGACTTCTAGAATCTGCTCCATGTTGTGTCTCTCAGGTTTTAGGGAGTCACATGGAGGCACTGTGATGGTCATATGATCACCAGACTTCAGAAGAGGAAATCTCTGTAATGGGGAACCAATAGAAATATCATGTTAGAATGAATCCCAGAATCCTCCTCACCTCTCCGGTCAGGTCTTGTTTTATTAATAGAGATAAGAGTGATGTGATGTGACCTCCCAGAATCCTCCTCACCTCACCGGTCAGGTTTGTGTTTTATTAATAGAGATAAGAGTAATGTCATGTGACCTCCCAGAATCCTCCTCACCTCACCGGTCAGGTCTGTGTTTTATTAATAGAGATAAGAGTGATGTCATGTGACCTCCCAGAATCCTCCTCACCTCTCCGGTCAGCAGGTAGATGATCTCCAGGGTGAAGTTTAGGATCTTCTCAGTCACGTGATTCCGGTCCTCCTCCATCCTCATTCGTGCCGTCTTTTCACAGGCTTCCTTATAGAGAGATAACTTTGGATTATGAAACAAATATTTTGATGGTATTGGTCACACAATTATAGAATGTGAGGGGGTTAATGGGAGGATTGATGTACATTGTAAAACTACAAGCCCAATGGTAACACACTAAGGTGTACGTTTAATAAACCGTGATAAGCCGAGATCATGATGATCACGGCTTATCTCAGAGCATTGCCGGTTTAATAAACTGAGATAAGGAGCAGATAACATGTTCTCCGCTTCTCATCACAGCACATGGCCGTTTTGTCACAAACGGCCAATTTAATAAATTGAGATCTGAAGATCTCACAGCCCTTCCACTGAAATATCTCCCCTAACAAAATATATACACACACACAGTTGAGAAAACCTGGGTTAGAATCTCTGTTTATGTTTTCGGTCACCAGTATGCCATTTAGTAAAATTTTACTTTCAAGCGATGGGTGTCTAAAGCCTCGTAAACATGAATGGTTTTCCCATCTGGAAAACTACCAGGAGAGCTTTTGGCCAGGGAAAACGTGTTTATGCTTCCTCGCAGTTTTCCCATCAGAAAAACAGCCGGGAATCCTGACGGGAAAATAGAGAACCTGCTCTCTATTTTCGGGATTCCTGCCCTTTTTTTCCCCCCGCCAGATCTACTACTTACCTATGGGAAAGACTGAGGCAGTGCTGGTGGAGCATACACACTTCCCAATGGGTACACTTAAATTAATATCACAGAGGCTCCAAGACTTCATCTTTATGAACATTTTGAAATAAAAAGTCTGGTCCCCAGTTGGGCTTTAACCACTTCGGGACCGCCCACCACACATACAGTATACTGTGGCAGGGCAACTCGGCTGCTCGAACTGATTCCTGAAGATATGGCCAGGGTACAAGGTGTAATCCTAGACTTCGACCTGTCCTTTCAGCCCCAAATCCAATCATTGTCAAAAGCTTGCACACTTCACCACCGTAACATCTTTAAAATGTTCCCCTTTTTAACTAATGGAACCACCAAGCTCCTCATTCCCTCCCTGGTCATCTCTCGCCTTGACTATTGCAACTCCCTTCTCATAGGACTACTTCTCCACAAGCTATCCCCTCTTCAGTCTATCATGAATGTTGCTGCCAGACTCATCTAGCTTACCAACCACTCAGTGTCTGCCACCCTCTCTGCCAATCCCTACACTGGCTTTTCCGATCGCCCAGCGAGTTAAATTCAAAATACTAACAATATCATACAAAGCCATTCACAACTCTGCCTCGAGCTACATCACCAATCTTGTCTCCAAATATCACCTAAAACGTCCTCTACACTCCTCTCAAGACCTCCTGCTCTCAAGCTCCCTTGTCTTCTCCTCCCATGCTCGTCTTCTTCCATCCTCTGGAACTCACTACCCCAATCTGTCCGGCCATCTTCTACCTTGGCTGCGTCCAGCCAAATTCCTGAAAACTCATCACTTCAGGGAAGCCTATCACCCCTCCAACTAATCTTTTACCACTTCCATCAGCTCATCCCCCACAGTTACAACCATTTATACCACTTGCGCCACACTATTAGATTGTGGGCTCTTTTGAGCAGGGCCCTCTTAACCCTTTTGTATTTTATTGTATTGTAACTGTACGCTCTCCCTTTTAAAATTCTAAAGCGCTGTGCTAACTGTTGGCGCAATATCAATTCTGAATAATAAAAATATGAGCTTTCCTGAAGAGATGAGCTTTCAGGGATCGCCGGGAGGACTTCTACGGAAAGAGGAAGAGGAGGGAAGGAGATAAGAGTTGTATGTGACACCCAAGGAGTGCTTATATAGGTAGGTGGACTACAATGAAAGAGCAGAGTCGTGGTGGTCAAGGGAGTTTGAAGGAGGGTCGGGGAACCTGTATAGGATATTTTATTTTTGTGATCTGGATGTCCTACCAGGGGAAGTGCAGTATAATTTTCCCAGATGTAAATCTCAATAGAGGGTTTGAGTTTGTCGTATTTCTGTATTTATAGAGGGCGTTTGAGTTTGATGTATAGTAATTGTATATCATATACAAGTGTGTAGCAGCATTTGCCTGAGATAAAAATACATCACGTGTATATAGAGGAAAAGGATGGACACAATCAATGGTTAAAGGCATCACAAATATGGAAGAAGATGACCGACACAATGGGGAAAGGTTGGGAAGGGGTTGCAATTGGTCGTACATATAAAATAATATCTTATTACCTCTTCACTTCCAGCAATGTCTCCTCTCTACTTCCTGCTACTTCATCGGAAACTATTGTTTTTTCGTTACCTCACTTCCTGCCTTTAATACTACTTCCTGTCTGTATCATAACTCATTTCCTGTCTATGCGTTCCACTTACAATTGGTGAGATCGCCATCTTGGGGTGAATATAAAGACTGCCGCCTCCGTTATTTCTTAACACTTTGAAAACATTCTTCCGTGTTCTTCCGTGTTCTTGCGCAAGTTAAAATTCAACCAAGGAATACAGAGTACATACTTTTCAAAAGTTGGCTTTTTTCATTGGCCTTAGTTGTTTTTTTTATGTTCTCTGGATTTGTAGGTCAATAGAAAAGTGTACTGTAGCGTTTCAAACATTTCATTTGTAAAAGCATAAGCACTGAAAAAAATATTTTTTATTGTCCTCACAGACAGAGAAGCAGAGCAGGACAAGCTGTTGACACCTTTCACACTACATTCTCCGACAACTCTCCTCCACCATCCACACTACATTCTCCGACAGCTCTCCTCCACCATCCACACTACATTCTCCTACATCTCTCCTCCAACATCCACACTACATTCTCCGACAGATCTCCTCCACCATCCACACTACATTCTCCGACATCTCTCCTCCACCATCCACACTACATTCTCCGACAGCTCTCCTCCACCATCCACACTACATTCTCCGGCATCTCTCCTCCACCATCCACACTACATTCTCCAACAGCTCTCCTCCACCATCCACACTACATTCTTCCCCAGGTCCTTTTCCATCCTAGATTCCCCCAGGAGGTTCTCCCCCCAGTGTATACATTTTTGTCACCCAAATGTATTATTTTAAAATGTTCTACATTGAATCTCATTTGCCATGTAGTTGCCCCACCCCATTAATTTCTTCAGATCTTCTTGCAAGGTTTCCGCATCCTGCGGAGAAGTTATTTCCCTGCTTAGCTAAGAATCACCTGCAAAAACAGAGATTGCACTGCTTACCCCTTCCTCCAGGTTGTTTATGAACAAATTAAACAGGATTGGTCCCTGGGGGACCCCACTACCCACCCCTGACCATTCCGAGTACTCCCCATTTATCACCACCCTCTGAACTTGCCCTTGTAGCAAGTTTTCAATCCATGTACTCGCCCTATGGTCCATGCCAACGGACCTTACTTTGTACAGTACAGTGGGTGAGTCGGCAATATTTTTAGTGCCACATTCGGTAATTATGGAGAAAAACAGAATCCCCTTGGGGTGAACTTTAAAAGGGACAAAAACTTTTAAGGATATATTAAAGTTGTAAATGATTTATTGTATATAAAAAGACATGTATAAAAAATACATAGCATGCTTGAACATATCTACAATGTTGTGACCGTTGTTACATAATAGTACAAACTATAATTCCTGCACCCGACGCGTTTCAGCGTACATGTGTGTCTCCTTCAGGAGTATATTTAAGCAAGAATACTTTATGTTCTAAAATAGAATGTTAAGAGAAGTAAATAAATATCCAGATATATGACATTCCACTAGTATCCATAAATATACAGAGGGTCAGACAGGATTCATAAAATGTCATTTACATGTACTGAGATGGTGTGGCAAACCTTTCAATATTTTCGAATTAAAAACACATGAGGGCAAGATGTGCTTTCAATTTCTTAAGCCAGAAATCCAAATAGAGGTAGCGTGCCCCCAGGAAGGCGCCGGAACTGGGCCTTTGTACAGTAAACGTTTGTACAGTAAACATTTATGGGGGAACTGTGTCAAATGCTTTTGCAAAATCCAGATATACCACGTCTACGGGCCTTCCTTTATCCAGATACACCACGTCTACGGGTCTTCCTTTATCTAGATACACCACGTCTACAGGATATCCTTTATCCAGATACACCACGTCTACGGGCCTCCCTTTATCCAGATACACCACGTCTACGGGCCTTCCTTTATCCAGATACACCACATCTACGGGCCTTCCTTTATCTAGATACACCACATCTACGGGCCTTCCTTTATCCAGATACACCACGTCTACGGGCCTTCCTTTATCTAGATACACCACATCTACGGGCCTTCCTTTATCCAGATACACCACGTCTACGGGCCTTCCTTTATCTAGATACACCACGTCTACGGGCCTTCCTTTATCCAGATACACCACGTCTACGGGCCTTCCTTTATCTAGATACACCACGTCTACGGGCCTTCCTTTATCCAGATACACCACGTCTACGGGCCTTCCTTTATCTAGATACACCACGTCTACAGGACATCCTTTATCCAGATACACCACGTCTACGGGCCTTCCTTTATCCAGATACACCACGTCTACGGGCCTTCCTTTATCCAGATACACCACGTCTACGGGCCTTCCTTTATCTAGATACACCACGTCTACGGGCCTTCCTTTATCTAGATACACCACATCTACAGGATATCCTTTATCCAGATACACCACGTCTACGGGCCTTCCTTTATCTAGATACACCACATCTACAGGATATCCTTTATCCAGATACACCACGTCTACGGGCCTCCCTTTATCCAGATACACCACGTCTACGGGCCTTCCTTTATCCAGATACACCACGTCTACGGGCCTTCCTTTATCCAGATACACCACGTCTACGGGCCTTCCTTTATCCAGATACACCACGTCTACGGGCCTTCCTTTATCTAGATACACCACGTCTACGGGCCTTCCTTTATCCAGATACACCACGTCTACGGGCCTTCCTTTATCCAGATACACCACGTCTACGGGCCTTCCTTTATCTAGATACACCACATCTACGGGCCTTCCTTTATCCAGATACACCACGTCTACGGGCCTTCCTTTATCTAGATACACCACGTCTACGGGCCTTCCTTTATCCAGATACACCACGTCTACGGGCCTTCCTTTATCTAGATACACCACGTCTACGGGCCTTCCTTTATCTAGATACACCACGTCTACGGGCCTTCCTTTATCTAGATACACCACGTCTACAGGACATCCTTTATCCAGATACACCACGTCTACGGGCCTTCCTTTATCCAGATACACCACGTCTACGGGCCTTCCTTTATCCAGATACACCACGTCTACGGGCCTTCCTTTATCTAGATACACCACGTCTACGGGCCTTCCTTTATCTAGATACACCACATCTACAGGATATCCTTTATCCAGATACACCACGTCTACGGGCCTTCCTTTATCTAGATACACCACATCTACAGGATATCCTTTATCCAGATACACCACGTCTACGGGCCTCCCTTTATCCAGATACACCACGTCTACGGGCCTTCCTTTATCCAGATACACCACGTCTACGGGCCTTCCTTTATCCAGATACACCACGTCTACGGGCCTTCCTTTATCTAGATACACCACGTCTACGGGCCTTCCTTTATCCAGATACACCACGTCTACGGGCCTTCCTTTATCCAGATACACCACGTCTACGGGCCTTCCTTTATCTAGATACACCACGTCTACAGGATATCCTTTATCCAGATACACCACGTCTACGGGCCTTCCTTTATCCAGATACACCACGTCTACGGGCCTTCCTTTATCTAGATACACCACATCTACGGGCCTTCCTTTATCCAGATACACCACGTCTACGGGCCTTCCTTTATCCAGATACACCACGTTTCCGGGCCTTCCTTTATCTAGATCAGTGTTTCTCAATTCCAGTCCTCAGGCCCCCCCAACAGGTCAGGTTTTCCATTATTTTGCACAGGTGATTTGATCAGTTTCACTGCCTTAGTAATCACCACAGCCTTTTCATCTGAGGGAAATCCTGAAAACCTGACCTGTTGGGGGGGCCTGAGGACTGGAATTGAGAAACACTGATCTAGATACACCACATCTACGGGCCTTCCTTTATCTAGATACACCACATCTACAGGATATCCTTTATCCAGATACACGTCTACGGGCCTTCCTTTATCTAGATGGCAACTCACCTCCTCATAGAAGTTAAATAGATTGGTTTGGCAAGAACAATTTTTAATGAATCCATGCTGATTACTGCTAATGATACCGTTCTCATTTCTAAAATCTTGTATATCATTCCTTCTAGGGCCCCGTACACACGAGAGGATCGATCCGCTGAAATTGATCCGCGGATCGGTTTCAGCGGATAGATCCGCTGGTGTGTACGATCCAGCGGGCCGACCGATTTCCAGCAGATAAAAATTTCTTAGCATGCTAAGAAATCTATCCGCTAGAATCGGCTCGAGCGGATCGATCCGGTGGTCTGTACAGACTCACCGGATCGATCCGTCCGAACCCATCCCTAGCATGCGTCGTAATGATTCGACGCATGCGTGGATATCCTTATATGACAGCGTCGCGCACGTCGCCACGTCATCATCGCGGTGACGGCGCGACACGTCACCGCGGACGGAATTCCGCGGGGATTTTGATCTTGAGATCAAAATCCGCCAGAGGATTTATCCGCGGATACGGTCCGGAGGACCGTTTCCGCGGATAAATCCTCTCGTGTGTACCCGGCATAAGAGCTAACATACTATTGATGTTAGGCTAACTGGTCTGTAATTCCCAGGGATGTATTTTGGGCCCTTTTTAAATATTGGTGCTACATTGGCTTCTCTCCAATCAGCTGGTACCTTTTCAGTCAGTAGACTGTCAGTAAAAATTAGGAACAATGGTCTGGCAATTACATGACCGAGTTCCCTAAGGACCCTCGGGTGCAAGCCATCTGGCCCCCGGTGAGCTTACATACTATTGATGTTAGGCTAACTGGTCTGAAATTCCCAGGGATGTATTTGGGCCCTTTTTAAATATTGGTGCTACATTGGCTTTTCTCCAATCAGCTGGTACCATTCCAGTCAGTAGACTGTTCGTAAAAATTAGGAACAATGGTCTGGTAATTACATGACTGAGTTCCCTAAGGACCCTCGGGTGCAAGCCATCTGGTCCCGGTGAGCTTACATACTATTGATGTTAGGCTAACTGGTTTGAAATTCCCAGGGATGTATTTTGGGCCCTTTTTAAATATTGGTGCTACATTGGCTTTTCTCCAAACAGCTGGTACCTTTCCAGTCAGTAGACTGTCAGTAAAAATTAGGAACAATGGTCTGGTAATTACATGACTGAGTTCCCTAAGGACCCTCGGGTGCAAGCCATCTGGTCCCGGTGAGCTTACATACTATTGATGTTAGGCTAACTGGTTTGAAATTCCCAGGGATGTATTTTGGGCCCTTTTTAAATATTGGTGCTACATTGGCTTTTCTCCAATCAGCCGGTACCATTCCAGTCAGTAGACTGTTCGTAAAAATTAGGAAAAATGGTCTGGCAATTACATGACTGAGTTCCCTAAGGACCCTCGGGTGCAAGCCATCTGGTCCCAGTGATTTATTAATGTTAAGTTTCCCAAGTCTAATTTTATTCCTGTCCTCTGGTAACCATGGAGGTGCTTCCGGTGAGGTGTCATGAGGATAGACACTGCAGTTTTGGTCGCTGAAGCCCCCTGATTCCCTCGTGAAGACTGAGAAGAAGAATAAATTCAATACCTTCGCCATCTCCCCATCCTTTGTAACCAGATGTCCTTCCTCATTCTTAATGGGGCCAATATGGTCTGTCCTCCTTTTTTTACTGTTTACATACTTAAAGAATTTCTTGGGATTTGTTTTGCTCTCCTCCGCTATGTGTCTTTCATGTTCTATCTTAGTTGCCCTAATTGCACCCTTACATTTCTTGTTGCATTCTTTGTAAAGTCTGAATGCTGATGATGATCACTTCAGCCTTGTGTTTTTTGAAGGCCTTCTCTTTTGCTTTTATATGCATTGCAGTATGTTTTCTCTGGTGTGCGAAAAGTAGTTGTTTTTCTTAGCAAAACACTTCCCACACTCAACATGAAAAAGGCTATTCACCAGTGTGAATTCTCTGGTGTTTAAGAAGGCTCCTGTTTTGAATGAAAGCTTTCCCACACTCTGAACACGAGAACGGACGCTCACCCGTGTGAATTCTCTGGTGTATAACAAGTTTTCCTTTCTCAATAAAAGCTTTCCCGCACTCTGAACACGAGAATGGACGCTCCCCCGTGTGAATTTTCTGGTGTTTAAGAAGGTCTGATTTCTGAATGAAACCTTTCCCACACTCTGAACACGAGAATGGACGCTCACCCGTGTGACTTCTCTGGTGTGTAAGAAGGTCTGATTTCTGAATGAAACCTTTCCCACACTCTGAACAAAAATGAGGACGCTCCTCCCTGTGAATTTTCTGGTGTTTAAGAAGGTCTGATTTCTGAGCGAAACATTTCCCGCACTCTGAACATAAATGAGGACGCTCACCCGTGTGACTTCTCTGGTGTTTGAAAAGATATGATTTCTGAATGAAACCTTTCCCACACTCTGAACACGAGAACGGACGCTCACCAGTGTGACTTCTCTGGTGTATAAGAAGGTCTGATTTCTGAATGAAACATTTCCCGCACTCTGAACATAAATGAGGACTCTCGCCCGTGTGAATTTTCTGGTGTCTAACCAGTGCGTTTTTCAGAATAAAAGCTTTTCCGCACTCTGAACATGAAAAAGGACGCTCCCCTGTATGAATTTTCTTGTGCCTGAGGAGCAGATTTTGCTCAATAAAACATTTTCCGCACACTGAACATGAAAAAGGACGCTCCCCTGTATGAGTTCTCTGGTGCCTGAGGAGCTCTTTTTTCTCAGCATAACATTTTCCGCACTCTGAACATGAAAAAGGACGCTCCCCTGTATGAATTTTCTGGTGCACGAGGAGCAGATTTTTCTCAGTAAAACATTTTTCGCACTCTGAACATGGAAAAGGACGCACCCCTGTATGAATTCTCTGGTGCCTGAGGAGCTGTCTTTTCTCAGTAAAACATTTTCCGCACTCTGAACATGAATAAGGGAAATCCCCTGTGTAAAGTCTTTGGTGTCGAAGAAGGTCTGATTTCTGATTGAAGATTTTCCCGCACTCGGGGCATGATAACGGGTCCACTGCTGGATCTGGTGATGTCGGCACACTGTGAGATCTTAGATGGACATCCTGACTATCACCATTGGATGTATGTGGAGGTTCCTCACAATTAGAGGGATTTCCTCCTACAAAATATCGTACAATTCCATTATCTTCTGCAACATAACCTTGAGATACAACAAGACGTCCCTCAGTAGACTTCCATAGATAGAATCCATCTGTTGGAAACCAAGTTTTCAATAAGTGTTAGAAGTCTTATACATTATAAGCCGGATTCATAAAGACTTACGCCGGCATATCTAATGATACGCCGCGTAAGTCCATGGATGCACCATCTTATCTATGCGCCGTATTCTTGTACTAAGATACGCCTGAATTTTGGCTTCCTACGACCGACGTAAGTCTCCTACATCGTTGTATCTTGGGCGCTTCCATTGATTTACGCGTCGAATGTGTAAATGAGTGACGCCATTTACGCAAGGCTTACGTCCGGCGTAAAGATAAAACACCTCTATAGGTGGCGCAGCCAATGCAAAGGTATGAACGACGGAACAGCCGTCGGATTTTACGTCGTTTACGTAAGTCGTACGTGAATGGGGCTGGGCGTAGGTTACGATCACGTCGTTGCCATCGAGCCGTCGTATCTTAGGGCGTAAATTCGATGTGATTCTGAGCATGCGCCGTTCGTTCGGGAATTCATTTACATGGGGTCACGGCTAATTTTAATACAACACGCCCACTACCTTCATAATTTGAATTAGGCAGGCTTACACTGGCCCATTTACGCTACGCCGCCGTAACTTAGGGAGCAAGTGCTTTGTGAATACTGTACTTGCCTCTCTATGTTACGTCGGCGTAGCGCATATGAGCTGCGCTACGCCGGCACAAAGATACGCCGATGTACCTGAATCTGGCTAAATATTGGTAGAACATTCAACAGTTTCTCAGAGCTCCGGCATGGAACTGGGTGCAACCAAAGCAGAAACGTTTTTTAATGTACATTATCTCACAAAAGTAAGTACACCCCTCACATTTCTGTAAATATTTTCGTAAAGTAGTGAGTGTACAGCTTGTATAACAGTGTAAATTTGCTGTCCCCTCAAAATAACTCAACACACAGCCATTAATGTCTAAACCTGAGTACACCCCTAAGTAAAAATTTCCAAATTGGGCCCGAAGTGTAAACATTTTGTGTGGCCGCCATTATTTTACCAGCACTGCCTTAATCCTCTTGGGCATGGAGTTCACCAGAGCTTCACAGGTTGCCACTGGAGTCCTCTTCCCCTCCTCCATGATAACATCACAGAGCTGGTGGAGGTTGGAGACCTTGCGCTCCTCCACCTTCCATTTGAGGATGTCCCACAGATGATTAATAGGGTTTAGGGTCTGCTTGGCCAGTCCATCACCTTTACCCTCAGCTTCTTTAGCAAGGCAGTGGTCGTCTTGGAGGTGTGTTTGGGGTCGTTATCATGTTGGAATACTGCCCTGCGGCCCAGTCTCTGAAGGGAGGGGATCATGCTCTGCTTCAGTATGTCATAGTACATGTTGGCATTCATGGTTCCCTCAATGATCTGTAGCTCCCCAGTGCCGGTGTTCTGCCGATGAAGTTCCCCCCCGCTAAGACGTGTACTATATTGCTAAAATCACCCCTGCGCCCCTTGCAGAGTAGCACTAGCATCGGGAGCATGCGGCACATGTCATAGTCATTGTGCAGGCGCCGTGGAGAGCTGACTCTCAGCTCTACATCTTCGACTATTTTCAGCGGCTTAGTTGAGGTCCGCACTGCGCAAGCGCCGCGCCTGCGCAGTACAGGGGGGTCCTTATCCTCCGGGGGACCTTTTTCGGCAGGACACCGGCAGCACTCATGCAGCCTCAGACCATGACACTCCCACCACCATGCTTGACTGTAGGCAAGACACACTTGTCTTTGTCCTCCTCACCTGTTTGCCGCTTAGGGTGACTACATTTCCAAACTACCATTCAGGGACACCCCCCCTTCCCAAAAATCAGCTTGTGCTGTAACGAATCACAGCACAGTGATTGTACACAAGAGGCGGGATTTATGATTTCTCCAATCAGAAACAGGGGGCGGGGATTGTGCTCCTCCAGGCATTCCCGGCCAGAAAAAAGTACTGTCAGTGAGTAAAGCGGTGATGTGGCTGCCTTTTTTGGGGGCATCAGATTGGCCCGGGGGGTGTCTGGGTCAATTTCATTCCGGGACACTGTATTATCCCGGAATGAAGTTGCCCAGGACAGACCTGCAAAATGCGTCACTGATGGGCTATTATGGGTGGCACAGATGGGCACTGATGGGCATTAATAGGTGGGCACTGATGGGCATGGATGGGCACCGATAGGTGCCAATGAGGGACACTGATTAGTGGCACTGGTTACTCTGGTGGGTGGCATTTCTGGGCATTACTGTTTTTATGTGCTACTATCGTGCCAGTCAGTGCCCATTTGTGGGCACTGATTGGCATATGTTGGGCATGTTTTGGGCGGGCATGCGAAGGGGGGCTGCGCTGATGAACAATCAGTGCGAACCCCCCTGTCAGGAGAGCCGCCGATCGGCTCTCCTCTACTCGCGTCTGTCAGACGCGAATGAGGAAGAGCCGATCAACAGCTCTTCCTGTTTACATCGCGATTGGACACGGCTGATCACGTGGTAAAGAGCCCCCGTCGGAGGTTCTTTACCGAGATCGGTGTAACGGTGTATCAGACTGACACCCCGCACCACCGATTGCCGCACGTCAATAGACGTCCAGTCAGGACATCTATCAGCTCATACTCACTGATCACCGGTCGGCTGCAGCGATCTGCTCTCCTCTCCTCACTGACAACTACGGCTGTGATTGGACACGGCCGTCATGTGATCAGGAGGGCCAATCACAGAGCCCTCCTGCCGATCAGAGATGCGTCGTGTCTGGGGGACACGAGCGCATCGGGGCTGCACGGGCATTCCTGAACATCCACTCAGAAGGAGGAAGCGCCCACCAAATACCGTGTGACATTACAAATTGCAACGACTGACGTTTTATTCTCTAGGGTCTCTGCTAAAAAAAAAAACTGAGGACTAGTACCTCCTCCTGCCACTGTTTCCCTGCAGACAGGCTGGGAGAGAGCCGGGTCATGTGACAGCTGGATATTGATTAGGAAAAAGGTACTTAGATGTTTGTTTTTTATAATTACAGTGCCATCATCCACATACAGTAATAATTTTTTTCGGGTGAATTCCAAGAACATTCGTCTTTTTTAACCCATGAAATTATATAAAATGAATTCTTTAACCCCAAACAAATAAATTAAAAAAAGGAAATGCTTTTGCAATTAGTGTTTATTACTCACTTGTGTCCTTATGTAGAGAAGATTCCTCCTGTTTACATTCCGTAATCATCTCCCCCTCCTCCATAGACTGCTGATCTCCACTCACCAACCTCTCTTCTTCTTCCTCTTTAATCTCAGCTTCGATGTCTTTCCGTTCTTCATTCTAAATTGCAGAGATGATAAAATATAACATCTGGAAACACTGCTGCCAATAATAAGAGATGACACAGAAGAATGTTCTCTCATAGAATAATTTTTGAATTCTTCTTGCCCCCTCCCATCTACCTGATCATTCTCTGTATAGTTCTGATCTTCCCATGTAGAATCCTGGGAATGCAGAGGACAACCCTCCTCCATAGACTGCTGATCTCCACTCACCAACCTCTCTTTTTCTTCCTCTTTATCCTCAACTTTGATGTCTTTGCGTTCTTCACCCTAAACCCCAAAGATTTATGAATAGGAACAAGAGATTACATAGAAGAATGTTCTCTCATAGAATTTTTTTTTTTATTTTTTTTAGCGAGTCCCATCTACCTGATCAGTCTCTTTATAACTGGGGGTTTTCTTGGGAAAATCCTGGGAATACAGAGGACCTCTCTCCTCCATAGACTGCTGATCTCCACTCACCAACCTCTCTTCTTCTTCTTCCTCTTTATGCTCAACTTTAATGTCTTTCCGTTCTTCATTCTAAACCCCAAAGATAACAGAATACATTTGTACAAAGGAAGGAACCAGGAATTTCATAGAATTTCTTCTCATGGTTAGAATACAGTCCCACCTACCTGATGATGGTGGGGGATGGTGTGACCTTCCTGTGTGGAATCCTGGGAATACAGAGGAAGGGGACATCTCTCTGGTGGGTTCCCATTACTGGATCCATCTGTAGGAAACACACACACTGACTGAATACATTGTTTCTATGTGTTTATCAGATGATGGGGGATCTAGGTGGAGCCTCCGTACTGCTCTCTCCTTTACAATAAAGTCTCCTCTTACCTGGTGATGTGAGGGGTGGCTGATTGTCCATCATGACGTCCTTGTAGAGATCCTTGTGTCCTTCTAAATACTCCCACTCCTCCATGGAGAAATAAACAGTGACATCCTGACACCTTATAGGAACCTGACACACACAATGATACAGTCACCATCCAGACACACCCCTTGTCTGTTACTGGATAATGTCCCTGAATTCCCGGCACCGCTCACCTCTCCTGTCAGCAGCTCCATCATCTTCTTGGTGACTTCTAGAATCTTCTGCATGTTGTGTCTCTCAGGTTTTAGGGAGTCACATGGAGGCACTGTGATGGTCATATGATCACCAAACTTCACAAGAGGAAATCTCTGTATTGGAGAACCAATAGGAATATCATGTTAGACTCCCAGAATCCTCCTCACCTCTCCAGTCAGGTCCGTGTTTTATTAATAGAGATAAGAGTGATGTCATGTGACCTCCCAGAATCCTCCTCACATCTCCAATCAGGTCTGTGTTTTATTAATAGAGATAAGAGTGATGTCATGTGACCTCCCAGAATCCTCCTTACCTCTCCGGTCAGGTCTGTGTTTTATTAGTAGAGATGAGAGTGATGTCATGTGACCTCCCAGAATCCTCCTCACCTCTCCAGTCAGGTCTGTATTTTATTAATAGAGATAAGAATGATGTCATGTGACCTCCCAGAATCCTCCTCACCTCTCCGGTCAGGTCTGTGTTTTATTAATAGAGATAAGAGTGATGTCATGTGACGCCTCCTTTCCCTGTCGATGCCCGTTTGGGAGAAACGCAGCGTCGGGTGGAGTGAGAATCGCTGACGTCACCACGCTCCCAGCTGATCGGCCGGAGCCGATGCTGGTTAGATTTGCACACGCTTCTAAGCTTTGAAACTTTGTAACAGTGCGATTTTTTAAAATGTCAGTCTGATTGGAATAAAGAACTATTTTTTAATGAAACTACTGCACTATGAAGTACCTTTTCTCCTTTTCAACCCACACGTTCCTACATGATCTGGAGAGGCTGCTGTATCTTGGATTAACCGGTGGGAGATAACAGCAGGTTTGTTCCTGACCTTCCAATAGAGGAGAAGACCCGGAGCAGCCGCCTGGATCCAGCCATGGATATCTTAATCCAAGAGCCTGTCTGATCCCTGCGGGGGTCCAACGGGTCTGGTAAGCGGCCATCCATTTCTTTATACGTGGGAATTTTTTATCTGCATTCATCCAGTATTTCAACGGAGGATTGAGATCACATATGTGCCAGCGCATTGATTTTTTTTGTGCAAGTACTCATTTATTCATAGCACATGTTTTTTGGGATATGATTACGACACTTGATTCCATTTATTGTTTGCTATTATTTGAACATTCATATGCAATTTCTTACCTAATTTTTGGTAGGGAACCTTTTTATGCACATATGTCATGTGACCTCCCATAATCCTCACCTCTCCGTTCAGCAGGTAGATGATCTCCAGGGTGAAGTTTAGTATCCTCTCGGTCATGTGACTCCGGTCCTCCTCCATCCTCATTGTTCATCTGATCTATGCAGGTTTCTCTGTAGATGAATAGTGTAGAATTATCTGGACTGTATTGGTTGTACATTATTAGGATGGGGATATAAGGGGTTATTAGTTGGGCTACCCATGGTGGGAACTGGCACATTGTGTGAACTGGTTGGGTTACATGGTGTTTTTTCGTTTTTCTTGTCCCCAGCAAACCTGTTATATTTTATCCTACCTGCCTGATCAAAAATTACACTTTTTGTTTTTTCTCTGAATTATTTTCTTGTAGTTTTAGATCTGCAGACAAGGAACGATTAATACAGTGTTTCTCAATTCCAGTCCTCAGGCCCCCCCAACAGGTCAGGTTTTCAGGATTTCCCTCAGATGAAAAGGCTGTGGTGATTACTAAGGCAGTGAAACTGATCAAATCACCTGTGCAAAATAATGGAAATCCTGAAAACCTGACCTGTTGGTCCGGGCCTGAGGACTGGAATTGAGAAACACTGGATTAATAGGATCCTTCTTTAATTGTTTACTGGTTATCTTAGTAGAGAAGCTATTATGAGCTGTGGATGCGACTACGTATGTCTTTATTTTAAAAGCTTTAAGAAAAAAAAGAGGGAAAACACTATTCTATCAGCTGAAGATAAAAGACATCACAGTGACTATTAGGGATGAGCTCCGGTGTGTTTGCACACTCCACCTGCAGAGCCCATCACAAAGTCGGCGCGGCACTAATCACAGGCAGGGAGACATTGTCCCGATGATCGGCTGTAAGGATGAGCTCTGGCGTGTTCGCATAGAACATGTGCAGAGCCCGCCAGGAAGTGTGCACGGCGCTGCGCTAATAACAGCCAGGGAGACATTTCACGATCGCTGCAGCCGAGCATCGGGACAATGTCTCCCTGGCTGTGATTAGCACAGCGCCGTGCTCACTTCCTGGCGGGCTCTGCACGTAGGGTTGCCACCTCATCCCTTTAAAACAGAACACATATGAATTACACAGGTTCTGTGGCTGATTAAGGTGGTAATTGAACTCAAGTGGAGCCTTATCTAAATTAAATTAGCCTCAGAACCTGTGAAATTCATATGTGTTCTGTTTTAAAGGGATGAGGTGGCAACCCTATCTGCACGTGTTCTATGCGAACACGCCGGAGCTCATCCTTACTCGGCTGCAGAGATCAGGAAATGTCTCACTGCCTGTGATTAGCGAAGTGCCGACTTCCTGGCAGGCTCTGCATGTGGAGTGTGCGAACACACCGGAGCTCATCCCTAGTGACTATGGAGGAAGAGGATGGGCATGATGGGGGGTTACTGGGTGTAAATATAAAATAAGATCTTATTACCTCCTCTGCTGCCAGTTCCAGCAATGTCTCCTCTCTACTTCCTCCCGACTCACCTCTCACCCGGAACTTCCTGTCTGTACATGACATCACTTCCTGTCCAACCACAGAGACTTCCCATCTGGCTGGAAGTAACATCACCATCATGTGGAACTCAGAGGATCTGCAGCACCCAGAAACGTCTCGTAGTCTTAGGCCAGGTTCACACTTGTCCGACAAACGGTCCTACATTGGGAGCCTCATGTAGCATGACGTGTGAAAATCAATGTTTTCCTATGAGAGCCGTCTTAACTGGTCCTACACAAGTCGGTCCGACTTTGAAAATGCTCCCTGTACTACTTTTGGTCCTACATTGATCCTACTTCAACCCATTGAATATCATTGAAGTCGGACCAAAGTAGTATCCTGTTCATGAAAGTAGGATGAATGTAGGACCAATGTAGGATAAATGTAGGACCAATGTAGCAGAGCAAAGTAGGATGAAAGTAGTGTAGTAGTGTGAACCCAGCCTTCACATGGCCTTGTGCTGTGTTTTTTTTTTTTTACATTTTAAATAGTTTTTTTTGTCATAATTGCTCTAAATATATGTAGCGCTGACATTCTTGTATATTGATGTGTGTTTGCATACTTTAATACAACGTCTATGGACATTGCTATGTTTAAGTATTTGGAGCCATCTAGTGACCAAATACTGGTAATGCAGAGAGATGTTTTGTTTAGTATTTTGGTTGCCTTGGAGACGAGGAGAGACCCAAATACTGGTAATACAGAGAGATGTTTTGTTGAGGATTTTGGTTGCCTTGGAGACGAGGAGAGACCCAAATACTGGTAATGCAGAGAGATGTTTTGTTGAGGATTTTTGGTTGCCTTGGAGACGAGGAGAGACAGGGGAAAACAATTCTGGTTGTTGGGGCAAGTGATCTGAGGGTGCCCGAGGGACAGTGGCCGGATTGCAGAGACCGAGAGACACTCATCCGAGCATCGGAGAACCGGATCCATCCAGCGGAGCTGAACAGAGCTGACGGAGAAGCAAGTTGCAGTCACAGGACCCTGAACAAAAGTTACTACCCGGAGCTCCAATCCAGTGGGTGAGCGGGTCACGACCCACAGTTTGCTAAGTTTACACGCAGTTAGACTCATATACAGGCCTCACTGGGATTTATAGTTCCACAGAGGAGCAGAGAAACTGAAACTGAGAAGGCTTGAGGCCTATCTAATTTGACGTTTCAAGCGATTTTAAAATAGTTGTTGCAGTTACACCAGGAGCATTTTCACTTCAATTTGACTCATCAAAACTGTGGATTACAAATCACTTTAGCTAGCGAAGAAAAGAAGATCCAAGACCAAGTACTTTAAGTGAGATCTCACGCATAGCTAATAAAGTAGGGGAAGCTCCCAGGTATAAAATGTTTATGTATACTGGCCTAGATTCAAGAAGCAATTGTGCCTGTGTAACCATAGGTTACACAGCGCAATTGCTTACTTGCCCGGGCGTTACGAATGCTCCTGATTCAGGAACATCGTAACGCCGACTGCAGCCTAAAATCTGCGTGGCATAAGGCTCTTATGCCACGCATATCTTAGGCTGCATTTTTGCGATGACCGCTAGGGGGCGCTCCCATTGTGCTCAGTGTATAGTATGCAACATCGATTCACAACATTGCGCGAGCCCTGCGTACACAATTTACGTAGTTTGCGTACGTCGGGTTTCGCTTCAGGTTGCACATCCTAATAGCACGCGCAGCCAATGCTAAAGGATACCCGTCGTTCCCGCGTCGTGATATTTGAATGTTACGTCGTTTGCGTAAGTGATTCGTGAATGGCGCTGGACGCCATTCACGTTCACTCTGAAGCAAATGACGTCCTTGCGACATCATTTGCCGCAATGCACGTCGGGAAAGTTTCCCGACGGAGCATGCGCTCTACGCTCAGTGCGGGAGCGCGCCTAATTTAAATGATTCCCGCCCCCTACGGGATCATTCACATTAGGCGCCCTTACGCAGGGCAAGTTTACACAGCGCCCCCGCAATTTACGGAGCTACTGCTCCGTGAATCGCAGGTAGCGCAGTAAATTTGCGGGGGCGCAGGGCAAAAACGTTGCCCTGTGCCTCCGTAAAAAAGGGGCAAATTCTACCTGAATCTGGGCCACTGTTTTCAAATAGCTTATGTTTAAATCAATTGTGCTGTCGTCTTACGTTGGGATGACAGCACAATTACTGTAATCACTTCTTTGCATATTTCACAGTAAAATATATCTCTGGTTAAGTATCCAGTTGTTGTGGCGTACTGTTTTTCTCACTCCAAGTGCAGTCAGTGGATCCTGGGGTTATAATACAGGTATTTTGTATTGTATTGCATTGCATCACAGCTGTGCCAAGGGGATTGAGCCAAGTTAGTGGGGTTTATTGGTAAAGTGCAGGCCCAAATTAAACCAGCAGCTCCTTCGGGGGTCAGTGCTACATATATATTGGTGTATTTTTTATTTTTACACATATGATCTACAGAAGAGAGTGTAGCGCCTGTGTACTTTCGTACAGGTGCTATATTTAAATTTAGTGGGGGAATGAGAGAGTTATGTTGCTCTCATTCTTTGATTTGTTAAATATTGCTGTCACAGGGGGCGTGGCCGGATGTGATCGAGGCTAGACGTGTCTTTTCAGAGCTCCGGCTGCCATCCGTTACATCCATCCTGTTTATTGCGGCCAGACCGAGCGAACAACACCGTGGTGAGGTAGCCTGGCTGGGGGAAACACGGGAGATCACGGGGATGTCCTCTTCGGCGGCCAAGAAGAAGGAGAAGCAGAGATCTCAGCCTCCAAAGGAGCAGCGGCAGCTCCGTTCTCAAGGCAGCATGGCGACTGGCCCCGCCCACGTCTCCTTGGTCTCCAATTCCTATGCCCAGCGCGCCTCTTTTCTCCCGGGCAAAATGGCGCTGCAGCAGGACGCTCTGATGCCGGCACCTGAGGGGTCTCCCCCTATCTCCCAGGAGGTTGAGGTGGATACAGCGGCGATCACGGGTCCCATCCTGGAGGCCATAGCGGCCTCAAAGACTGAACTGGTGAGTCGCATAGATTGCCTGGCGACCGAATGTAATCTCATCCGCCACGATCTGGACAAGATCAGGGGACGGCTGACCGCTGCGGAGGACCGCATCTCGGGGGTGGAAGATGTCTCCCACACACATGCCTCTCAACTGGCGGAGCTGCATGATATGGTACAATCCCTACAACACCGTGCGGACGATGCTGAAGACAGGCAAAGACGCAACAATATCCGCGTGGTAGGCTTGCCTGAAGGGGCAGAGGGGATGTCTACGGCCACCTTTGCTGAAGGTTTCTTTAAGACCCTGCTTGGTCTGGGGGATCTCCCTCCCACCTATGTAGTTGAACGGGCCCATAGAGTACCAACAGCGGCTCGGCCATCGGGTGCTCCTCCCAGACCGTTCCTGGTCCGGTTTCTCAATTATAGAGACCGTGACATGCTACTTGCCGAGGCGAGGAAACACAAGGAGCTGAGGTATGACAACGCCAGGATCATGCTTTTCCCTGACTTCTCGGCGGAGACTCAGAAACGCCGGCGATCCTTCACGGATGTGAAAAGACGACTTAGAGAAAGGGAGCTAAAATACAGCATGCTGTATCCCAGCCGTCTCCGTGTACAATTCAAGGGGTCAGTGAAATTCTTTGACAACCCGCAAGACGCCTGTGAATGGTTGGATCGGTCGCGGTGAGGCCTGCAGCGTGTTCCTGATAGTTGCCTCGGATGGTTTCATCGGCGCCCCGGGGGGGTTTGTGTTCCTGATCCTGAGGTTCTGCTTTGCCGCCGGCGAAGCCTCTTCATGCTGGTTTGTTGGCTCCCCCCTCCATGTTTTCCATTTTTGATATTGTTTTTTTACTTTTATTTCTTTTTCTAAAGGGGGGGAGAAGGGGGGGAATTCTTGCTACCAGACTTCCCTGATTTAAACCTCGGTGGGTCACGTTCAGTCGTCACGGCCTGCTAGATCTCCTGAGGGACTTGGCCACCAGGCCCTTGCTCTACTCATTTTTTCATGTGGCCACAATTTAACTGAATTTGATCAGCCAATGGGGCTCTGGCGATGGGCACGAGTTTTCTTTTCGTTTATGTGCACGTCTACGCCGAACTATAGTCACCTACGGTGGAACTCTGACAGATTTGTTTGTTTCAGGGCTAAAGCTGCATACCGGACAGTTTTTGTTTTTGTTTCTGGTATAATGGCAGGGGGGGAAGGGGGGGAGGAGGGAGGGTTTTTGACCATCACCAAGGGACCTTTCTTATATTTTACACCTTTGATATCCACGAACAATATGGCCTGTTGCAGGTTGCTTTTGCCCATTTTTCAATGCTCAATGGTCATGTCTCTGAGAATGTATTGTTTTAAAGCGGGAGTTCACCCATTTAAAAAAAAAAAAAAAATCTCCCCTTAGCTTCCTGCTCGTTCGGTCTAGGGGAATCGGCTATTTATATTAAAATATGTGCAGTACTTACCCGTTTTCGAGCTGCATCTTCTTCCGTCGCTTCCGGGTATGGGTCTTCGGGAGCGGGCGTTCCTTCTTGATTGACATTCTTCCGAGAGGCTTCCGACGGTCGCATCCATCGCGTCACTCGTAGCCGAAAGAAGCCGAACGTCGGTGCGGCTCTATACTGCGCCTGCGCACCGACGTTCGGCTTCTTTCGGAAAATCGTGACGCGATGGATGCGACCGTCGGAAGCCTCTCGGAAACCTGTCAATCAAGAAGGAACGCCCATTCCCGAAGCCCATACCCGGAAGCGACGGAGAGGATGCGTCTCGTAAACGGGTAAGTACTGCACATATTTAAAAATAAATAGCCGATTCCCCTAGTAATAACGAGCAGGAATCTAAGGGGGAAAAGTGCCCTCTAAGGGTGAACCCCCGCTTTAAACTGCATAATGGATAGTCGAATTAAGATACTTTCATGGAATGTTAGGGGGTTGAATAATAAGTTCAAGAGGGCGGCGGTCTTTCAATACCTGAAACAAGTCCACATTATCCTCCTTCAGGAGACCCATTTAGAGGGTAGTAAGATTCTGGCACTGCGCAAGAATTGGATACAGAGGGCGGTTCACTCCACCTACTCCACCTATTCTAGGGGGGTTTCAATTCTAATTAGTAAGGCTGTGCAGTGTGTGGTTCACCAGGTATTAACTGACCCTGGGGGGCGATACGTGGCACTCCTCTTGAACTTATCGGTTCATAAGCTTTTATTGGTAAATGTATATGTGCCTCCTCCATTTCAAGCTAAGATGTTATACGACCTGTTGGTGACATTTAGCCCTTATCTGCATGTTCCAATGTTGCTCATGGGAGATTTTAATGCCATCCTCGATCTGGCACTGGACTCCTCCAATGCTGGCAGGACAGCCTCGGGGGATCTCAGCTCCTGGGTCTCGGTGGCGGGAATGACGGAACTGTGTAGGTGGAAGCATCCTGGTGTCATCTCCTACTCTCACTTATCAACTGCACATAGGTCGTCAGCTAGGATAGACTTGGCATTTGGCAATGCCCATATACTACAAAATATAGATAGGATGGAGTACTTAGCGGGGGGCCCCTCAGACCATAACCCACTTATGGCCACCTTGGCCTTCCCAGACAGGGGGACGAGGGGGGGTTGGAGACTGTCACCAGGGTGGTTGGTGGAGGATCAGGTTCTAGAACACCTTAAGACTTCCATGGCTAATTATTGGGAGACCAACGTCGGCTCGGCTGAACCCCCGGTGGTGTGGGATGGTTTCAAGGCAGCGACCAGGGGGGAGTGTATCTCGGCCATTAAGGCAGCCAGGAGGGACCATAATCAGGAATGTGGACTCCTGGCGGCTAAAGAACGGGAGAGTGCTAAAACACATGCTGACTCTCCCTCGGAGGCCAATTATGTGTCCCTACTGGAGGCTAGGCGTGCAGTAGCCTTACATTTCTCGGACCTAGCACACACTGAGGTAAAAAGGAAGGCAGAGACTATCTTTGCAGAAGGGGACAAAAACGGCAAGCTGCTGGCTAACCTTGCTGCGGATCCGAAAACGACGGTCAGTGTGCCTGTGGTGAGGGGGAGGGGAGGGACCCTGATTACAGATTCCGCGGAAGTACTAGGCGAATTTGTGAGTTATTACTCGGCTCTTTACTCGCCCATCTCGGCATATGACTCTGCTGGGTTGGACGAGTTATTGAGGGGAGTTACTATGCCCCGTCTGGCGGACGAAGATGCTGAGTCCCTGGATAAGCCCATTTCGGTTCTGGAGATAGAGGCAGCAATGCAGGCGTTTCCTCCACAGAAGGCGCCGGGGCCGGATGGTTTCCCGGCGGATTTCTACAGGACCTACAAGTCCCTGTTGGCTCCTAGACTAAACCTGCTATTTAGACACTGCTGGGAGTCGGGGGCCTTGCCAGAGTCCATGATGGAGGCGTACATGGTGCTCCTATTAAAACCAGGCAAGGACCCGCTGGAGTGCTCATCCTATAGGCCTATCGCTCTACTCAACATGGACCTCAAGATCCTTAGTAAGGTTTTGGCGTCGAGATTGGCTGGGGTCATTTCGACCCTAGTGGATGTTGACCAAACAGGTTTCATGCCGGGTATGTTGACGGACACAAACTTGAGGAGGCTGTTCACGCATCTCCAATTGGATAATGCTGAGTGCCCGGCCAAGGTGATTGTTTCCATTGACATAGAAAAAGCCTTTGATTCCGTAGATTGGCAGTACATGCACAAAGTACTAGAGGAAATGGGGTTTGGTCCCGGTTACCGTAAATGGATTAAGATGCTATATGCTAAACCCCGAACGGCTATTCGGCTGGGTTTTAATATATCTCCATTCTTTCAGATTGGTAGGGGTACGAGACAGGGTTGCCCACTCTCCCCTTTCCTTTTTGCGTTGATGATGGAGCCTATAGCTAGGGCACTTAGGAAATCGGGGGAGGGGGTTCGGATTGGAACAATTGTAGAAAGTGTTGCGCTCTATGCAGACGACCTGCTTCTATTCCTTAGGGATCCGGGGGTGTCGCTAAAGGCAGCCTTACAGATTCTAGACACGTTCGCTTCCTTTTCAGGCCTGCGTGTGAATTGGAGCAAGTCTTCTATATTGCCTCTAGGTCCTGAGGCCCAGCTGCAGCGGGACGATTCGCTGCCGCTGCTGTGGGTCTCCTCTATTACGTATCTGGGGGTGAAAATCACTACTGAGATTACTGATTATATGAATTTAAATCTTCTCCCGCTCGTGGTTACTCTGAAACAAAGGGTTCAGGCCTGGAAGAAATTACCCCTCTCGCTACTCGGAAGAGTTAACCTGCTTAAAATGAAATTCTTACCTGTTCTCCTATACTATCTGCGTCACTCCCGGGTGTGGATTCCCAAATCGTTTTTTACATCGTTGAATGGTATAATAGGGGCTTTTATCTGGTCGCCTCAGTCTCCCCGAATAGGTGCTAAGGTCCTCCAAGAACCTTGGGGTCAGGGGGGGCTGGCGCTCCCGGATTGGCAGAAGTATTATCTGGCTGGCCAGATGGTGTTCGCCAGGCGCTGGTTGTTGGCAGACGAGGGGGACACGGCCACTATTCTGGAGGCGGCACTGTTGGGGTCATATGAAAGCCTACGGTTGGCTCTGTACAGAGGCCCGAAATCTACCCTACCATTGACCTCCACCATGAGAGCTACCATCAGGGCATGGGAGGTTGCAACCACCATGGTCTCGCCTTCGTATCTGGGAGTGTCGCCCTCGGCTCCTCTATGGCTAAACCCGAATCTGCCAGACTTTTGCTCTCTTCCAGACCCAATGATTTGGGCCTGTGGGGGGGTCAAACTGCTGGAACATATTACTAGGGAGGGAGACCTTATTTCGTTTGACCAACTAAAAGACAGGCATAACCTGCCTAACTCCTTTTTCTTTAGATATTTACAGCTGCGTCATGCCTTTCAGGCGCAATTCGGGAGTCGACGGGTGGAACCTCTTCCCTCGGCGCTTGAGAATTTGTTAACCACTGAAGACTTGCCAAAAACCCTGTCCACGGTATATAAAGCCATGTTTACCAAAACGCCAATCGGGGTGTCCAGATGTAGAGAAAGATGGGAGAGTGAGATTCCTGACATTCAAGGGGAGGACTGGGAGGATATGTGGGACCAACCCTTCAAGCATCTGGTATCCGCTAGGGATCGTCTGATCCAATTTAAATTTTTACACCGCATATATTATACACCAGCCAGGTTATCACGTATTTACCCTGCTAGTACTAGTCAGTGCTGGCGGTGTACTTTCTCCCCGGCGGGCGCAGAACACATATTTTGGACGTGTCCTCATATACAGAACTTTTGGGCAGGGGTGGTTGAATGTTTGTCGGGAGTGCTGAGTGTTCCGGTTCCTCTGACGGCTAGGGTCTGCCTTATTGGGTTAGTGGAGGAAGTGGTACCCTCCCTGGCACATCGTACTCTTCTAAATATTGGGTTGTTTTATGGCAGGAAGGCTATTCTACTGAAATGGAAGAACTCCAATGCCCCTACGTTATCATTCTGGAAAGGACTGGTTAACTCTGTGATACACATGTACAAGGCCACATACAGATCGAGGGGTTGTGATAAGAAATTTAAAAAGGTTTGGCAGGCATGGTTAGACTCCTCGGACACTGTGGGTTAGAGCTACGGATTAACTCTCTGAAGGTCTCAGCCACCTATTGGAGTCTACGCTACATAGATATGCTGTATAAGTGACTTATGCCCCTTTGCTACTAATGGAAGGTTTTTGGTTATTTTACTATATTTCTTCTTTATTTGCTTAACCGGAGTGTCTAGACATGACCTGACCCTGAACTAGTTGAGTTAATATTACATTTGGGCGTTTTGTTATCTGGATATCATATGGTGTTTCACTGGTGGAATGCTATGGGGGGTGGATGGTCTGGGATGGGGTTGATGTGGGGGGGGGGGGGATACAGTGATAGGTTGTATATACTGTTAGTTGGGGTGTCGGCCCTGCGTGGCCTGTGTCAAGGAGGGCATGTTGCCTTCCTTGGGTGTGTAATTGTCTGTTTGTGTTTGAAAAACCAATAAAAATAATTTTCCAAAAAATATTGCTGTCACCAAATCTGGATTGTCTTGTGGGTCAGTCTGTGCTCCAGAGATGCAGTCTCATCTCTGGGCGGCAGGTGGCGCCAGAGGGGTCCAGGCGGAGCCACTTCTTCCCAGCAGCCAATTGGAGGAGTTTTTTTCCTCACGGGGCATGCTGGGGAGGGGTATTTCTGTAGCGGAGGCCGTGGTTGCAGGTTCCAGGTGCGGCACCCACCTTTAGGGTGTGTGCGCACATCACGGGCCCCACCACTATGGCCTACCAGGCCGGGGCCACGTGCTACGCAGAGTTCCTGACTCTGGGCTCTCATAGCCCAGAGCAACTGATGCTGCCAGGGGATCCCAGTGGCTTACTGGATTCCCATGCCTATTGAGAAGATCCTAAGCTGGGAGCTGTTCGGTGGGGGATCGGTCTGAGGAGAACCCGGAGGCAGGTGATCCAACAGGGCTTGAACGAACCATCGGGGATCTGGGTCACCGGACACTGATAGGTTACATTCAGACTGTCAGTCGGTGACCCCCAAAAGACATACTGGGAGGATTCGCTCTATCATTTAAACCTTCAAGTGCCAGGCCTGTTCGAGAGGTCTCACCTTAACATCTCAACTTAATTAAAGCCAAGTCAGTGGCATAGACTTGTTCCTTCCCAGAAGCTTTAAGTGGCGCTCTGGCTGCCAGGCCTGTGAGAGAGGTCTGTCCAGGGGCACTTCACCCACTCCGGCTGGAGTGGCGACGAGACGAATACAATTACAGAGGGCAGGACTGCCTTTATTATCCACAGCCTGATTCTGTGAAGTTGCTCTTCCTTCACCAACCTATCCTGTCTACCTCAAGTTTACATGTTGGTCGTGTTTGACCGGAAAATAAAGCATTGAAAACGTCACCCGACGGTCTGGACATTCTGATACTGCTCTCTTTACTACAATCACCCCTAGACACAACATAGAGGTAACTTAAATACGCCAATCCCAAATCTGATCAGCGGCTCCTCCAGGGGTAGCGCTACACAAGGAAGAAGCTGTAGAACTTTGAAGAAGGCCCATCACTGTAGTAGGGTTGTCACCTCACCCCTTTGAGCCCAAACATATATGAATTACACAGGTTCTGAGGCTAATTTAATGCAGATAAGGCACCAAGTGAGTTTAATCAGGGGCGTACCTAGAGCATTTGGTACCCGGGCGGATCCAATATCTGGCCCCCCCCCATGTTAAAATGTAAAAACACCCCACTGTGCCTCTTGCATACCTATGCATCCTTCAATATCTCTTTGTTACTACTGTGTACTCCCTCTCCACAACTGGACCCCATTACATTACACAGCCCCCTGCACTCCTTTACATTACACAGCACTCTGGACCCCTTTACATTGCACAGCCCCCTGCACCTCTGGACCCCTTTACATCACACAGCCCCCTGTACCTCTGGACTCCTTTACATTACACAGCACCCTGCATCACTGGGCGCCTGCCCCCCACTTGATACGCCACTGAGTTTAATTACCAACTTAATCAGCCAGAGAACCTGTGTAATTAATATGTGTTTGGGTTTAAAGGGATGAGGTAGCAACCTTACGTAGCCTGGTGAGTCTCACGCTACAGAGAAAACCATATTCTGCTCATCATGACCTCACCCATGTGGAGGAACTTTTCATTTTAGGAGTGACCACACAAACAACCTCTAATATGGCACTTCTACAGATACCCTCCAAAATGATGTCGGCATACAGACAACCCAACAAGATACAGGAAGAAAGGCTTCTGAGTAGAAATAAACTTGAGCAGCATGTATCTGTGGTAGTGAGCTCTTGCAGATCGCCAAGTTGGGGTTCCCCAGTGTGCGAAGTCTAATTCTCAGCCTGCTTCTGGACTAGGATCCAAACAGACCCACGCTCATCCCTACTTATGGATAAGAAACATGCCACAAACCCTAGTCAATAACTGCCCTCACTGGACCCCACCAACCTTAACAACCTACGCCCCATCTCCTTTCTCCCCTTTTTATCCAAACTTCTTGAAAGTCTGGTATACAACCAACTAAGCGACCACCTCGCTGTGAATTACCTTCTTGATCCCTCTCGGGATTTCGCCATCAATGGGGAAACTCGCTTTGATATGCGAGAATTCTCCTAGAATGGATCATGCTCGTAATCCAAGGTTCCACTGTACTAACAAAAACTTACAAAGATATCCGCAGCTCTGCCCGCTTCTCGGCCTTTTGTAGTGTCTGTTCTTATCAGTTGTCAGAGGAGCGCTGAAGCACCTCCTATATGGGGAGGGTGGATGCAATCCAATGACGTCATTGCTCCTGGAAGGATGGTTGTAGCAGAGACTATGCCGTGCTGCCAGACAGATACTGGGGGCCGGCCCATGGTTGTGTCTGAGCCATCTGGAAGGCCCCGTACACACGACCGGATCTATCCGCTGGGATTTATCTGCGGATCAGTTCCAGCGGATAGATCCGGTCGTGTGTAGGCCCGAGCGGACAATTTTCGGCGGACATTTGTCCAGCCGACGGATTCCCAGCGGATAAAAATTTCTTAGCATGCTAAGAAATCTATCCGCTGGAATCCTGTCCCTCGGACTTATCCGGTCGTCTGTACAGACTCACCGGATAAGTCCGTCCGATCCCCATCCCTTGCATGCGACGGAATGATTAGACGCATGCGTGGAAGAATTTACCTTCCAGCGTCACCGCGTCATCGTCGCTGGCGACGGCGCGGACACCTCGCGACACGTGACCGCGGATGTTTTCCGCGCGGATTTTGATCTGATGGTGTGTACAAGCCATCAGATCAAAATACGGAGGAAAAATGTCCGATGGAAACGGTCTGGCGGACCGTTTCCATCGGATAACCCCTCGTCTGTACGAGCCCGAAGGGTGCTCCTGGTGAGGATGTGGGCCGCACTTGGTCTGTTTTTTTTTACGCGTTCTAGTCCGGCCTTCTGGCTGGCCGGTGTAAGTGCTATCCCTGTCGGCGATCCGGTAGGAGGAGCTGGTACTGACCTGTGATGGGTTGGGGTAGGACCATGCAAATCCGCCGGGTTGACAGAGGGTCTGGAGGGGCTAGTATTGGTGGAGGCTGCTAACTGGAGTGGCAGTTCTCCCTAAGAAAACCTTGAAGGGCTCTCTAGCTGGCAAGGGTGGAGGGCTGCACTGGCCGGTCGGGGGGTTGGATTTGGAACGGAAAAGCCTATGGTGCATGTGCCCCTGGAGTGGCAGTCCAGGGGTATCTGAAAATCACTGTGAGTGAGGGTCACTTTGATTTAAAGATACCACGGTCACTGCATCAGCAACACGCTTTTTTTTAGCACCTGCCTCCTGGGCCGGGCCTTTTGGCCAGGACTGGAGGAATTTTTTATTCCTGGCCGGAGGGCCTGGTCATTGTTAAACACAATGACCACTTATTTCTCTCTCCTCTCCACTATACCTTTCCCCCACTTTATTTTATTTATTGCCTATGTTTGTCACGTTTTTGTCTTTTTTTTGTTTGTGCACGTTATTTGTTCACTGTGTGATCGGTAGGGTGCCGGTCCTCGGGCCAGCCCTAAAAGTCTTGGGAGTGGGCGGACATGGCCTTCTGGCTTAGTTCGCCTGCTCTCATGGGGTCTCCCTTTGGGGGAGCCCCACCTAGTACTGGGGGGGTTCTGTTTTGGCAGACCCTTCAAGGAAGTTGGGTCCGTGTCGGCTTTGGTTGCTCGGACCAGAGTAGCATAGTCCCCGTCTGGAGCCTAACAAAAGTGTCCCGGGAGCAAAACAAAAAAGTGTCCAGGGAGCAAAAAAGTGTCCAGGGAAGAAAACAAAAGTGTCAATGGAGCAAAACAAAAGTGTCCCGGGAGCAAAACAAAAGTGTCCCGGGAGCAAAACAAAAGTGTCCCGGGAGCAAAACAAAAGTGTCCTGGGAGCAAAACAAAAGTGTCCCGGGAGCTTTTGTTTTGCTCCCTGGACACTTTTGTTTTGCTCCAGGGACACTTTTGTTTTGCTCCCCGGATACTTTTGTTTTGCTCCCGGGACACTTTTGTTTTGCTCCCGGGACACTTTTGTTTTGCTCCCTGGACACTTTTGTTTTGCTCCCTGGACACTTTTGTTTTGCTCCCTTGACACTTTTGTTTTGCTCCCCGGATACTTTTGTTTTGCTCCCTTGACACTTTTGTTTTGCTCCAGGGACACTTTTGTTTTGCTCCCGGGACACTTTTGTTTTGCTCCCAGGACACTTTTGTTTTGCTCCCTTGACACTTTTGTTTTGCTCCCTTGACACTTTTGTTTTGCTCCCTTGACACTTTTGTTTTGCTCCCTTGACACTTTTGTTTTGCTCCAGGGACACTTTTGTTTTGCTCCCTGGACACTTTTGTTTTGCTCCCTTGACACTTTTGTTTTGCTCCCTGGACACTTTTGTTTTGCTCCCTTGACACTTTTGTTTTGCTCCAGGGACACTTTTGTTTTGCTCCCGAGACACTTTTGTTTTGCTCCCAGGACACTTTTGTTTTGCTTCCTTGACACTTTTGTTTTGCTCCCTTGACACTGTTGTTTTGCTCCCTTGACACTTTTGTTTTGCTCCCTGGACACTTTTGTTTTGCTCCCAGGACAATTTTGTTTCGCTCCCTTGACACTGTTGTTTTGCTCCCTTGACACTTTTGTTTTGCTCCCTTGACACTTTTGTTTTGCTCCCTGGACACTTTTGTTTTGCTCCCTGGACACTTTTGTTTTGCTCCCTGGACACTTTTGTTTTGCTCCCAGGACAATTTTGTTTCGCTCCCTTGACACTGTTGTTTTGCTCCCTTGACACTTTTGTTTTGCTCCCTTGACACTTTTGTTTTGCTCCCCGGACACTTTTGTTTTGTTCCCTGGACACTTTTGTTTTGCTCCCTGGACACTTTTGTTTTGCTGCCTTGACACTTTTGTTTTGCTCCAGGGACACTTTTGTTTTGCTCCCCGGACACTTTTGTTTTGCTCCCTTGACACTTTTGTTTTGCTCCCTGGACACTTTTGTTTTGCTCCCTTGACACTTTTGTTTTGCTCCCTTGACACTTTTGTTTTGCTCCAGGGACACTTTTGTTTTGCTCCCTTGACACTTTTGTTTTTCTCCAGGGACACTTTTGTTTTGCTCCCTTGACACTTTTGTTTTGCTCCAGGGACACTTTTGTTTTGCTCCAGGGACAATTTTGTTTTGCTCAATTGACACTTTTGTTTTGCTCCCCGGACACTTTTGTTTTGCTCCCCGGACACTTTTGTTTTGCTCCCTTGACACTTTTGTTTTGCTCCAGGGACACTTGTGTTTTGCTCCCGGGACACTTTTGTTTTGCTCCCTGGACACTTTTGTTTTGCTCCCGGGACACTTTTGTTTTGCTCCCTTGACACTTTTGTTTTGCTCCCGGGACACTTTTGTTTTGCTCCCTGGACACTTTTGTTTTGCTCCAGGGACACTTTTGTTTTGCTCCAGGGACACTTTTGTTTTGCTCCCTTGACACTTTTGTTTTGCTCCCTGGACAATTTTGATTTGCTCCCTTGACACTTTTGTTTTGCTCCCTTAACACTTTTGTTTTGCTCCCCGGACAGTTTTGTTTTGCTCCCCGGACAGTTTTGTTTTGCTCCCCGGACACTTTTGTTTTGCTCCCTGGACACTTTTGTTTTGCTCCCTTGACACTTTTGTTTTGCTCCAGGGACACTTTTGTTTTGCTCCCTGGACACTTTTGTTTTGCTCCCTGGACACTTTTGTTTTGCTCCCGGGACACTTTTGTTTTGCTCCCTTGACACTTTTGTTTTGCTACAGGGACACTTTTGTTTTGCTCCCTTGACACTTTTGTTTTGCTCCAGGGACACTTTTGTTTTGCTCCCTTGACACTTTTGTTTTTCTCCAGGGACACTTTTGTTTTGCTCCCTGGACACTTTTGTTTTGCTCCAGGGACACTTTTGTTTTGCTCCCTTGACACTTTTGTTTTGCTACAGGGACACTTTTGTTTTGCTCCCTTGACACTTTTGTTTTGCTCCAGGGACACTTTTGTTTTGCTCCCTTGACACTTTTGTTTTTCTCCAGGGACACTTTTGTTTTGCTCCCTTGACACTTTTGTTTTGCTCCAGGGACACTTTTGTTTTGCTCCAGGGACAATTTTGTTTTGCTCAATTGACACTTTTGTTTTGCTCCCCGGACACTTTTGTTTTGCTCCCCGGACACTTTTGTTTTGCTCCCTTGACACTTTTGTTTTGCTCCAGGGACACTTTTGTTTTGCTCCCTGGACACTTTTGTTTTGCTCCCGGGACACTTTTGTTTTGCTCCCTTGACACTTTTGTTTTGCTCCCGGGACACTTTTGTTTTGCTCCCTGGACACTTTTGTTTTGCTCCAGGGACACTTTTGTTTTGCTCCAGGGACACTTTTGTTTTGCTCCCTTGACACTTTTGTTTTGCTCCCTGGACAATTTTGATTTGCTCCCTTGACACTTTTGTTTTGCTCCCTTAACACTTTTGTTTTGCTCCCCGGACAGTTTTGTTTTGCTCCCCGGACAGTTTTGTTTTGCTCCCCGGACACTTTTGTTTTGCTCCCTGGACACTTTTGTTTTGCTCCCTTGACACTTTTGTTTTGCTCCAGGGACACTTTTGTTTTGCTCCCTGGACACTTTTGTTTTGCTCCCTGGACACTTTTGTTTTGCTCCCGGGACACTTTTGTTTTGCTCCCTTGACACTTTTGTTTTGCTACAGGGACACTTTTGTTTTGCTCCAGGGACACTTTTGTTTTTCTCCAGGGATACTTTTGTTTTGCTCCCTGGACACTTTTGTTTTGCTCCCTTGACACTTTTGTTTTGCTCCCCGGACACTTTTGTTTTGCTCCCTTGACACTTTTGTTTTGCTCGCTTGACACTTTTGTTTTGCTCCCCGGACAGTTTTGTTTTGCTCCCTTGACACTTTTGTTTTGCTCCCCGGACACTTTTGTTTTGCTCCCCGGACACTTTTGTTTTGCTCCCCTGACACTTTTGTTTTGCTCCCCGGACACTTTTGTTTTGCTCCCCAGACACTTTTGTTTTGCTCCCTTGACACTTTTGTTTTGCTCCAGGGACACTTTTGTTTTGCTCCCTTGACACTTTTGTTTTGCTCCCAGGACACTTTTGTTTTGCTCCCTTAACACTTTTGTTTTGCTCCCTTGACACTTTTGTTTTGCTCCAGGGACACTTTTGTTTTGCTGCCTTGACACTTTTGTTTTGCTCCCTGGACACTTTTGTTTTGTTCCCAGGACACTTTTGTGTTGCTCCAGGGACACTTTTGTTTTGCTGCCTTGACACTTTTGTTTTGGTCCCTGGACACTTTTGTTTTGCTCCAGGGACACTTTTGTTTTGCTGCCTTGACACTTTTGTTTTGCTCCCTGGACACTTTTGTTTTGCTCCCGGGACACTTTTGTTTTGCTCCAGGGACACTTTTATTTTGCTCCCTAGACACTTTTGTTTTGCTCCAGGGACACTTTTGTTTTGGTCCAGGGACAATTTTGTTTTGCTCCCTGGACACTTTTGTTTTGCTCCCCGGACACATTTGTTTTGCTCCCCGGACACTTTTGTTTTGCTCCCCGGACACTTTTGTTTTGCTCCCTTGACACTTTTAGTTTGCTCCAGGGACACTTTTGTATTGCTCCCTTGACACTTTTGTTTTGCTCTCCGGATACTTTTGTTTTGCTCCCTGGACACTTTTGTTTTGCTCCCTTGACACTTTTGTTTTGCTCCCTTGACACTTTTGTTTTGCTCCAGGGACACTTTTGTTTTGCTCCCAGGACACTTTTGTTTTGCTTCCTTGACACTTTTGTTTTGCTTCCTTGACACTTTTGTTTTGCTCCCTTGACACTTTTGTTTTGCTTCCTTGACACTTTTGTTTTGCTTCCTTGACACTTTTGTTTTGCTCCCTTGACACTTTTGTTTTGCTCCCTGGACACTTTTGTTTTGCTCCCAGGACAATTTTGTTTCGCTCCATTGACACTGTTGTTTTGCTCCCTTGACACTTTTGTTTTGCTCCCTTGACACTTTTGTTTTGCTCCCCGGACACTTTTGTTTTGCTCCCTGGACACTTTTGTTTTGCTGCCTTGACACTTTTGTTTTGCTGCCTTGACACTTTTGTTTTGCTCCAGGGACACTTTTGTTTTGATCCCTTGACACTTTTGTTTTGCTCCAGGGACACTTTTGTTTTGCTCCCTTGACACTTTTGTTTTGCTCCAGGGACACTTTTGTTTTGCTCCCTTGACACTTTTGTTTTGCTCCAGGGACACTTTTGTTTTGCTCCCCGGACACTTTTGTTTTGCTCCCCGGACACTTTTGTTTTGCTCCCCGGACACTTTTGTTTTGCTCCCCGGACACTTTTGTTTTGCTCCCCGGACACTTTTGTTTTGCTCGCTATACACTTTTGTTTTGCTCCAGGGACACTTTTGTTTTGCTCCAGGGACACTTTTGTTTTGCTCCAGGGACAATTTTGTTTTTCTCCCTTGACACTTTTGTTTTGCTCCCCGGACACTTTTGTTTTGCTCCCCGGACACTTTTGTTTTGCTCCAGGGACACTTGTGTTTTGCTCCCGGGACACTTTTGTTTTGCTCCCTGGACACTTTTGTTTTGCTCCCTTGACACTTTTGTTTTGCTCCCTTGACACTTTTGTTTTGCTCCCTTGACACTTTTGTTTTGCTCCCTTGACACTTTTGTTTTGCTCCCTTGACACTTTTGTTTTGCTCCCGGGACATTTTTGTTTTGCTCCAGGGACACTTTTGTTCTGCTCCCTGGACACTTTTCTTTTGCTCCCGGGACACTTTTGTTTTGCTCCCGGACACTTTTCTTCTGCTCCCAGGACACTTTTCTTCTGCTCCCAGGACACTTTTCTTCTGCTCCCAGGACAATTTTGTTTTGCTCCCCGGACAGTTTTGTTTTGCTCCCTTGACACTTTTGTTTTGCTCCCCGGACACTTTTGTTTTGCTCCCTGGACACTTTTGTTTTGCTCCCGGGACACTTTTGTTTTGCTCCAGGGACACTTTTGTTTTGCTCCAGGGACACTTTTGTTTTGCTCCCGGGACACTTTTGTTTTGCTCCCTATACACTTTTGTTTTGCTCCAGGGACACTTTTGTTTTGCTCCAGGGACACTTTTGTTTTGCTCCCTTGACACTTTTGTTTTGCTCCCTTGACACTTTTGTTTTGCTCCCCGGACACTTTTGTTTTGCTCCCCGGACACTTTTGTTTTGCTCCCTTGACACTTTTGTTTTGCTCCAGGGACACTTTTGTTTTGCTCCAGGGACACTTTTGTTTTGCTCCCGGGACACTTTTGTTTTGCTCCCGGGACATTTTTGTTTTGCTCCCGGGACACTTTTGTTTTGCTCCCGGGACACTTTTGTTTTGCTCCCTGGACACTTTTCTTTTGCTCCCCGGACAGTTTTGTTTTGCTCCCTTGACACTTTTGTTTTGCTCCCCGGACACTTTTGTTTTGCTCCCCGGACACTTTTGTTTTGCTCCCCTGACACTTTTGTTTTGCTCCCCGGACACTTTTGTTTTGCTCCCCAGACACTTTTGTTTTGCTCCCTTGACACTTTTGTTTTGCTCCAGGGACACTTTTGTTTTGCTCCCTTGACACTTTTGTTTTGCTCCCAGGACACTTTTGTTTTGCTCCCTTAACACTTTTGTTTTGCTCCCTTGACACTTTTGTTTTGCTCCAGGGACACTTTTGTTTTGCTGCCTTGACACTTTTGTTTTGCTCCCTGGACACTTTTGTTTTGTTCCCAGGACACTTTTGTGTTGCTCCAGGGACACTTTTGTTTTGCTGCCTTGACACTTTTGTTTTGGTCCCTGGACACTTTTGTTTTGCTCCAGGGACACTTTTGTTTTGCTGCCTTGACACTTTTGTTTTGCTCCCTGGACACTTTTGTTTTGCTCCCGGGACACTTTTGTTTTGCTCCAGGGACACTTTTATTTTGCTCCCTAGACACTTTTGTTTTGCTCCAGGGACACTTTTGTTTTGGTCCAGGGACAATTTTGTTTTGCTCCCTGGACACTTTTGTTTTGCTCCCCGGACACATTTGTTTTGCTCCCCGGACACTTTTGTTTTGCTCCCCGGACACTTTTGTTTTGCTCCCTTGACACTTTTAGTTTGCTCCAGGGACACTTTTGTATTGCTCCCTTGACACTTTTGTTTTGCTCTCCGGATACTTTTGTTTTGCTCCCTGGACACTTTTGTTTTGCTCCCTTGACACTTTTGTTTTGCTCCCTTGACACTTTTGTTTTGCTCCAGGGACACTTTTGTTTTGCTCCCAGGACACTTTTGTTTTGCTTCCTTGACACTTTTGTTTTGCTTCCTTGACACTTTTGTTTTGCTCCCTTGACACTTTTGTTTTGCTTCCTTGACACTTTTGTTTTGCTTCCTTGACACTTTTGTTTTGCTCCCTTGACACTTTTGTTTTGCTCCCTGGACACTTTTGTTTTGCTCCCAGGACAATTTTGTTTCGCTCCATTGACACTGTTGTTTTGCTCCCTTGACACTTTTGTTTTGCTCCCTTGACACTTTTGTTTTGCTCCCCGGACACTTTTGTTTTGCTCCCTGGACACTTTTGTTTTGCTGCCTTGACACTTTTGTTTTGCTGCCTTGACACTTTTGTTTTGCTCCAGGGACACTTTTGTTTTGATCCCTTGACACTTTTGTTTTGCTCCAGGGACACTTTTGTTTTGCTCCCTTGACACTTTTGTTTTGCTCCAGGGACACTTTTGTTTTGCTCCCTTGACACTTTTGTTTTGCTCCAGGGACACTTTTGTTTTGCTCCCCGGACACTTTTGTTTTGCTCCCCGGACACTTTTGTTTTGCTCCCCGGACACTTTTGTTTTGCTCCCCGGACACTTTTGTTTTGCTCCCCGGACACTTTTGTTTTGCTCGCTATACACTTTTGTTTTGCTCCAGGGACACTTTTGTTTTGCTCCAGGGACACTTTTGTTTTGCTCCAGGGACAATTTTGTTTTTCTCCCTTGACACTTTTGTTTTGCTCCCCGGACACTTTTGTTTTGCTCCCCGGACACTTTTGTTTTGCTCCAGGGACACTTGTGTTTTGCTCCCGGGACACTTTTGTTTTGCTCCCTGGACACTTTTGTTTTGCTCCCTTGACACTTTTGTTTTGCTCCCTTGACACTTTTGTTTTGCTCCCTTGACACTTTTGTTTTGCTCCCTTGACACTTTTGTTTTGCTCCCTTGACACTTTTGTTTTGCTCCCGGGACATTTTTGTTTTGCTCCAGGGACACTTTTGTTCTGCTCCCTGGACACTTTTCTTTTGCTCCCGGGACACTTTTGTTTTGCTCCCGGACACTTTTCTTCTGCTCCCAGGACACTTTTCTTCTGCTCCCAGGACACTTTTCTTCTGCTCCCAGGACAATTTTGTTTTGCTCCCCGGACAGTTTTGTTTTGCTCCCTTGACACTTTTGTTTTGCTCCCCGGACACTTTTGTTTTGCTCCCTGGACACTTTTGTTTTGCTCCCGGGACACTTTTGTTTTGCTCCAGGGACACTTTTGTTTTGCTCCAGGGACACTTTTGTTTTGCTCCCGGGACACTTTTGTTTTGCTCCCTATACACTTTTGTTTTGCTCCAGGGACACTTTTGTTTTGCTCCAGGGACACTTTTGTTTTGCTCCCTTGACACTTTTGTTTTGCTCCCTTGACACTTTTGTTTTGCTCCCCGGACACTTTTGTTTTGCTCCCCGGACACTTTTGTTTTGCTCCCTTGACACTTTTGTTTTGCTCCAGGGACACTTTTGTTTTGCTCCAGGGACACTTTTGTTTTGCTCCCGGGACACTTTTGTTTTGCTCCCGGGACATTTTTGTTTTGCTCCCGGGACACTTTTGTTTTGCTCCCGGGACACTTTTGTTTTGCTCCCTGGACACTTTTCTTTTGCTCCCGGGACACTTTTGTTTTGCTCCCGGACACTTTTCTTCTGCTCCCAGGAAAATTTTGTTTTGCTCCCTTGACACTTTTGTTTTGCTCCCCGGACACTTTTGTTTTGCTCCCCGGACACTTTTGTTTTGCTCCCTTGACACTTTTGTTTTGCTCCCCGGACACTTTTGTTTTGCTCCAGGGACACTTTTGTTTTGCTCCCCGGATACTTTTGTTTTGCTCCCGGGACCCTTTTGTTTTGCTCCCGGGACACTTTTGTTTTGCTCCCTGGACACTTTTGTTTTGCTCCCTTGACACTTTTGTTTTGCTCCCCGGATACTTTTGTTTTGCTCCCCGGATACTTTTGTTTTGCTCCCTTGACACTTTTGTTTTGCTCCAGGGACACTTTTGTTTTGCTCCCCGGATACTTTTGTTTTGCTCCAGGGACACTTTTGTTTTGCTCCCTGGACACTTTTGTTTTGCTCCCTTGACACTTTTGTTTTGCTCCCTTGACACTTTTGTTTTGCTCCCCGGACACTTTTGTTTTGCTCCCCGGACACTTTTGTTTTGCTCCCTTGACACTTTTGTTTTGCTCCAGGGACACTTTTGTTTTGCTCCCTTGACACTTTTGTTTTGCTCCAGGGACACTTTTGTTTTGCTCCCCGGACACTTTTGTTTTGCTCCCCGGACACTTTTGTTTTGCTCCCCGGACACTTTTGTTTTGCTCCCCTAACACTTTTGTTTTGCTCCCCGGACACTTTTGTTTTGCTCCCTTGACACTTTTGTTTTGCTCCAGGGACACTTTTGTTTTGCTCCAGGGACACTTTTGTTTTGCTCCCTTGACACTTTTGTTTTGCTCCCGGGACACTTTTGTTTTGCTCCCGGGACATTTTTGTTTTGCTCCAGGGACACTTTTGTTTTGCTCCCGGGACACTTTTGTTTTGCTCCCTGGACACTTTTCTTTTGCTCCCGGGACACTTTTCTTTTGCTCCCGGGACACTTTTGTTTTGCTCCCGGACACTTTTCTTCTGCTCCCAGGACAATTTTGTTTTGCTCCCTTGACACTTTTGTTTTGCTCCCTTGACACTTTTGTTTTGCTCCCCGGACACTTTTGTTTTGCTCCCCGGACACTTTTGTTTTGCTCCCTTGACACTTTTGTTTTGCTCCCCGGACACTTTTGTTTTGCTCCAGGGACACTTTTGTTTTGCTCCCGGGACACTTTTGTTTTGCTCCCGGGACACTTTTGTTTTGCTCCCTGGACACTTTTGTTTTGCTCCCTTGACACTTTTGTTTTGCTCCCCGGATACTTTTGTTTTGCTCCCTTGACACTTTTGTTTTGCTCCAGGGACACTTTTGTTTTGCTCCCCGGATACTTTTGTTTTGCTCCAGGGACACTTTTGTTTTGCTCCCTGGACACTTTTGTTTTGCTCCCTGGACACTTTTGTTTTGCTCCCTTGACACTTTTGTTTTGCTCCCCGGATACTTTTGTTTTGCTCCCTTGACACTTTTGTTTTGCTCCCCGGACAGTTTTGTTTTGCTCCAGGGACACTTTTGTTTTGCTCCAGGGACAATTTTGTTTTGCTCCCTTGACACTTTTGTTTTGCTCCCTTGACACTTTTGTTTTGCTCCCCAGACACTTTTGTTTTGCTCCCTTGACACTTTTGTTTTGCTCCAGGGACACTTGTGTTTTGCTCCCGGGACACTTTTGTTTTGCTCCCTTGACACTTTTGTTTTGCTCCCTTGACACTTTTGTTTTGCTCCAGGGACACTTTTGTTTTGCTCCCTTGACACTTTTGTTTTGCTCCCTTGACACTTTTGTTTTGCTCCAGGGACACTTTTGTTTTGCTCCAGGGACACTTTTGTTTTGCTCCCCGGACACTTTTGTTTTGCTCCCTTGACACTTTTGTTTTGCTCCAGGGACACTTTTGTTTTGCTCCCTTGACACTTTTGTTTTGCTCCCAGGACACTTTTGTTTTGCTCCCCGGACATATTTGTTTTGCTCCCTTGACACTTTTGTTTTGCTCCCTTGACACTTTTGTTTTGCTCCCCGGACACTTTTGTTTTGCTCCCAGGACACTTTTGTTTTGCTCCCCTGACACTTTTGTTTTGCTCCCCGGACACGTTTGTTTTGCTCCCCGGACACTTTTGTTTTGCTCCCCGGACACTTTTGTTTTGCTCCCAGGACACTTTTGTTTTGCTCCCCGGACACTTTTGTTTTGCTCCCTTGACACTTTTGTTTTGCTCCCTTGACACTTTTGTTTTGCTCCCCTGACACTTTTGTTTTGCTCCCCGGACACTTTTGTTTTGCTCCCTTGACACTTTTGTTTTGCTCCCAGGACACTTTTGTTTTGCTCCCTTGACACTTTTGTTTTGCTCCCTTGACACTTTTGTTTTGTTCCAGGGACACTTTTGTTTTGCTCCCTTGACACTTTTGTTTTGCTCCAGGGACACTTTTGTTTTGCTCCCTTGACACTTTTGTTTTGCTCCCCGGACACTTTTGTTTTGCTCCCTTGACACTTTTGTTTTGCTCCCTTGACACTTTTGTTTTGCTCCCTTGACACTTTTGTTTTGCTCCCCGGACACTTTTGTTTTGCTCCCCGGACACTTTTGTTTTGTTCCCTTGACACTTTTGTTTTGCTCCCAGGACACTTTTGTTTTGCTCCCTTGACACTTTTGTTTTGCTCCCCGGACACTTTTGTTTTGCTCCCTTGACACTTTTGTTTTGCTCCAGGGACACTTTTGTTTTGCTCCCCGGACACTTTTGTTTTGCTCCCTTGACACTTTTGTTTTGCTCCCTTGACACTTTTGTTTTGCTCCCTTGACACTTTTGTTTTGCTCCCAGGACACTTTTGTTTTGCTCCCTTGACACTTTTGTTTTGCTCCCCGGACACTTTTGTTTTGCTCCAGGGACACTTTTGTTTTGCTCCCTTGACACTTTTGTTTTGCTCCCCGGACACTTTTGTTTTGCTCTCTTGACACTTTTGTTTTGCTCCAGGGACACTTTTGTTTTGCTCCAGGGACAATTTTGTTTTGCTCCAGGGACACTTTTGTTTTGCTCCCTTGACACTTTTGTTTTGCTCCCCGGACACTTTTGTTTTGCTCCCTTGACACTTTTGTTTTGCTCCAGGGACACTTGTGTTTTGCTCCCTGGACACTTTTGTTTTGCTCCCTTGACACTTTTGTTTTGCTCCCTTGACACTTTTGTTTTGCTCCAGGGACACTTTTGTTTTGCTCCCTTGACACTTTTGTTTTGCTCCCTTGACACTTTTGTTTTGCTCCCGGGACATTTTTGTTTTGCTCCAGGGACACTTTTGTTTTGCTCCAGGGACACTTTTGTTTTGCTCCCGGGACACTTTTGTTTTGCTCTTGGGACATTTTTGTTTTGCTCCCTTGACACTTTTGTTTTGCTCCCGGGACACTTTTCTTTTGCTCCCAGGACAATTTTGTTTTGCTCCCTTGACACTTTTCTTTTGCTCCCGGACACTTTTCTTTTGCTCCCAGGACACTTTTGTTTTGCTCCCTTGACACTTTTGTTTTGCTCCCTTGACACTTTTGTTTTGCTCCAGGGACACTTTTGTTTTGCTCCAGTGACACTTTTGTTTTGCTCCCTGGACACTTTTGTTTTGCTCCCTTGACACTTTTGTTTTGCTCCCTAGACACTTTTGTTTTTCTCCAGGGACACTTTTGTTTTGCTCCAGGGACACTTTTGTTTTGCTCCCTGGACACTTTTGTTTTGCTCCCCGGACACTTTTGTTTTGCTCCCTGGACACTTTTGTTTTGCTCCCAGGACACTTTTGTTTTGCTCCCTTGACACTTTTGTTTTGCTCCCTGGACACTTTTGTTTTGCTCCCAGGACACTTTTGTTTTGCTCCCCGGACACTTTTGTTTTGCTCTCTTGACACTTTTGTTTTGCTCCAGGGACACTTTTGTTTTGCTCCAGGGACAATTTTGTTTTGCTCCAGGGACAATTTTGTTTTGCTCCAGGGACACTTTTGTTTTGCTCCCTTGACACTTTTGTTTTGCTCCCCGGACACTTTTGTTTTGCTCCCTTGACACTTTTGTTTTGCTCCAGGGACACTTGTGTTTTGCTCCCTGGACACTTTTGTTTTGCTCCCTTGACACTTTTGTTTTGCTCCCTTGACACTTTTGTTTTGCTCCAGGGACACTTTTGTTTTGCTCCCTTGACACTTTTGTTTTGCTCCCTTGACACTTTTGTTTTGCTCCCGGGACATTTTTGTTTTGCTCCAGGGACACTTTTGTTTTGCTCCAGGGACACTTTTGTTTTGCTCCCGGGACACTTTTGTTTTGCTCTTGGGACATTTTTGTTTTGCTCCCTTGACACTTTTGTTTTGCTCCCAGGACAATTTTGTTTTGCTCCCTTGACACTTTTCTTTTGCTCCCGGACACTTTTCTTTTGCTCCCAGGACACTTTTGTTTTGCTCCCTTGACACTTTTGTTTTGCTCCCTTGACACTTTTGTTTTGCTCCCTTGACACTTTTGTTTTGCTCCAGGGACACTTTTGTTTTGCTCCAGTGACACTTTTGTTTTGCTCCCTGGACACTTTTGTTTTGCTCCCTAGACACTTTTGTTTTTCTCCAGGGACACTTTTGTTTTGCTCCAGGGACACTTTTGTTTTGCTCCAGGGACACTTTTGTTTTGCTCCCTGGACACTTTTGTTTTGCTCCCCGGACACTTTTGTTTTGCTCCCTGGACACTTTTGTTTTGCTCCCAGGACAATTTTGTTTTGCTCCCTTGACACTTTTCTTTTGCTCCCGGACACTTTTCTTTTGCTCCCAGGACACTTTTGTTTTGCTCCCTTGACACTTTTGTTTTGCTCCCTTGACACTTTTGTTTTGCTCCCTTGACACTTTTGTTTTGCTCCAGGGACACTTTTGTTTTGCTCCAGTGACACTTTTGTTTTGCTCCCTGGACACTTTTGTTTTGCTCCCTAGACACTTTTGTTTTTCTCCAGGGACACTTTTGTTTTTCTCCAGGGTCACTTTTGTTTTGCTCCAGGGACACTTTTGTTTTGCTCCCTGGACACTTTTGTTTTGCTCCCCGGACACTTTTGTTTTGCTCCCTGGACACTTTTGTTTTGCTCCCAGGACACTTTTGTTTTGCTCCCTTGACACTTTTGTTTTGCTCCCTGGACACTTTTGTTTTGCTCCCAGGACACTTTTGTTTTGCTCCCTTGACACTTTTGTTTTGCTCCCTTGACACTTTTGTTTTGCTCCCTTGACACTTTTGTTTTGCTCTCCGGACACTTTTGTTTTGCTCCCAGGACACTTTTGTTTTGCTCCCTTGACACTTTTGTTTTGCTCCCTGGACACTTTTGTTTTGCTCCCAGGACACTTTTGTTTTGCTCCCCGGACACTTTTGTTTTGCTCCCTTGACACTTTTGTTTTGCTCCCCTGACACTTTTGTTTTGCTCCCCTGACACTTTTGTTTTGCTCCCCGGACACTTTTGTTTTGCTCCCCGGACACTTTTGTTTTGCTCCCTTGACACTTTTGTTTTGCTCCCCGGACACTTTTGTTTTGCTCCCTTGACACTTTTGTTTTGCTCCCAGGACACTTTTGTTTTGCTCCCTTGACACTTTTGTTTTGCTCCCCGGACACTTTTGTTTTGCTGCCTTGACACTTTTGTTTTGCTCCCTTGACACTTTTGTTTTGTTCCAGGGACACTTTTGTTTTGCTCCCTTGACACTTTTGTTTTGCTCCAGGGACACTTTTGTTTTGCTCCCTTGACACTTTTGTTTTGCTCCCTTGACACTTTTGTTTTGCTCCCCGGACACTTTTGTTTTGCTCCAGGGACACTTTTGTTTTGCTCCCCGGACACTTTTGTTTTGCTCCCTTGACACTTTTGTTTTGCTCCCCGGACACTTTTGTTTTGCTCCAGGGACACTTTTGTTTTGCTCCCTAGACACTTTTGTTTTGCTCCCTAGACACTTTTGTTTTGCTCCCAGGACAATTTTGTTTTGCTCCCTGGACACTTTTGTTTTGCTCCCTTGACACTTTTGTTTTGCTCCCTGGACACTTTTGTTTTGCTCCCTTGACACTTTTGTTTTGCTCCAGGGACACTTTTGTTTTTCTCCAGGGACACTTTTGTTTTGCTCCCCGGACACTTTTGTTTTGCTCCAGGGACACTTTTGTTTTGCTCCCTTGACACTTTTGTTTTGCTCCCAGGACACTTTTGTTTTGCTCCAGGGACACTTTTGTTTTGCTCCCCGGACACTTTTGTTTTGCTCCAGGGACACTTTTGTTTTGCTCCAAGGACACTTTTGTTTTGCTCCCTAGACACTTTTGTTTTGCTCCAGGGACACTTTTGTTTTGCTCCCTTGACACTTTTGTTTTGCTCCCCGGACACTTTTGTTTTGCTCCAGGGACACTTTTGTTTTGCTCCCTGGACACTTTTGTTTTGCTCCCTTGACACTTTTGTTTTGCTCCCTTGACACTTTTGTTTTGCTCCCGGGACACTTTTGTTTTGCTCCCGGGACATTTTTGTTTTGCTCCAGGGACACTTTTGTTTTGCTCCCGGGACACTTTTCTTTTGCTCCCAGGACAATTTTGTTTTGCTCCCTTGACACTTTTCTTTTGCTCCCAGGACAATTTTGTTTTGCTCCCTGGACACTTTTGTTTTGCTCCCTTGACACTTTTGTTTTGCTCCAGGGACACTTTTGTTTTGCTCCCTGGACACTTTTGTTTTGCTCCCTTGACACTTTTGTTTTGCTCCAGGGACACTTTTGTTTTGCTCCAGGGACACTTTTGTTTTGCTCCCGGGACACTTTTGTTTTGCTCCCCGGACACTTTTGTTTTGCTCCCTTGACACTTTTGTTTTGCTCTCAGGACACTTTTGTTTTGCTCCCAGGACACTTTTGTTTTGCTCCCTTGACACTTTTGTTTTGCTCCCTTGACACTTTTGTTTTGCTCCCTTGACACTTTTGTTTTGCTCCCTTGACACTTTTGTTTTGCTCCCAGGACACTTTTTATTTGCTCCCTTGACACTTTTTATTTGCTCCCTTGACACTTTTGTTTTGCTCCAGGGACACTTTTGTTTTGCTCCCTTGACTCTTTTGTTTTGCTCCCCGGACATTTTGTTTTGCTCCCTTGACACTTTTGTTTTGCTCCAGGGACACTTTTGTTTTGCTCCCTGGACACTTTTGTTTTGCTCCAGGGACACTTTTGTTTTGCTCCCCGGACACTTTTGTTTTGCTCCAGGGACACTTTTGTTTTGCTCCCTAGACACTTTTGTTTTGCTCCCTTGACACTTTTGTTTTGCTCCCAGGACACTTTTGTTTTGCTCCCGGGACACTTTTGTTTTGCTCCCTAGACACTTTTGTTTTGCTCCAGGGACACTTTTGTTTTGCTCCCTTGACACTTTTGTTTTGCTCCCCGGACACTTTTGTTTTGCTCCAGGGACACTTTTGTTTTGCTCCAGGGACACTTTTGTTTTGCTCCCTGGACACTTTTGTTTTGCTCCCTTGACACTTTTGTTTTGCTCCCGGGACATTTTTGTTTTGCTCCAGGGACACTTTTGTTTTGCTCCCGGGACACTTTTGTTTTGCTCCCGGGACACTTTTCTTTTGCTCCCAGGACAATTTTGTTTTGCTCCCTTGACACTTTTGTTTTGCTCCCGGACACTTTTGTTTTGCTCCCTGGACACTTTTGTTTTGCTCCCTTGACACTTTTGTTTTGCTCCAGGGACACTTTTGTTTTGCTCCCTGGACACTTTTGTTTTGCTCCCTGGACACTTTTGTTTTGCTCCAGGGACACTTGTGTTTTGCTCCCTTGACACTTTTGTTTTGCTCCAGGGACACTTTTGTTTTGCTCCCTTGACACTTTTGTTTTGCTCCAGGGACACTTTTGTTTTGCTCCAGGGACACTTTTGTTTTGCTCCAGGGACACTTTTGTTTTGCTCCAGGGACACTTTTGTTTTGCTCCCCTAACACTTTTGTTTTGCTCCCCGGACACTTTTGTTTTGCTCCCTTGACACTTTTGTTTTGCTCCAGGGACACTTTTGTTTTGCTCCAGGGACACTTTTGTTTTGCTCCCGGGACACTTTTGTTTTGCTCCCGGGACATTTTTGTTTTGCTCCAGGGACACTTTTGTTTTGCTCCCGGGACACTTTTGTTTTGCTCCCTGGACACTTTTCTTTTGCTCCCGGGACACTTTTGTTTTGCTCCCGGACACTTTTCTTCTGCTCCCTTGACACTTTTGTTTTGCTCCCCGGACACTTTTGTTTTGCTCCCCGGACACTTTTGTTTTGCTCCCTTGACACTTTTGTTTTGCTCCCCGGACACTTTTGTTTTGCTCCAGGGACACTTTTGTTTTGCTCCCCGGATACTTTTGTTTTGCTCCCGGGACCCTTTTGTTTTGCTCCCTGGACACTTTTGTTTTGCTCCCTTGACACTTTTGTTTTGCTCCCCGGATACTTTTGTTTTGCTCCCCGGATACTTTTGTTTTGCTCCCCGGATACTTTTGTTTTGCTCCCCGGATACTTTTGTTTTGCTCCCTTGACACTTTTGTTTTGCTCCCGGGACATTTTTGTTTTGCTCCAGGGACACTTTTGTTTTGCTCCCGGGACACTTTTGTTTTGCTCCCGGGACACTTTTCTTTTGCTCCCAGGACAATTTTGTTTTGCTCCCTTGACACTTTTGTTTTGCTCCCGGACACTTTTGTTTTGCTCCCTGGACACTTTTGTTTTGCTCCCTTGACACTTTTGTTTTGCTCCCTTGACACTTTTGTTTTGCTCCCTGGACACTTTTGTTTTGCTCCCTGGACACTTTTGTTTTGCTCCCTGGACACTTTTGTTTTGCTCCAGGGACACTTGTGTTTTGCTCCCGGGACACTTTTGTTTTGCTCCCTTGACACTTTTGTTTTGCTCCAGGGACACTTTTGTTTTGCTCCCTTGACACTTTTGTTTTGCTCCAGGGACACTTTTGTTTTGCTCCAGGGACACTTTTGTTTTGCTCCAGGGACACTTTTGTTTTGCTCCCCGGACACTTTTGTTTTGCTCCCTTGACACTTTTGTTTTGCTCCCCGGACACTTTTGTTTTGCTCCAGGGACACTTTTGTTTTGCTCCCCGGATACTTTTGTTTTGCTCCCGGGACCCTTTTGTTTTGCTCCCGGGACACTTTTGTTTTGCTCCCTGGACACTTTTGTTTTGCTCCCTTGACACTTTTGTTTTGCTCCCCGGATACTTTTGTTTTGCTCCCCGGATACTTTTGTTTTGCTCCCCGGATACTTTTGTTTTGCTCCCCGGATACTTTTGTTTTGCTCCCCGGATACTTTTGTTTTGCTCCAGGGACACTTTTGTTTTGCTCCCCGGACACTTTTGTTTTGCTCCCTTGACACTTTTGTTTTGCTCCCCGGACACTTTTGTTTTGCTCCCCGGACACTTTTGTTTTGCTGCCTTGACACTTTTGTTTTGCTCCCTTGACACTTTTGTTTTGTTCCAGGGACACTTTTGTTTTGCTCCAGGGACACTTTTGTTTTGCTCCAGGGACACTTTTGTTTTGCTCCCTTGACACTTTTGTTTTGCTCCCCGGACACTTTTGTTTTGCTCCCTTGACACTTTTGTTTTGCTCCCCGGACACTTTTGTTTTGCTCCCTTGACACTTTTGTTTTGCTCCCCGGACACTTTTGTTTTGCTCCAGGGACACTTTTGTTTTGCTCCAGGGACACTTTTGTTTTGCTCCCTAGACACTTTTGTTTTGCTCCCAGGACAATTTTGTTTTGCTCCCTGGACACTTTTGTTTTGCTCCCTTGACACTTTTGTTTTGCTCCCTGGACACTTTTGTTTTGCTCCCTTGACACTTTTGTTTTGCTCCAGGGACACTTTTGTTTTTCTCCAGGGACACTTTTGTTTTGCTCCCCGGACACTTTTGTTTTGCTCCAGGGACACTTTTGTTTTGCTCCAGGGACACTTTTGTTTTGCTCCCTTGACACTTTTGTTTTGCTCCCAGGACACTTTTGTTTTGCTCCCTTGACACTTTTGTTTTGCTCCCCGGACACTTTTGTTTTGCTCCAGGGACACTTTTGTTTTGCTCCAGGGACACTTTTGTTTTGCTCCAGGGACACTTTTGTTTTGCTCCCTTGACACTTTTGTTTTGCTCCAGGGACACTTTTGTTTTGCTCCCTTGACACTTTTGTTTTGCTCCCGGGACACTTTTGTTTTGCTCCCGGGACATTTTTGTTTTGCTCCAGGGACACTTTTGTTTTGCTCCCGGGACACTTTTCTTTTGCTCCCAGGACAATTTTGTTTTGCTCCCTTGACACTTTTCTTTTGCTCCCAGGACAATTTTGTTTTGCTCCCTTGACACTTTTGTTTTGCTCCAGGGACACTTTTGTTTTGCTCCCTGGACACTTTTGTTTTGCTCCAGGGACACTTTTGTTTTGCTCCAGGGACACTTTTGTTTTGCTCCATTGACACTTTTGTTTTGCTCCCTTGACACTTTTGTTTTGCTCCCCGGACACTTTTGTTTTGCTCTCCGGACACTTTTGTTTTGCTCCCAGGACACTTTTGTTTTGCTCCCTTGACACTTTTGTTTTGCTCCCTTGACACTTTTGTTTTGCTCCCTTGACACTTTTGTTTTGCTCTCCGGACACTTTTGTTTTGCTCCCTTGACACTTTTGTTTTGCTCCCAGGACACTTTTTATTTGCTCCCTTGACACTTTTTATTTGCTCCCTTGACACTTTTGTTTTGCTCCTGGGACACTTTTGTTTTGCTCCCTTGACTCTTTTGTTTTGCTCCCTTGACTCTTTTGTTTTGCTCCCCGGACACTTTTGTTTTGCTCCAGGGACACTTTTGTTTTGCTCCCCGGACTCTTTTGTTTTGCTCCCCGGACACTTTTGTTTTGCTCCAGGGACACTTTTGTTTTGCTCCCGGGACACTTTTGTTTTGCTCCCTAGACACTTTTGTTTTGCTCCCTAGACACTTTTGTTTTGCTCCCTTGACACTTTTGTTTTGCTCCCCGGACACTTTTGTTTTGCTCCAGGGACACTTTTGTTTTGCTCCCTGGACACTTTTGTTTTGCTCCCTTGACACTTTTGTTTTGCTCCCCGGACACTTTTGTTTTGCTCCAGGGACACTTTTGTTTTGCTCCCTGGACACTTTTGTTTTGCTCCCTTGACACTTTTGTTTTGCTCCCTTGACACTTTTGTTTTGCTCCCGGGACATTTTTGTTTTGCTCCAGGGACACTTTTGTTTTGCTCCCGGGACACTTTTGTTTTGCTCCCGGGACACTTTTCTTTTGCTCCCAGGACAATTTTGTTTTGCTCCCTTGACACTTTTGTTTTGCTCCCGGACACTTTTCTTTTGCTCCCAGGACAATTTTGTTTTGCTCCCTGGACACTTTTGTTTTGCTCCCTTGACACTTTTGTTTTGCTCCAGGGACACTTTTGTTTTGCTCCCTGGACACTTTTGTTTTGCTCCCTTGACACTTTTGTTTTGCTCCAGGGACACTTTTGCTTTTCTCCAGGGACACTTTTGCTTTTCTCCAGGGACACTTTTGTTTTGCTCCAGGGACACTTTTGTTTTGCTCCCCGGACACTTTTGTTTTGCTCCCTTGACACTTTTGTTTTGCTCTCCGGACACTTTTGTTTTGCTCCCTTGACACTTTTGTTTTGCTCCCTTGACTCTTTTGTTTTGCTCCCTTGACTCTTTTGTTTTGCTCCCTTGACACTTTTGTTTTGCTCCCTTGACACTTTTGTTTTGCTCCCGGGACATTTTTGTTTTGCTCCAGGGACACTTTTGTTTTGCTCCAGGGACACTTTTGTTTTGCTCCCGGGACATTTTTGTTTTGCTCCAGGGACACTTTTGATTTGCTCCCTGGACACTTTTGTTTTGCTCCCTGGACACTTTTGTTTTGCTCCCTGGACACTTTTGTTTTGCTCCCCGGACTCTTTTGTTTTGCTCCCCGGACTCTTTTGTTTTGCTCCCCGGACTCTTTTGTTTTGCTCCCTTGACACTTTTGTTTTGCTCCCTTGACACTTTTGTTTTGCTCCCTTGACACTTTTGTTTTGCTCCAGGGACACTTTTGATTTGCTCCAGGGACACTTTTGATTTGCTCCAGGGACACTTTTGTTTTGCTCCCTGGACACTTTTGTTTTGCTCCCTTGACACTTTTGTTTTGCTCCCGGGACACTTTTGTTTTGCTCCCTCAAAACATATATTTTGCTCCAGGGACACTTTTGTTTTGCTCCCTGGACACTTTTGTTTTGCTCCCTTGACACTTTTGTTTTGCTCCCGGGACACTTTTGTTTTGCTCCCTTGACACTTTTGTTTTGCTCCAGGGACACTTTTGTTTTGCTCCCTTGACACTTTTGTTTTGCTCCAGGGACACTTTTGTTTTCCTCCCATGACACTTTTGTTTTCCTCCCATGACACTTTTGTTTTCCTCCCATGACACTTTTGTTTTCCTCCCATGACACTTTGTGTTGCTCCCGGGACACTTTTGTTTTGCTCCCTTGACACTTTTTGAAATGGTGGAAGCACGGGGGGGGGGGGGGAGGGATCCCCCCAGGAGCCTGAAGCGGAGGAAGTGAGCCGCTCAACAGAACGGCTGACACTGACCTTTCGTTGCCGGAGAGCATGGTAAGTGAAACACCAGGTATGCCCTTTTTACTGCCTCTAGTGGCTGAAAACAGATAAGACATGCAGCTATTCATGGAAGACAATCCTTAAGGTATTTACCTAGGAATGTCTTCACTTACCTTATCCCTGCCACAGGATACTGCTGGGCACAGACAGACCCAATCTTCACCCATCACGGCGGGTTAAGTCAACAGACCTTCAGGGACCGGGATCCTAGGCAGGGTTTCCTGCGGCTCAACGAACATGACAGCTGACAGACAGAAGGATGCATTTATGGCAGAAGAGACCAATAGGGTCTCTTCTGTTACAAATACCCTGCCTGTCAGCCATTTGTTGACAAACCAGCTTTACTTCCATTTCAACCCTTTGATCGCCCCTGTTGTCAACTCTTTCCCAGCCAGTGTCATTAGTACAGTGACAGTGCATATTTTTAGCACTGATTCCTCTATTAGTGTCACTGGTTCCCAAAACAGAGTCAGTGTCCGATTTGCCTGCCGCAATCCTGCTATAAGATGCTGATCGCCGCAACTAATAGTAATTTTTTTTTTTTTTAAATCCATAAATATATCCAATAATTTGTCGATGCAAACTAATCAAAATACTCATATTGGATTTTTTTTTTTATCAAAAATATCAATGGAATATACATTGCCCTAAATTGATGAAGAAATTATATTTTTTTTATTGGATAGATTTTATAGCAGATTGTAAAAAAATATTGTTCTTTTTTTTCAAAATTGTCTGCCATTTTTTTTAATAGCGCGAAAAATAAAAACCGCACAGGTGATCAAATAACACCAAAATAAAGCTCTATTTGCGGGGAAAAAATTATATCAATTTTATTTGGGTACAACATCGTACGACCGCGCCAATTGTCAGGTAAAGTAACGCAGTGCCGTATCTCAAAAAATGGCCTGGTCAGGGAGGGGGGTAAAACCTTCCGGAGCTGAAGTGGTTAATGAGTGAAAACATGAAAAAATTTGCATGCACTGGAGAAATAAACTGAACAAAAATATATATTTTTATTGTTTTCAAATATACACTTTAAAAGCCTTCATACAGTATCTCACAGATACAAAGTAAGTACACCCCCCTCACATTTCTGTAAATATTTTCTTGAATCTTTTCATGTGACAACACTGAGAAAATGACACTTTGCTACAATGTTGTGTAGTGAGTGTACAGCTTGTATAACAGTGTAAATTTGCCGTTCCCTCAAAATAACTCAACACACAGCCATTAATGTCTAAACCGCTGGCAAAAAAAGTGAGTACACCGCTAAGGGAAAATGTCCAAATTGGGCCCAAGAAGTTTTGCTTTCTCAGTGTAACATTTCCCGAACTCCGAACATGAGAACGGACGCTCCCCCCTGTGCCTTCTCTGATGTACAACAAGTTTTGCTTTCTCAATGAAAGCTTTCCCGCACTCTGGACATGAATAAGGACGCTCCCCGTGTGAATTCTCTGGTGTTTAAGAAGGACTCCTCTTTGAATGAAAGATTTCCCACAAAATGAACACGAGAACGGACGCCCCCCCCCCCTGTGAATTCTCTGGTGTCTAACCAGTGCGTTTTTCAGAATGAAACATTTCCCGAACACTCTGAACATGAAAAAGGACGCTCTGCGGTATGATTTTTCTGGTGCCTGAGGAGCACTTTTTCCTCAGTAAAACATTTTCCGCACTCTGAACATGAATAAGGGCAATCGCTCGTGTGAAGTTTCTGGTGTCGAAGAAGGTCTGACTTCTGAATGAAACATGTCCCGCACTCTGGACATAAATGAGGACCCGTGTGAATTCCCGTATGTGCAAAAAGTTTTGCTTTCTCAGTATAACATTTCCCACACTCTGAACACGAAAAAGGACGCACCCCTGTATAAATTCTCTGGTGCCTGAGGAGCAGTTTTTTCTCAGTATAACATTTTCCGCACTCTGAACATGAGTAAGGGCGCTCCTCCGTGTGAACTCTCTAGTGTATAACAAGTTTATTTTTCTCAATGAAAGCTTTCCCACACTCTGAACATGAATAAGGACGCTCACCCGTGTGATTTTTCTGTTGTCTAACAAGTCTATCTTTGGTAATGAAAGCTTTCCCACACTCTGAACACGAATAAGGACGCTTCTACTTGTGAATTCTCTGGTGTCTAACCAGTGCTTTTTTCACAATGAAACATTTTCCGCACTCTGAACATAAAAAAGGGCGCTCCCCTGTATGAATTCTCTGGTGCCTGAGGAGCAATTTTTTCTCAGTAAAACATTTTCCGCACTCTGAACATGAATAAGGACACTCCTCCGTGTGAATTCTTTGGTGTGTAACAAGTCTAGTTTTCTCAATGAAAGCTTTCCCGCACTCTGAACACGAATAAGGACGCTCCCCCGTGTGAGTTTTCTGGTGTCTAGCAAGTTTACTTTTGGTAATGAAAGCTTTGCCACACTCTGGACATGAATGAAAACGCTCCTTTGTGTGAATTCTCTGGTGCATAGCCAGCGTACTTTTCGAAAAGAAACCTTTTCCGCACTCTGAACATGAAAAAGGACGCTCCCCTGTATGAATTTTCTGGTGCACGAGGAGCAGATTTTGCTCAGTAAAACATTTTCCGCACTCTGAACATGAATAAAGGCACTCCCCCGTGTGAAGTCTCTGGTGTCGAAGAAGCTCCGATTTCATAATGAAGATTTTCCCGCACTCGGAGCATGATAACGGGTCCACTGCTGGATCTGTTGATGTCGGCACACTGTGAGGTCTTAGATGGACATCCTGACTACCACCATTGGATGTATGTGGAGGTTCCTCACAATTAGAGAGATTTCCTCCTACAAAATATCGTACAATTCCATTATCTTCTGCAACATAACCTTGAGATACAACAAGACGTCCCTCAGTAGACCTCCATAGATAGAGTCCATCTGTTGAAAACCAAGAAGAAGTGTTAGAAGTCTCATACATTATGTTGGTAGAACATTCAACATTTTCTCAGAGTTTATTGATATTAAATATTTGTTTTTTCTTTGTATTCCAAAAGATTTTTTTTTTTTTAATTCTGAACATGTGACCAGCAACAGAGGACTAGAAGCTCCTCCTGCCACTGTTTCCCTGCAGACAGGCTGGGAGAGAGCCGGGTCATGTGACCGCTGGCTATTGATTATAATTACATCTCCATCACCCACATACAGAAATAGAAGGGACCAGTGTATGTTTATATCACATTAAACCCAAAAACAAAAATATATTATATTGAGCACGGGGTGCTCAACCTATGGCCCTCCAGCTGTTGCAAAACTACAAGTCCCATCATGCCCCTGTATTTTAGAGGCACCTGTCAGCCTTGCAATGCCTCATGGGACTTTTAGTTCCGCAACAGCTGGGAGGACCTCAGGTTGAGCCCCCCGTGATATTGAGGGTTTCTTCAGCTACTAATATTTGTAGGAATGTCGATGTGTGAAATTATCTGACTGACTTTTCGGGATCAGGATGGAATTATTTCATTCCTGTTGGAAAATTGGGCCAAACTTGATATACATTTCCTTCCTTCATCCGCATCTAAACAGCAGGTTTACATTTTATTTTTTGGGGATTAATTCCAAGGACATTTGTCTTTTTCAACCCATGAAATTATATAAAATGAATTCTTTAACCGCAAAGAAATAAAAAAATATAATAGGAAATTCTTCTGCAATTATGCCCCGTACACACGATCCAAATATCGTACAACTTTTTTTCTCCTAATAGTCGCAAGTATAAATTAAATGGGTAATTAAGGTCACGAAAATTCTCGTACGACATAAAAAAAAAAAAAACTCGGAAGTGATGTCATGTGTTGTAATGTATTTGTATTGTATTTTCATACGACAACTGTACTGACTAAACGGAAATCGTACGATCTGGTATTGTACGAGAACATTTTTCATTCATGTCCGATAAAATAATAATATCTGATGAACTGTCATGATCGGCTACGATCAGATTATCGCACGATTCTTCCTCGGACAACATTTTTCGTACAATATTCAGATTGTGTGTACGGCCATTAGTGTATATTACTTACTTGTGTCCTTATGTAGAGAAGATTCCTTCTGTTTACTTTCCATAATCTTCTCCCCCTCCTCCATAGACTGCTGATCTCCACTCACCAACCTCTCTTCTTCCTCTTCTTTATGCTCAACTTTGATGTCTTTTAGTTCTTCACCCTAAACCCCAAAGATGACAGAATACATTTAGAAAAAGGAACAAGAGATTACAAAGAGGAATGTCCACTCAGAATTATTTTTTAGTTCCTTTTCCCCAGTCCCATCTACCTGATCATTCTCTTTATAATTGTGATCTTCCTGGGTGGAATCCTGGGAATCCAGAGGACCTCTCTCCTCCATAGACTGCTGATATCCACTCACCAACCTCTCTTCTTCTTCCTCTTTATGTTCAACTTTGATGTCTTTCCGTTCTTCGTTCTAAATTCCAGAGATGATAAAATATAACATCTGGAAACACTGCTGCCAATAATAAGAGACGACATCGAAGATTGTCCACTCATATAATTATTATTTCTTTTTTTTTGCCCAGCCCCATATACCTGATCTCCTGATCTCCCATTCTCTGTATATTGGAGATCTTCCCGTGTAGAATTGTGGCAATCCAGAGGACAACCCTCCTCCATAGACTGCTGATCTCCACTCACCAACCTCTCTTCTTCTTCCTCTTTAACCTCAACTTTGATGTCTTTCACTTCTTCACCCTAAACCCCAAAGATAACAGAATACATTTGTACAGAGGAAGGAACCAGGAATTTCATAGAAAGTCCTCTCATGGTTAGAATACAGTTCCACCTACCTGATGATGATGATGGGGGATGGTGTGACCTTCCTGTGTGGAATCCCAGGAATACAGAGGACGGGGACATCTCTCTGGTGGGTTTCTGTAGCTGGATGACTCCACCATGGTGTCCGGGTACAGATCTTTGTGTTCGTTTAGAGACTCTGACTCCTCCATCACCCCATCCTTGTCAACCTCCTCTTTTATCTCTTCTTTAACCTCAACTTTAGACTCTCTCAGGTTTCCACTCTGAATATATAATAAAAATGACATCAATTGTAACAATGCAGATAATGTACAGATCCTAATGATACTATCAGTGATTGTTCCTTATCTACCTGATGATGGTGGGGGATGGTGTGACCTTCCTGTGTAGAATCCCGGGAATACAGAGGACGGGGACATCTCTCTGGTGGGTTCCCATTACTGGATCCATCTGTAGGAAACACACACACGGACTGAATACATTGTTTCTATGTGTTTATCAGATGATGGGGGATCTAGGTGGAGCCTCCGTACTGCTCTCTCCTTTACAATAAAGTCTCCTCTTACCCGGTGATGTGAGGGGCGGCTGATTCTCCATCATGACGTCCTTGTAGAGATCCTTGTGTCCTTCTAAAGACTCCCACTCCTGCATGGAGAAATAGACAGTGACATCAGGGTCGTCTTTATAGCATCATGGCCCCTGGGCAAAGTAATGCTTTGGGGCCCCTACAATGGAGACAGTGCAGGTAAACAGACATCAAGTAGGTAGGAGGCAGACAAGCGGAGCATTAACTACATGAACAATTATTCTGTACAGTAAAGAAACTGTGGGAAAATATTACATTCATAAAGTAACAAAGCTGTCCTGTGCATATAATATATCTGCCAGATTGATGCCTCCGCAGCACTCTGACCCCTCTAAATCCCAAATATCCCCCCAGCACTCTGACCCCCTCTACACCCCAGCATGCCCCCTATGGGCAGTCTCCAGGTGTGCCCTCTCATTAGGACAGCCCTGAGTGACATCCTGACACCTTATAGGGACCTGACACACACAATGATACAGTCACCATCCAGACACATCGCTTGTCTGTTACTGGATAATGTCCCAGAATTCCCGGCACCGCTCACCTCTCCTGTCAGCAGCTCCATCATCTTGTTGATGACTTCTAGAACTTTCTTTTCACAGTTTTTTTTCAGGCAATGAGGTGGAGGCACTGTGATGGGTGATGCCCCTTTCACATAAATGTTGGGTGTAAATGGTTCACTCAATGTTTTCTTCACTATTTCACAATCCGGTGTAAGGATAGAAGTACAAATTATCACTATTGACTTCCCAGAATCCTACTCAGATCTGAGTTTTAAGAGATGAGAGTGATGTCATGTGACCTCCCAGAGTCCTCCTCACCTCTCCGTTCAGCATTTACTGTCTCAGAGAACCCGAGCTACAAATGACTATATCTACAACTCAGGATACATTAGTGTGAGGGTCAGTGGGGAGAATGCTCCTTACACTTGTGGTCATTAGGAAGAATTACCCCTTTACAGATACTGTAACTAAAAAGATCAAAGGTGTCAGTGAGAGCTTCTCTGAGAGGCAGAAATTGATCAAGGAACCTCTAGCAACCACTGGAGGAACCCTTGGATGTGACAGAAAATCTTCCCAATGGGTACAGTTTAATGAATATCACAGAGGCTCCAAGACTCCATCTTTTTGAATTTTTTAAAAAAAAAAAGTCTGGTCCCCAGTTGGGCTTTAACCACTTCGGGACCGCCCACCACACATATACTGTGGCAAGGCAACTCGATTCCTGAAGATATGGCCAGGGTACAAGGTGTAATCCTAGACTCTGACCTGTGCTTTCAGCCCCAAATCCAATTGTTGTCACAAAAACTTGTATACTTCACCTCCGTAACATCTGTAAAATGTTCCCCTTTTTAACTAATGAAACCACCAAGCTCCTCATTCACTCCCTTGTCATCTCTCGCCTGGACTATTGCAACTCCCTCCTCATAGGCCTACTTCTCCACAGGCTATCCCCTCTTCAGTCTATCATGAATGTTGCTGCCAGACTCATCTACCTTACCAACCACTCAGTGTCTGCCACTCCTCTCCGCCAATTCCTACACTGGTTTTTCCGATCGCCCAGCGAATTAAATTCAAAATACTAACAACATCATACAAAGCCATTCACAACTCTGCCTCGAGCTACATCACCAATCTTGTCTCCAAATATCACCTAAAACGTCCTCTACACTCCTCTCAAGACCTCCTGCTTTCAAGCTCCATTGTCTTCTCCTCCCATGCTCGTCTCCAGAGCATCTCCCATCCTCTGGAATTCACTACCCCAACTTGTCCGGCTCTCGTCTACCTTGGCCTGCGTCCAGCCGATTCCTGAAAACTCATCACTTCAGGGAAGCCTATCACCCCTTCAACTAATCTTTTACCACTTCCATCAGCTCATCCCCCACAGTTACCACAATTAGTACCACTTGCTCCACCCTATTAGATTGTAGGCTCTTTTGAGCAGGGCCCTTTTAACCCTTTTGTATTTTATTGTATTGTAACTGTACCGTCTCCCTTTTAAATTGTAAAGCGTTGTGTAAACTGTTGGCACCATATACATCCTGTATAATAATAATATGAGCTTTCCTGAAGAGATGAGCTTCCAGGGATCACCTGAAGGCCTTTAAGGACTTCTACGGAAAGAGGAAGAGGAGGGAAGGAGATAGTTGTATGTGACATCCAAGGAGTGCTTAGATAGGTAGGTTGACTACGATGAAAGATCAGAGTCGTGGTGGTCGAGGGAGTTTGAAGGAAGGTCGGAGAACCTGTATAGGATATTTTAATAACGTGATCTGGATGTCTTAGCAGGTGGAGTATATTTTCCCAGACGGCAATCTCAAGAGGCTTCGAGTTTGTCGTATTTCTGTATTCATAGAGTAACTGTATATCATATACATTTGCCAGAGATAAAAATACATCAAGTGTATATAGAGGAAGAGGACGGGCACAATCAATAGTTAAAGGCATCACAAATATGGAGGAAGAGGACAGACACAATGGGGAGAGGTTGGGAAGGGGTTGCAATTGGACGTAAATATGAAATAATATCCTATTACCTCCTCAGTTCCAGCAATGTCTCCTCTCTACTCCCTGCTACTTCCCCCTTACCTCACTTCCTGCCTTCAATACTACTTCCTGTTTGTATCATACCTAATTTCCTGTCTATGCATTCCACTCACAATTGGTGAGATCGCCATCTTGGGGTGAATATAAAGACTGCCGCCTCCGTTGTTACTTTGAAAACATTCTTCCGTGTTCTTAAAGCGGAGGTTCACCCTCAAACTGAACTTCCTAGCTATGCTATCTGCAGCCTTAATAAAGGCTTGTAGTGTTGTCTTTTTTTTTTTTAAATCTGTACACTAACCTGTCTTCAGCCTCACTTCCGGGTCTTCTTCCTTGCGTGCAGTGGGCGTGTCGCTCCTTTTCCCCGACAGGGAGCTCTGCGCAATGTCTCCTGGGAGTGAGTGTTGATCCTCCCAGGAGACGCGGTGTGCGCGTCATGCCTTCCGAAAATAGACGACGTAAGACTCGGCTCTTCGCGGCGCTATACGGCGCCTGCGCACAGACTAGGAGCTGATTGCACAGGCGCCGTATATATCCGAGTCCTATTTCGGCTATTTTTGGAATGTGTGACGTGCCACAGCCGGACTCCTCCCACCATCCACACTACATTCTCCGACAGCTCTCCTCCAACATTCACACTACATTCTCCGACAGCTCTCCTCCACCATTCACACTACATTCTCCGACAGCTCTCCTCCACCATTCACACTACATTCTCCGACAGCTCTCCTCCACCATCCACACTACATTCTCCGACAGCTCTCCCCCACCATCCACACTACACTCTCTCCGACAGATCTTCTCCACCATCCACACTACATTCTCCGACATCCCTCATCCACCATCCACACTACATTCCCCGACAGCTCTCCTCCACCTTCCACACTACATTCTCCGAAAGCTCCCCTCCACCATCCACACTACATTCTCCGACAGCTCTCCTCCACCTTCCACACTACATTCTCCAACATCTCTCCTCCACCATCCACACTACATTCTCCGACAGCTCTCCTCCACCATCCACACTACATTCTCCGACAACTCTTCTCCACCATCCACACTACATTCTCCGACAGATCTCCCCCACCATCCACACTACATTCTCCGACAGATCTCCCCCACCATCCACACTACATTCTCCGACAGCTCTCCTCCACCATCCACACTACATTCTCCGACAGCTCTCCTCCCACCATCCACACTACATTCTCCGACAGCTCTCCTCCCACCATCCACACTACATTCTCCGACAGCTCTCCTCCAACATCCACACTACATTCTATGACAGCTCTCCTCCACCATCCACACTACATTCTCCGACAGCTCTCCTCCACCATCCACACTACATTCTCCAACAACTCTTCTCCACCATCCACACTACATTCTCCGACAGATCTCCCCCACCATCCACACTACATTCTCCGACAGATCTCCCCCACCATCCACACTACATTCTCCGACAGCTCTCCTCCACCATCCACACTACATTCTCCGACAGCTCTCCTCCCACCATCCACACTACATTCTCCGACAGCTCTCCTCCCACCATCCACACTACATTCTCCGACAGCTCTCCTCCCACCATCCACACTACATTCTCCGACAGCTCTCCTTCCACCATCCACACTACATTCTCCTACAGATCTCCTCCCACCATCCACACTACATTCTCCGACAGCTCTCCTCCATCATCCACACTGCATTCTCCGACAGCTCTCCTCCCACCATCCACACTACATTCTCCGACAGCTCTCCTCCACCATCCACACTACATTCTCCGACAGATCTCCTCCCACCATCCACACTACATTCTCCGACAGCTCTCCTCCACCATCCACACTACATTCTCCGACAGCTCATCTCCACCATCCACATTACATTCTCCGACAGCTCTCCTCCCACCATCCACACTACATTCTCCGACAGATCTCCTCCACCATCCACACTACATTCTCCGACAGCTCTCCTCCACCATCCACACTACATTCTCCGACAGCTCTCCTCCACCATCCACACTACATTCTCTGACAGATCTCCTCCACCATCCACACTACATTCTCCGACAGCTCTCCTCCAACATCCACACGACATTCTCCGACAGCTCTCCTCCACCATCCACACTACATTCTCCGACAGCTCTCCTCCCACCATCCACACTACATTCTCCGACAGCTCTCCTCCCACCATCCACACTACATTCTCCGACAGCTCTCCTTCACCATCCACACTACATTCTCCGACAGCTCTCCTCCACCGTCCACACTACATTCTCCGACAGCTCTCCTCCCACCATCCACACTATATTCTCCGACAGATCTCCTCCACCATCCACACTACATTCTCCGACAGCTCTCCACCATCCACACTACATTCTCCGACAGCTCTCCCCCACCATCCACACGACATTCTCCGACAGCTCTCCTCCACCATCCACACTACATTCTCCGACAGCTCTCCTCCCACTATCCACACTACATTCTATGACAGTTCTCCTCCATCATCCACACTACATTCTCCGACAGCTCTCCCCACACCATCCATACTACATTCTCTGACAGCTCTCCTCCACCATCCACACTACATTCTCCGACAGATCTCCTCCACCATCCACACTACATTCTCCGACAGATCTCCTCCCACCATCCACACTACATTCTCTGACAGCTCTCCTCCCACTATCCACACTACATTCTATGACAGCTCTCCTCCAACATCCACACGACATTCTCCGACAGCTCTCCTCCCACCATCCACACTACATTCTCCGACAGCTCTCCTCCACCATCCACACTACATTCTCCGACAGATCTCCTCCCACCATCCACACTACATTCTCCGACAGCTCTCCTCCCACTATCCACACTACATTCTATGACAGCTCTCCTCCAACATCCACACAACATTCTCCGACAGCTCTCCTCCACCATCCACACTACATTCTCCGACAGCTCTCCTCCCACTATCCACACTACATTCTCCGACATCTCTCCTCCCCCATCCACACTACATTCTCTGACAGTTCTCCTCCATCATCCACACTACATTCTCCAACAGCTCTCCCCCACCATCCACACTACATTCTCCGACAGCTCTCCCCACACCATCCATACTACATTCTCTGACAGCTCTCCTCCACCATCCACACTACATTCTCCGACAGCTCTCCTCCCACCATCCACACTACATTCTCCGACAGATCTCCTCCACCATCCATACTATTTTCTATGACCGCTCTCTCCTTCTTTTCTTCATTAAAGACCATTTTCTCTATATATTCACTGTATTTATATACATGTTCTGATTGTCTTCCCCAGATATTGTCATGTTTTTCCCATGTATAACAAGTTTTGTTCTATGTTTCAGTCTATGAAAAACTGGACCAAGGCAGCACTTTTTTTTTAAAGGACCATAGTACTATAATTTAATCCTGTGAGACCTATAACGATCATTCACTCACTGTATTGAATCTATGGAGGAGAAGCATTGTCACCCTAGACCAGGGGTCTCCAAACTTTTTACTTTGAGGGCCACATCATATATTTTACAGATATCCGCGGGCCGAAAAAAAAGTTATGAATCCTCAGTCATAAAATAGAATAGACTTTAAAAAAAGGCTGCCATCAGCGGGGCTGGATGGTGCACCTGTGTCCTCCACCCACACCTGAATGCCAGTTTCTCATGCACCAGGGCCAACAATTAAGTGTGCATGAGGCCTTACATCTGTGTCCCCATCAGAGCCCCCCTGAACACTTGTGTCCCCCATCAGAGACCCCCTGAACACCTATGTCCTCACCAGTTCCCGTCCTGCACATTTGCGTCCCCGTAGAACAGTGTGTTCATTACCGCTGTGCAGCACATCCTGTGCTGCTTCTCTGAAGGGTTGGCATTAGAGGAGACCTACAGTAAAAGCAAATATTGTTTGTTTGTTTTTTTCAAAATTGTCTGACTTTTCTTTTTATAGCACAAAAAATAAAAAACGCAGGAGGTGATCAAAAAATACCAAAAGAAAGCTCTATTTGTGGAAAAAAATAATCATTGGGTACAACATCGCACGACTGCGCAATTGTCAGTTAAAGTAACGCAGTGCCAAATTGCAAAAAAACGGCCTGGTCAGGAAGGGGGGGAAAAACCTTCCGGAGCTGAAGTGGCTAATGAGTGAAAACATGAAGTAATGAGCATGCACTGGAGAAATATATAATTTTTATTGTTTTCAAATATACACTTTAAACGCCTCCTTACAAATTCTAAATACAGTATCTCACAAAAGTTAGTACACCCCCCACATTTCTGTAAATATTTTCTTGTATCTTTTCATGTGACAACACTGAAGAAATGACATTTTGCTACAATGTTGTGTAGTGAGTGTACAGCTTGTATAACAATGTAAATTTTCTGTCCCCTCAAAATAAATCAACACACAGCCATTAATGTCAAAACCGCTGGCAACAAAAGTAAGTACACTTCTAAGTGAAAATGTCCAAATTGGGCGCAAAGTGTCAATATTTTGTGTGGCCACCATTATTTTCCAGCACTGCCTTAACCCTCTTGGACATGGAGTTCACCAGAGCTTCACAGGTTGCCACTGGAGTCCTCTTCCCCTCATCTATGATGACATCACGGAGCTGGTGGATGTTAGAGACCTTGCGCTCCTCCACCTTCTGTTTGAGGATGCCCCACAGATGATCAATAGGGTTTAGGTCTGGAGACATGCTTGGTCAGTCCATCACCTTTACCCTCAGCTTCTATAGCAAGGCAGTGGTCATCTTGGAGGTGTGTTTTGGGTCGTTGGCCCTCAATGAACCGTAGCCCCCCCAGTGTCGGCAGCAATCATGCAGCCCCAGACCATGACACTCCCACCACCATGCCTGACTGTAGACAAGACACACTTGTCTTTGTCCTCCTCACCTGGTTGCCGCCACACACGCTTGTCACCATCTGATACCAAATACGTTTATCTTGGTCTCATCAGGACATGGTTCCAGTAATCCATGTCCTTAGTCTGTTTGTCTTCAGCAAACTGTTTGCGGGATTTCTTGTGCATCATCTTTAGAAGAGGCTTCCTTCTGGGACGACAGCCATGCAGACCAATTGGATGCAGTGTGCGGCGTATGGTCTGAGCACTGACAGGCTAACCCCTCCCCCACCCCTTCAACCTCTGCAGCAATGCTGGCAGCACTCATACGTCTATTTCCCAAAGACAACCTCTGGATATGACGCTAAGCACGTGACCTCAACTTCTTTGGAGGACCATGGCGAGGCCTGTTCTGAGGGGAACCCGTCCTGTTAAACCACTGTATGGTCTTGGCCACCGTGCTGCAGCTCAGTTTCAGGGTCTTGGCAATCTTCTTATACCTAGGCCATCTTTATGTAGAGTAAGGCCTCGTACACACGACCGGACATGTCCGCTGAAACTGGTCCGCGGACCAGTTTCAGAGGACAGATCCGATCGTGTGTACAGGCTAGCGGACAGATATCCAGCGGACAAATGTTTCTTAGCATGCTAAGAAACTTGTCCGCTGGAGAGCTGTCCGTCAGACATGTCCGCTGGTTAGTACGTCTAACCAGTGGACCAAAATCCTGCGCATGCGTCGAAGCATTGAACTCGCGCGATAGAGAACATCGGTGTCGTCTACATCACTGCGTTCTCTGTCTGCGGGGATTTCGGTTTGATGGTGTGTACAGCTATCAGACCGAAATCTCCGAACGGACATGTCCGATAAAAACGGTCCGCGGACCGTTTTCATCGGACATGTCCTGTGGTGTGTACGAGGCCTTACAATTCTTTTTTTCAGATCCTCAGAGAGTTCTTTGCCATGAGGTGCCATGTTATCCTTCCAGTGACCAGTATGAGAGAGTGAGAGCGATAACACAAAATTTCACACACCTGCTCCCCATTCACACCTGAGACCTTGTAACACTGACGAGTCACATGACACCGGGGGAGGGAAAATGGCTAATTGGTCCCAATTTGGACATTTTCACTCAGGGGTGTACTCACTTTTGTTGACATTAATGGCTGTGTGTTGAGTTATTTAGAGGGGACAGCAAATTTACACTGTTATACAAGCTGCACACTCACTACTTTACATTGTAGCAAAGTGTCACTTCTTCAGTGTTGTCACATGACAACATAAAAGAAAATATTTACAGAAATGTGAGGGGTGTACTTACTTTTGTGAGATACTGTATATCTTCATGTGGTTAGAATAAGATTTTCTCACTAGAAGGAAATCTGACCCTCGGTGGTATGACTCCTCCGGTGTGTAATAAGATCTCTTTCCTCAGTGTAACATTTTCCGCACTCTGAACATGAAAAAGAATGCACCCTGGTGTGAATTTTCTGGTGTGTAGTCAGTCCTTCTTTGCGAGTGAAACATTTCCCACACTCTGAACATAAGAAAGGGCGCTCGCCCGTGTGAATTCTTTGGTGCGTAAGAAGTGTGCCTTTCTCAGTAAAGCACTTCCTGCACTCTGAACAAGAGAAAGGGCGCTCGCCAGTGTGAATTCTCTGGTGTTTAAGAAGGTCTGATTTCTGAATGAAACATTTTCCGCACTCTGAACATAAATGAGGACTCTCGCCCGTGTGAATTCTCTGATGTGCGAGAAGTTTTGCTTTCTCAGTGTAACATTTCTCACACTCTGAACATGAGAATGGACGCTCCCCGCTGTGAATTCTCTGGTGTATAACAAGTCTTCCTTTCTCAATGAAAGCTTTCCCGCACTCTGGACACGAATAAGGACGCTCCCCCGTGTGAATTCTCTGGTGTTTAAGAAGGTCTCCTCTTTGAACAAAAGATTTCCCACAAAATGAACACGAGAACGGACGCTCCCCACTGTGAATTCTCTGGTGTCTAACCAGTGTGTTTTTCAGAATGAAACATTTCCCGCACTCTGAACATGAAAAAGGACGCTCCGCTGTATGATTTTTCTGGTGACTGAGGAGCAATTTTTCCTCAGTAAAGCATTTCCCGCACTCTGAACATAAATGAGGACGCTCGCTCGTGTGAATTCTCTGATGTGCAAGAAGTTTTGCTTTCTCAGTATAACATTTCCCACACTCTGAACATGAAAAAGGACGCTCCCCTGTATGAATTTTCTGGTGCCCGAGGAGCAGTGTTTTCTCAGTAAAACATTTTCCGCACTCAGAACATGAAAAAGGGGCCTCCCCTGTATGAATTCTCTGGTGCCTGAGGAGCACTTTTTTCTTAGTAAAACATTTTCCGCACTCCGAACATGAATAAGGGCGCTCCCCCGTGTGAATTCTCTGGTGTGTAACAAGTTTATTTTTCTCAATGAAAGCTTTCCCGCACTCTGAACACGAATAAGGACGCTCACCCGTGTGAATTTTCTGGTGTCTAACAAGTTTGTTTTTGGTTAAGAACGTTTTCCCACACTCTGGACACGAATAAGGACGCACTCCCGTGTGAATTCTCTGGTGTATAACCAGTGTGTTTTTCAAAATGAAACATTTTCCGCACTCTGAGCATGAAAAAGGACGCTCCCCTGTGTGACTTTTCTTGTGCGTGCGGAGCACTTTTTTCTCAGCAAAACATTTTCCGCACTCTGAACATGGGTAAGGACGATCGCCCGTGTGAAGTTTCTGGTGTTGAAGAAGGTCCGATTTCTGAATGAAGCATTTCCCGCACTTGGAGCATGATAACGGGTCCACTCCTGGATCTGGATATGTCGGCACACTGTGAGGTCTTAGATGGACACCCCGACTATCAACATTGGATGTATGTGGAGGTTCCTCACAATTAGGGGGATTTACTCCTACAAAATATCGTACAATTCCATTATCTTCTGCAACATAACCTTGAGATACAACAAGACGTCCCTCAGTAGACTTCCATAGATAGATTCCAGCTGTTGGAAACCAAGTTTTCACTAAGTGTTAGAAGTCTTATACATTATGTTGTTAGAGCATTCAACAGTTTCTCAGAGTTTATTGATATGAAGTATTTGTTTTTACTTTGTATTCCAAAGGCTGTTTTTTTCTATTCTGAACATGTGACCAGCAACAGAGGACTAGAAGCTCCTCCTGCCACTGTTTCCCTGCAGACAGGCTGGGAGAGAGCCGGGATATTGATTATAATTACATCTCCATCACCCACATACAGAAATAGAAGGGACCAGTGTATGTTTAGATCACTTTAAACCCAAAAACAAAAATATAATTTCTCTTATCGTCCATGGATGGACACAGCCTTCAAAGTCTTGACATATGGGTAATTTTCCTGTTCATAGGAGAGGACTAGGCAGAACATGTTAGATATTTAAATACATGTTACTTTAACAGAGTTGAACAGCCCCACCCAGGGGGCCGTCCCTCCGGACATAACCCTCTTCCCTGCAGCCTCAGTTTTATTTCTGCCTAGCAGAGAAGAACGTGGCTTCGTTTGGGCCCAGCGCCCTGAAGAATTTTTTTATTTTGTATTCAGATTCCGGCTGGGCGACAGGCTGGATATATAGATCCTTGTAGTCTTCCCAGTCCGGCCATCGAGCTAAGTGCTGGGTCTGCCACGACATACCCCATGACTCCTGGGGTGGGCTTTTTGCTCCAGGGTCCACACATGACTGTGCTGTTTTGTTGTCTCACTCACAGTGGATCGGGCCGTCAGCTACTCTGTACCATCGGTTGTGGGTCTGTCAGGGATGCGCCAGCATGTCCTCGCAAGTACAGGTAAGTATGGTTCCTCCTGCCTCGGCAGGATGGAACAGCTGGGCATTCCCGGGATTAAGGGGTTCTCCTGTTCTCCCTTTCCCTGCTCTCTTTCACCCTTTCCCCTCCTGCCCTAGGGCCCGCTGCGACCAGGGTGTACCTGTGGGGGGGCACCGGGGTCCGCTTTCTGTGAGGGGGAGTTTGTCTCCTGGGAATTCTCTAGCACTGGCTTTCTGAACAGAGCACAGCCCACAGATTTTACCTCACAGTATTTACCTCACAGTTTTTACCTCACAAATGTTACCTTACAGTTTTTACCTCACAAATGTTACCTCACAGTTTTTACCTCACAGATTTTACCTCACAGATTTTACCTCACAGATTTTACCTCACACCACACGCTGTGTATACAAGGAAGGCGGGCAGCTGTGCTGAGTGGTCTCCCTCTGGGTGGAGAGTCCCCTGGGTAACCCCCCCCCCCTGGTCGGTGCAGCAAGGAGGGTGGACTTCTTACGTGTTTTTCACTTAGTCCCTAAGGGCTGTCAGTGGGTGATAATGGAGTCAGTATCTGGCCTTTCTTCCCCTACATTGCCAGAGACCGCAAACGGTGGCCCTGCACCTGCGGTTCCCATGGATACACTGTCGGCAGTCCTGGAATCATTTGTTGCCAGGGTGGAAGCAGTGTGTGGGCGTAAGGGGGGTGAAAAGTGCCCCCTTCCCCCGCCATCTTCTGGAGAATGCTCTGACTCAGATTCGGGCCCTTGCTGGTGCTATTTGTGGAACGTTTCGCCGAATGGTTCTCGAAATATCGTTGTTTTTGCAGCAAAATTGGTCCCATAGGAATGAATGGCGAAACTAGAGTGTGAGCTGACAAAAGCTGAAAAATCAGGACATGATTTCTAAACTGCCACCACTCCCTCATTTTCAAGCCCACCTACACAAATCTGACTAACGTTTTGGGATCAGGATGGAATTATTTCATTTCTGTTGGAAAATTGGGCCAAACTTGATATAAATTTCCTTCCTTCATCTAAACAGCAGGTTTACATTTTCATTTTTTTGGGGTGAATTACAAGAACATTTGTTTGTTTCAACCCATGAAAATATATAAAATTAATTCTTTAAAACGCAAAGAAGTAAATTAAATAAAGAAAATGCTTCTGTAATTAGTGTATATTACTTACTTGTGTTGATATGTAGAGAAGATTCCTCCGGTTTACTTTTCATAATCATCTCCCCCTCCTCCATAGACTGCTGATCTCCTGATCTCCCATTCTCTGTATATTGGAGATCTTCCTGTGTAGACTTCTGGGAATACAGAGGACAACCCTCCTCCATAGACTGCTGATCTCCACTCACCAACCTCTCTTCTTCTTCCTCTTTATCCTCAACTTTGATGTCTTTCTAAATTCCAAAGATGATAAAATATAACATCTGGAAACACTGCTGCCAATAATAAGAGATTACATAGAGGAATGTCCACTCAGAATTCTTTTTATTTTTTCCCCCAGTCCCACCTACCTGATTATTCTCTTTATAGGTGTGATCTTCCTGGGCGGAATCCCGGGAATACAGAGGACACCCCTCCTCCATAGACAGCTGATCTCCACTCACCAACCTCTCTTCTTCTTCCTCTTTAACCTCAGCTTTGATATCTTTAAAATCTTCATCCTAAACCCCAAAGATGACAGAATACATTTAGAAAAAGGAACAAGAGATTACAGAGGAATGTCCTCTCATAGAATATTTTGTTTTGTTATTTTTGGCCAGTCCCATCTACCTGATCATTATCTTTATAATTGTGATCTTCCTGGGTGGAATCCTGGGAATACAGAGGACCTCTCTTGTCCATAGACTGCTGATCTCCACTCACCAACCTCTCTTCTTCTTCCTCTTTATCCTCAACTTTGATGTCTTTCCGTTCTTCATTCTAAATTCCAGAGATGATAAAATATAAGATCTGGAAACACTGCTGTCAATAATAAGAGATGACATAGAAGAATGTTCACTCGTAGAATAATTTTTTAGTTCTTTGTGCCCAACCCCATCTACCTGATCTCCTGATCTCCCATTCTCTGTATATTGGAGATCTTCCTGTGTAGAATTGTGGGAATCCAGAGGACAACCATCCTCCATAGACTGCTGATCTCCACTCACCAACCTCTCTTCTTCTTCCTCTTTAACCTCAACTTTGATGTCTTTCTGTTCTTCACTCTAAACCACAAAAGTAACAGAATACATTTGTACAAAGGAAGGAACCAGGAATTTTATAGAATGTCTTCTCATGGTTAGAATACAGTCCCACCTACCTGATGATGGTGAGGGATGGTGTGACCTTCCTGTGTGGAATCCCGGGAATACAGAGGACGGGGACATCTCTCTGGTGGGTTCCCATTACTGGATCCATCTGTAGGAAACACACACACTGACTGAATACATTGTTTCTATGTGTTTATCAGATGATGGGGGATCTAGGTGGACCCTCCGTACTGCTCTCTCCTTTACAATAAAGTCTCCTCTTACCCGGTGATGTGAGGGGCGGCTGATTCTCCATAATGACGTCCTTGTAGAGATCCTTGTGTCCTTCTAAATACTCCCACTCCTCCATGGAGAAATAGACAGTGACATCAGGGCCATCTTAATAGCATCATGGGCCCCTGGGCAAAGTAATGCTTTGGGGGCCCTACAATGGAGACAGTGCAGGTAAACAGACATCAAGTAGGTAGGAGGCAGACAAGCAGAGCTTCCCCTTTTGGATGGAGCTCCGCATTAACTACATGAACAATCATTTTGTACAACAAATAAATATTACATACATAAAGTAAAGCTGTCCTGTGCATATAATATATCCGCTATCACTCTAACCCCTCTACACCCCAGATATCAGCCCACCACTCTGACCCCTCTACACCCCAGATATCCGCCCACCACTCTGACCCCTCTACACCCCAGATATCCCCCCACCACTCTGACCCCTCTACACCCCAAATATCCCCCCACCACTCTGACCCCTCTACACCCTATATTTTCCCCCAAACACTGTAATGATATACCATAAGATACCCCTTGTATTGTGACCCCCCTACACTGTGGCCTCTCTACATCCCTGATACCTGATCCCACTCCAGCTCCTACCCCACAGCCTTCGAGTCCTGAGCATTCAAGCTGCATGGGGCGGGGTCAGAGCATCACTTGTGCACGTGCACTGGCCCTGCCCCTACCTGCTGACTGTGAAATAATAGGTATAGTTCTGCACCACACGGCACACTGCTGCCAGCCTGCCTCCCCTGTGTATCCATCACTCTCAGTGCCATCATGGGGCCCCCAATTTTGGGGCAGCGTGGGCTCAAGGACCAGCTGCTTTGGGGAAAGTGCAGGGGCCCCCCATGCAGCTGGGGCCCCTGGGCAGTCCCCAGGTGTGCCCTCTCATTAAGACAGCCCAGAGTGACATCCTGACACCTTATAGGAACCTGACACACACAATGACACAGTCACCATCCAGACACACCCCTTGTCTGTTACTGGATAATGTCCCAGAATTCCCAGAACCGCTCACCTGTGATGGGTGATGCCCCTTTCACATAACTGTTGGGTGTAAATGGTTCACTCAATGTTTTCTTCACTATTTCACAATCCGGTGTAAGGATAGAAGTACAAATTATCACTACTGACTTCCCAGAATCCTCCTCACCTCTGGTCAGATTTGAGTTTTAAGTAAAGAGATGAGAGTGATGTCATGTGACCTCCCAGAATCCTCCTCACCTCTCCGGTCAGCATTTATTGTCTCAGAGAACCCGAGCTACAAATGACTATATCTACAATTTAGGATACATTGTGTGATGGTCAGTGGGGAGAATGCTCCTTACACTTGTGGTCATTAGGAATAATTACCCCTTTACAGATACTGTAGCTAAAAATATGGTGTCAGTGAGAGCTTATCTGAGAGGCAGAAATTGCTCAAGGAACCTCTAGCAACCTCTCAAGGAACCCTTGGGTTCCATGAAACCCCAGTTGAGAAAACCTGGGTTAGAATCTCTGTTTAGGTTTTCGGTCACCAGTGTGTCATTTAGGAACTTTTTACTTCCATGTCATGGGTGTCTAACACAACAGGATGCGTCAGGAAATCTTCCCAATGGGTACAGTTAAAATAATATCACAGAGGCTCCAAAACATCATCTTTATGAAAATTTTGAAAAAAACTAAAAAAAAGTCTGGTCTCCAATTGGGCTTTAACCACTTCAGGACCGCCCACCACACATACAGTATACTGTGGCAGGGCAACTCAGCTGGGCGAACCGATTCCTGAAGATACGGCCAGGGTACAAGGTGTAATCCTAGACTCTGACCTGTCCTTTCAGCCTCAAATCCAATCGTCAAAAGCTTGTAGACTTCACCACCGTAACATCTCTAAAATGTTCCCCTTATTTTTTTCCTGGTACAATCTTTTTTATTGAAATTTTTAAGAAATGAAAAACGACTATAGAAATCCCACGCCGGGGATGTAAATAATACACATAACATGGTACACCTTAATAATGCACATTAGAAACATATGTGATAGTGGAAATGGTCAAATATCAGCAGCCCTCCAGCCGAGGCCAACATAGGGTAACTGAGCTTGAATGCACAGAGGTTAAATCGTGGAATAGTCCACAAAAATTTGGAAAACAAAGCTAAAGTCGGGGTCATACAAAGAACACAAATGCCAAAAAACAAATAGGAAAAACAAATAAAAGGGGGGGGGGGTAGGTGGTGAAGGGGGGACTCTGGAGAGAAGAAAAGACGGAGGAAGAAAGGGGGTGCAAAGCAGAAAAATGGGGTAGGGAAAAGACAAGTACCCCCAGGTCGGGAGGGAAGAGGGGGTCAATTAGCGAGGCCTAAACTGGTCGGATGCAGAGTGGGAAGAGCGTAGGACCACCACAGGCCCCAAACCTTGAGGAACTTGGCGTGGGAGTCATGAAGAATACTAGACATCTTCTCATTAATCATGAGAATCGTTAGGATGTTCTTCACCTCCGCAAACGAGACAGCTGGCTTCTTCCAGGCCCTTGCTATTGCACGCTTCGCAGCGATAAACAAATAGGTGGCCAACTTGTGTTGATAAGAGAAGAGGCTCGGGATTGGGCAGTGGAGTGAGGACAATTTGGCATCCTTGCGGGGGGATATATGGAAGAGAGTGGACAGAAGACCAAAAACCCTTGACCAGAATCCCACCAGGTGGGGGCAGGACCACCAGATATGAAGTTCATCTCCACGCTGACCACAGCCCCTGAAACATCTATTGCTGCAGGATGGGTTTGTTTTGGCGATACGGGATGGAACCCAGTACCAACGGACGAGCACCTTATAAGCCGCCTCTAGGGTAGCCGTGTTCAAGGAGCACCTTGCAATATTAGACCAGGCCTTGCTCCAATACGCTAGGTAGATGTGGAATAAGTCTCGTTTCTAGTGGAGGACATAAGAAAACGCGGTCGGAATCCCGCTTGAGTTGAGGGAGGAGTATATCAAAGATATAGTGCCCGGAGAACCAGGGGATTGTTGGCACGTTAGCTCGAAGGCTGTTTTCTGATAGGGAAAGGCATCATTGTGTCTGAGAGAGGAGATCCAGTGTCGTAATTGAAGATAGCGTAAAAATTCCACTGAGGGAGCTTCATGAGCTTCTCGGATTGAAGCCCACGAGGTGAAGGTGCGAGTTCCAAGAAAATGCCGCACCTGGGAGAATCCATGGGCTGGCCACCAGGAAAAAACATGAGGATATTCTAGGCCGTGGTAAAAGAGGTGGTTATTTAGGAGAGGCGGGAGGGATGGGTACATTAGCCCACCAGAATACCGAACTGTGTATCAGAGTTCTAAGCTATGGGCCATTAAAGGGCTGAGTGAGGGGGGGGGGACGGACGCATTTTAGGAGGGAGCCATAAGTGGTGATGGGGACCGGTGCACAACTGGAGAACCCAGGAAGGAATATCGGAGGTAGCCCGGAGCATTGTAAGCTGGGAGATTTGTGCAGCTTGGTAATATTTTCCGATGTTCAGGACTCCAAGCCCGCCCCTGGCTCTGTGACGTTCGTGAGTGCCTTGCGGACATCACGGCCACCAGGCACGCGCATCGGCACCTGTGTGAAGCAGCAGCGGGCGCAAGCCCCCCCAACGGCGGGAGGCCATATATTGACGGCCTCCCGGCATTTTGGAGCTACCTTGTGGCCGTAAAAACAGTCTGCGGATGGGAAGTGGTTAAGAAAGTCAGCACCTAAGAGCATGTTACACATGACAGAGCCATACAACACTTGCTGTGCTCTGATCATCAAAATGATAATGACCATGCGCACACAATGGGGAGTCAGGGGACTGAGCCTCGGCCTGTGTGATGTCACAGTGTGTGTGTGTGATGTGTGTGCAGGGGGATTGCTTGCCTTGTGGACCAGCGTCGGGATTACACTTTCATTCAGCCTCCTCAGTGATCAGTCTCTCTCCCTCAGGCTGCAGCACGGCATTTACTGAGGGAAGGGAGCCGCATTACAATTGTATCCATACGCCGAGGAAAGCATACAGTGAGACAAGGTACACTAATGCAGAGAAGGGATTTTATGCCTCCACCGGAACATGGAAAAAAAATCCCTCTTCTTCTCTCACCTCCTGGGCACCTCTATTAACATGATGGGGCCCATGAAGGTATTATATACCTTGCCAATTAAGTAGGTGCAGGTTAACAAAGTTATTTAGCTAATTCATTTTTTTTTAAAAGCGGAGTTCCGGACACAATTTCACTTTTTAAATATAAATACCCTGTAATACACAAGCTTAATGTATTCTAGTAAAGTTAGTCTGTAAACTAAGGTCCGTTTTGTTAGGTTGTTACAGCATTTAGACACTTTATAAAATAGAAATTGACTGGGGCCATCTTAAGTGTGGGCATCATGAAGCCAGACTGTGTGACTTCCTGGATTTCAGCCTTGCAGATCTTGCACATGCTCAGTGTTGCACAAGCAGTGTAATGGACAGTACAGGTGCTGAAACCTAAGGGTCCTTTCACACTAGCGGTCCGCTCATTACAAGTCCGTTAACGGACTTGTAATGAATCCCTATGAAATCGCGTCCGTTAGCGGATGGAGCATCCGCTAGCGTCCGCATCAGTCGGGATCCGCTTTTCCGAACGGAAGAAACCCTATTTTTCTTCCGTTCGGCGGAACGGATCGGATGCAGACGTTCCGTTTGCAGCCGATCCCCCATAGGGGAGAGCGGAGCAGAGACAGGGCGGTCTCTGCACTGTGTGCGGGGACCGCCCTATCCGCCGACAGCTCAGCGGGGATCCCCGCTGAGCTTTGGCGGACACACGGAGCGGACCCAGAAACGGTCCGCTCCGTGTGAAAGAGCCCTAAGTCACATGATTCTTCGAGACTGGGGAGTGCACAGACTCCTGGAAAGTTACACCCACTCCATTCCCAGGAGTCTGTGCGGTGTAGGTTAAGCACCTAGGTGCAGGAAGAGGGAAGATTAACTATTCTGCCTAGCAACAACACTTTGAAGGCATCTAAAAAAAAATATTTTTTCTTAAAGGACTAATGAATTTTTTTTAAAACTACTGATGTAATGTTATATTTATGGGTGGAACTCCACTTTAACTAGAAATCTGCTCGGCCCCCCCTGCTGGCTGGGGCCCGGTACAACAGGGCTGGTTGTACTGCCCTATCAGCGGCCCTGATTGTATATCATATACAAGTTTGTAGCAGCATTTGCCAGAGATAAAAATACATCACATGTATATAGAGGAAGAGGACGGACACAATCAATGGTTAAAGGCATCACAAATATGGAGGAAGAGGACCGACACAATGGGGAGAGGTTAGGAAGGGGTTGCAATTGGACGTAAATATAAAATAATATCTTATTACCTCCTCACTTCCAGCAATGTCTCCTCTCTACTTCCTGCTACTTCACCGGAAACTATTGTTTTTTTTTTCCTTACCTCACTTCCTGCCTTCAATACTACTTCCTGTCTGTATCGTACCTCATTTCCTGTCTATGCGTTCCACTCACAATTGGTGAGATCGCCATCTTGGGGTCAATATAAAGACTGCCGCCTCCGTTGTTTCTGAACACTTTAAAAACATTCTTCTGTGTTCTTGCGCAAGAAAAAATTTAACCAGGAAAAAAAAAAGTACATACTTTGCAAAAGTTATTGGCTTTTTCATTGGCTTTGGGTGGTTATTTTATGTTCTCTAGATTTGTAGAGTAATAGAAAAGTGTACTGTAGTGTTTCAAACATTTCCTTTGGAAAAACAATGCATTTTTTTTTTAATGCCTTTTAAGAAAAATGCCAACATAGGAAAAAAAAAGTGTATATCTCTGTAAATGTGAAGAAAATATCCGGGAAATATGAAACCACACTTGTTCTCAAAAATGTGAAGTGCCCAAATACAATGCACATGGGTGTTTCATTGTGTCACACCAAGATAGCGCTGAAACTCCTTACCAGATCATTTACATCTCTGAATTATAGAAGATCCAACAGAGCGCATGGGAAATAGCAATCCTGCCACCTGAACCACTCAAAGAGAGTGAGTATACCGCTCAGGTAAACATCGAAATACAGACCAGTGTGGGTGCTCGCCACCGCAAATATCCAGAATGAAGAAAGCTCTCCTCCACCATCCACACTACATTCTCCGACATCTCTCCTCCACCATCCATACTACATTCTCCGACAGCTCTCCTCCACCATCCACACTACATTCTCCGACATCTCTCCTCCACCATCCACACTACATTCTCCGACAGCTCTCCTCCACCATCCACACTACATTCTCCGACAGCTCTCCTCCACCATCCACACTACATTCTCCGACATCTCTCCTCCACCATCCACACTACATTCTCCGACAGCTCTCCTCCACCATCCACACTACATTCTCCGACAGCTCTCCTCCACCATCCACACTACATTCTCCGACAGATCTCCCCCACCTTCCACACTACATTCTCCGACAGCTCTCCTCCACCATCCACACTACATTCTCCGACAGATCTCCTCCCACCATCCACACTACATTCTCCGACAGCTCTCCTCCACCATCCACACTACATTCTCCGACAGCTCTCCTCCATCATCCACACTACATTCTCCGACAGCTCTCCTCCACCATCTATTTTTGTGTGCAGGATCACATTATATATACACACACACACACATACGTGATCCTGCACTTCCGGGTGGCAGAAGCGAATGCGCACGGCTGGCGGTTCGCTCCTACTGTGATTATGCACAGCGGTAGCCGATCAGCGGCTACCGCACACGACTTGATGTCCGCCGGCGCCCACCGATCGTTCGGTACAGAGGCAGAACGGCAGGCTGCCTATGTAAACAAGGCAGGTCGCCGTTCTGTCAGTAGGGAAAACTTGGATCCTGTGTCCCTGCCAAGCAAAGACAAGGAACCAGGTCTTCCCCTAGTAAAAAGCACCTCTCCCACAGTACACAAAACACCGGCTAGGCACACAGTTACAAAGAAAGTAAAGCCGGCTATAAAAATTTGTTTTAAGCCCCCCCAGGTAGGTTATGGCATAATGTAGGAAAAAAGATCCGCACTCCGGTTGTTGATCCTTAAAAAATCGTTGTTTTTATGGAGGAGCCACAGTGAACAAACGCAAATGAAAACAGTTAACGCGTTTCAGCCTATAAGTCCTTAGTCATAACCCTTATGACTAAGGTTATGGCATAATGTGCTAGTATGCACAGCATATTCGTACATTATGGCAGACTTACCTGTCCTATGGTGTCCTTCAGCGCAATGCTGGGACCGATCCAGGGCTTCCATCTTCGTCCGGTCTTCCCTCTGGGTCCCACACCTTCGGCCTCTCGATAGACCAGGCCACGATAACATGACTCCCATGCATCTGCACAGTAGGGTTGCCACATCATCCCTTTAATACACAACACATATTAATTACACAGGTTCAGTGGCTGATTAAGGAGGTAATTAAACTCACTTGGTGCCTTATCTGCATTAAATCAGCCTCAGAACCTGTGTAATTCATATGTGTCCTGGATTAAGGGGAAGGTGTGGCAACCCTAGCGCACAGGAGTCACATTTACCGTGCCATGGATCAGGGATGAGAGTAAATCCTTTCTGGAGCTGAAGTGGTTAAAACATGAAGAAATGTGCAGGCACTGGAGAAATATACTGAACAAATATATATATTTTTATTGTTTTCAAATATACACTTCAATTGTCTTCGTAGAAATTCTAAACCTGTATATCTTCATGTGGTTATAATAACATTTTCTCACCAGGAGGAAATCTGACCCTCGGTGATATGACTCCTCCGGTGTGTAATAAGATCTCTTTCCTCAGTAAAAACATTTCCCGCACTCTGAACACGAAAAAGGATGCTCCCCGGTGTGAATTTTCTGGTGTATTTAGTGCTTCCTTGCGACTGAAACATTTCCCACACTCTGAACATAAAGGACGCTCACCCGTGTGAATTCTCTGGTGATTAAGAAGGTCTGATTTCTGAATGAAACATTTCCCGCACTCTGAACATAAATAAGGACTTTCACCCGTGTGAATTTTTCTGGTGTGCAAGAAGCTTTGCCTTCTCCGCGTAACACTTCCCGCACTCTAAACATGAGAAAGAACGCTCGCCTCTGTGTTTTCTCTGGTGTCTGAGAAGTGTTTTTTCTTTTGCGAAACACTTCCCGCACTCTGAACATGAAAACGGCAGTTCACCAGTGTGAATTCTCTGGTGCGTAATAAGTGTTGTCTTGTGACGGAAACGTTTCCCGCACTCCGGACACTGCAAAGGGCACTCACCTGTGTGAATTCTTTGGTGCGTAACAAGTGTGCCTTTTTCAGTAAAGCACTTCCCGCACTCTGAACAAGAGAAAGGGCGCTCGCCAGTGTGAATTCTCTGGTGTTTAAGAAGGTCCGATTTCTGGATGAAACATTTCCCGCACTCTGAACACGAGAACGGACGCTCACCCGTGTGCCTTCTCTGGTGTATAACAAGTTTTTCTTTGTCAAGGAAAGCTTTCCCGCACTCTGGACACGAATAAGGACGCTCCCCCCTGTGAATTCTCTGGTGTCTAACCAGCGCGTGTTTAATAATGAAACATTTCCCGCACTCTGAACATAAATGAGGACTCGTGTGAATTCTCTGATGTGCAAGAAAGTTTGCTTTGTTAGTATAACATTTCCCACACTCTGAACACGAGAACGGACGCTCCCCCCTGTGAATTCTCTCGTGTTTAAGAAGATCTGATTCCTGAGTGAAACGTTTCCCACACTCTGAACATAAATGAGGACCTTGGCCCGTGTGAATTCTCTGATGTTTAAGAAGGTCTGATTTCTGAGTGAAACATTTCCCACACTCTGAACATAAATGTGGATGACTCTGGCCCGTGTGAATTCTCTGGTGTATAACAAGATTATTTTTGTCAATGAAAGCTTTCCCGCACTCCGAACATGAAAAAGGACGCTCCCCTGTATGAATTCTCTGGTGCCTGAGGAGTGTTTTTTTCTCAGGAAAACATTTTCCGCACTCTGAACATGAATAAGGGCGCTCCCCCGTGTGAACTCTCTGGTGTGCAACAAGTCTATTTTTCTCAATGAAAGTTTTCCCACACTCTGAACACGAATAAGGGCGCTCCCCCGTGTGATTTCTCTGGTGTGTAACAAGTCTATTTTTCCGACTGAAACTTTTCCCACACTCTGAACACGAATAAGGACGCTCCCCCGTGTGAGTTTTCTGGTGTCTAGCAAGATTAGTTTTGGTAATGAAAGCTTTCCCGCACTCTGGACACGAATAAGGACGCTCCTTCGTGTGAATTCTCTGGTGTATAGCCAGTGCACTTTTCGAAATGAAACCTTTTCCGCACTCTGAACATGAAAAAGGACGCTCCCCTGTATGAATTTTCTGGTGCCTGAGGAGCAGATTTTCCTCAGTAGAACATTTTCCGCGCTCTGAACATGAATAACGATAGGTCGCGTAAAGTTTCTGGTGTCGAAGAAGGTGTCTTCTGTAAATGAAGACTCTCCCGCACTCGGGGCACGTTAACGGGTCCACTGCTGGATCTGTTGATGTCGGCACACTGTGAGGTCTTAGATGGACATCCCGACTATCACCATTGGATGTATGTGGAGGTTCCTCACAATTAGGGGGATCTACAAAATATCGTACAATTCCATTATCTTCTGCAACATAACCTTGAGATACAACAAGACGTCCCTCAGTAGACTTCCATAGATAGAGTCCATCTGTTGGAAACCAAGTTTTCAATAAGTGTTAGAAGTCTTGTACATTATGTTGGTAGAACATTCAACAGTTTCTCAGAGCTCCGGCATGGAACTGGGTGCAACCAAAGCAGAAAAAAATGCAACGTACATTATCTCACAAAAGTAAGTACCCCCCTCACATTTCTGTAAATATTTTCTTCTATCTTTTCATGTGACAACACTGAAGAAATGACACTTTGGCCCAGATTCTCAAAGGGCTTACGACGGCGCAGCACCATGTACGCCGTCGTAAGTCCTAATCTGAGCCGTCGTATCTATGCGACTGATTCTTAGAATCAGTTACGCATAGATATCCATTAGATCCGACGGGCGCAAGTCTCTAACGCCGTCGGATCTTAAGTGCATTTTTTTTGGTGCTTCCGTCGAAATCCGCATCGAGTATGCAAATTAGCTAGATACGCGAATTCCCAAACGAATTCCCGAACGTACGCGCGGCCGACGCAGTGAAGTTACAACGTTTTACGTTATTCTTTTCCCGGCGTATAGTTGCCCCTGCTATATGAGGCGCAGTATGGCCGTCGTTCCCGCGTCAAAATTTTAACCACTTATGCCCCGGACCTTTAGAGCCCATTCACACCTAGGCGTTTTGTCGCCTGTAGCGCGACGCTCAAAAACGCCAGAGGGACCAAAATACATGAAAGTCTATGGGGATGGTTCACATCTGAACGCTGATGCGCCTGACGCCCATCGCATGTAGCCAAAAAAAGTTCCGGACCCTTTTTTTTCGCTCGTATCGGGCGGTTTGGGCGTATTTGAGCGTTTCCATTTCCCATAGAAAGTAATGGAAACGCTTGATTCAAGCCACTTGCGCGACAACGGGCGTTTGGTCGCTTTAATCAATAGAACTTGTCGCCCATGCAGAAGATTAAAAAAATCTACCAACATAGCAACAAGTGATGAAAAGATGATAGTTTTTCCTATTGGCTAAAATAAAAACGTCAAAGTACAAAAACGTCGGACAACGCTGTATGCAAACGTGCAAATAAGCATGAATACGCACGAAAAAACGCCGAACGACCGACGCTCAGGTGTGAATGCAGCCTTAGGCAGCTAAATGCCCAGGCCAGGTTTTGCGATTCGGCACTGGGTCGCTTTAACAGACAATTGCGCGGTCGTGAGACGTGGCTCCCAAACAAAATTGGCGTCCTTTTTTCCCCACAAATAGAGCTTTCTTTTGGTGGTATTTGATCACCTTTGCGGTTTTTATTTTTTGCGCTATAAACAAAAATAGAGCGACAATTTTGAAAAAAATGCAATATTTTTTTTTCCTCAGTTTAGGCCGATACGTATTCTTCTACATATTTTTGGTAAAAAAAATTGCAATAAGCGTTTATCGATTGGTTTGCGCAAAATTTATATTTATTTACAAAATAGGGGATAGTTTTATTGCATTTTTATAAAAAAAATTTTTTTTACTACTAATGGCGGCGATCAGCAATTTTTTTCGTGACTGCGGCATTATGGCGGACACTTCGGACAATTTTGACACATTTTTGGGACCATTGTCATTTTCACAGCAAAAAATGCATTTAAATTGCACTGTTTATTGTGAAAATGACAGTTGCAGTTTGGGAGTTAACCACAGGTGGCGCTGTAGGAGTTAGTGTTCACCTAGTGTGTGTTTACAACTGTAGGGGGGTGTGGCTGTAGGACTGACGTCATCGATCGAGTCTCCCTTATAAAAGGGATCACTCGATCGATGCCGCCGCCACAGTGAAGCACGGGGAAGCCATGTTTACATACAGCTCTCCCCGTTCTTCAGCTCCGGGGAGCGATCGCGACGGGGCGGCTATAAACGAATAGCCGCGCCGTTGTCCCGGATCGCTCCCCGTGGGAATCCGACCACCGCATGTAGCGGGGGGTCCCGATCGGACCCCCGACCCGCGGAAAGGCGGGAACGTACCTGTACGTGCCATTCTGTGGACGTACATATACATGCGGCGGTCTGCAAGTGGTTAAAAAGTTACGTCGTTTGCGTAAGTCGTCCGTGAATGGGGCTGGACGTAATTTACGTTCACGTCAAAACCAATACATCCTTGCGGGGTATTAGGAGCAATGCACACTGGGAGATTTCCACGGACGGCGCATGCGCCGTTCGTAAAAAACGTCAATCACGTCGGGTCACAGTAGATTAACATAAAACACGCCCCCCCCTCCACATTTGAATTAGGCGGGCTTACGCCGGCCGATTTACGCTACGCCGCCGCAAGTGCTTTGAGAATACAGCACGTGCAAGTTGCGGCGGCGTAACGTAAATCGGATACGTTACGCCGCCGCTAATTTACGCCATTCTACGAGAATCTGGCCCTTTGTATCTACAATGTTGTGTAGTGAGTGTACAGCCTGTATAACAGTGTCAATTTGCCGTCCCCTCAAAATAACTCAACACACAGCCATTAACCACTTAATCCCCGGACCATATTGCTGGTCAAAGACCAGGGCACTTTTTGCGATTCTGCACTGCGTCGCTTTAACCGACAATTGCGCGGTCGTGCGACGTGGCTCACAAACAAAATTGACGTCCTTTTTTCCCCCCCACAAAAATAGAGCTTTCTTTTGGTGGTATTTGATCACCTCTGCGGTTTTTAGTTTTTGCGCTGTAAACAAAAATAAAGTGAAAATTTTGAAAAAAAATGCAATATTTTTTACTTTTTGCTATAATAAATATCCCCCAAAAATATATAAATTTAGGCCGATACGTATTCTTCTACCTATTTTTCGTAAAAAAAAAAATCACAATAAACGTTTATTGATTGGTTTGCGCAAAAGTTATAGGGCCAGATTCACATAAATTTCCGCTAGGCAGCGGCGGCGTAACATAATCCATTAACGTTACACCGCCGCAAGTTTGCAGCGTAAGTGCCTGATTCACAAAGCACTTACCTGTAAACTTGCGGCGGTGTAACGTTAATGCGCTCGGCGCAAGCCCGCCCAATTCAAATGGGGCGGGCACCAGTTAAATTAGGCGCCTTCCCGCGCCAAGTGTACTGCGCATGCTCCGTGGGGTAGGAGATACGCCGTCGTATCTCTTTTGTGAATCTGGCCCATAGTGTTTACAAAATAGGGGATAGTTTTATGGCATTTTTTATTTTTTTTACTAGTAATGGCGGCGATCAGCGTTTTTTTTTTTCGGTACTGCGACATTATGGCGGACACTTCGGACACTTTTGAGACATTTTTGGGACTATTGGCATTTTTATAGCGATCAGTACTATAAAAATGCATTGGATTACTATAAAAATGCCACTGGCAGTGAAGGGGTTAACACTAGGGGGCGGGGAAGGGGTTAAGTATGTTCCCTGGGTGTGTTCTAACTGTGGGGGGGGGTGGACTCACTAGGGGAAATGACTGATCGCTGTTCATACATTGTATCAACAGAAGATCAGCATTTCTCCCCTGACAGGACCGGGAGCTAGTGGCCGCTTCGAGAGCCGACCTGCCGCCGTATAACTGCCCCGGCTGGTCGGCAAGTAGTTAATGTCTGGCAAAAAAAAAAAAGTGGGTACACCCCCTAAGTAAAAATTTCCAAATTGGGCCCAATTAGCCATTTTTCCCTCCCTGGTGTCATGTGACTCGTTAGTGTTACAAGGTTTCCGGTGTGAATGGGGAGCAGGTGTGTTAAATTTGGTGTTATCGCTCTCGCTCTCTCATACTGGTCACTGGACGTTAAACATGGCACCTCAAGGCAAAGAACTCTCAGAGGATCTGAAAAAATAATAATTGTTTCTCTACATAAAGATGGCCTAGGCCAGGGGGTCTCCAAACTGCGGCCCGAGGGCCAGATGTGGCCCTTTGCCAGCCTTAATCCGGCCCTTGGGGCACAATTCCTTCCACTGACATGAGGCACTATTCCTCTCACTGACACCAACAGTGGGGCACTATATCTTCCACGCATACCAATGATGGGATACTATTCCTTCTACTATTAGGGGGAATACTCTTCCTCCATTCGACCATTAACCCTGACAGTGCAGATCCTGACCTCCCTGGGGCCCTAAGCAAAATGGCATGTCACATTAAAGTTGAAAAGCGCGGGGGGGTGGTGCCAGTGACATGTCAAGTAGTGAAACAGGGGAAGGGGGTGTTCTGCTATCGGAAATGACATCTTACATTAAAGTGAGAAGCGGGGGGGGGGCTGACTCCTTACCTCTTCTCCCATGCAGCCTGGCAGAGAGGAGGGGAATCTGGCAGAGAGGTGGGGAATCTGGCAGAGAGGAGGGGAATCTGGCAGAGAGGAGGGGAATCTGGCAGAGAGGAGGGGAATCTGGCAGAGAGGAGGGGAATCTGGCAGAGAGGAGGGGGGTCTGGCAGAGAGGAGGGGGGTCTGGCAGAGAGGAGGGGGGTCTCATGGCCCTTCTGTAGTGGGGGAAGAAGGAGGAGCGTGCTGATCGATCGGCACATTAAGGGGGGAGGCGATCAGACGATGAGGGACTTGGGAGCACTCACCACTGAAGGCACTTGGTGTTGATGGCGCCCGGCGCCTATCTTCCGGGACTAGGTTTCCCATGATGCCTCCCCAGCTTCTTCTGATTGGCCCTCTGCTGTGGCCAATGGGGATAGTGGGCAGGAAGGTGGGCGGTGTCGCTGCGAACACATTAGAGCCGCTCTCTGTTCTACTCTCGGCTGACAGTGGAAAAGGGAGGGGTCGAGCGGGGGGGAATAAGATACAATCAACCCGCTTTATCAATGATTGGGGGGGCGCTCAACAGCACCAACTACAGCTTCTTCCTGGTATCATCTAACCCCCCCCCCCCCCCGACGGCCTCTGCACACCCTCATAGGGACGCTACGGTAACTTGGCAGTACTGCATCCACCTAGATCGGAGCCGGCCCTGATGGGGCCCCATGAGCACTTGGGGACCCCGGCCGTGCCCGCTCAATACGACGGCCCTGACTGTGACATACTGAAGCAGAGCATGATCCCCTCCCTTCAGAGACTGGGCCGCAGGGCAGTATTCCAAAATGATAACGACCCCAAACACACCTCCAAGATGACCACTGCCTTGCTAAAGAAGCTGAGGGTATAGATGCTTAATCATCTGTGGGACATCCTCAAATGGAAGGTGGAGGAGCGCAAGGTCTCCAACATCCACCAGCTCTGTGATGTCATCATGGAGGAGTGGAAGAGGACTCCAGTCGCAACCTGTGAAGCTCTGGTGATCTCCATGTCCAAGAGGGTTAAGGCAGTGCTGGCAAATAATGGTGGCCACACAAAATATTGACATTTTGGGTCCAATTTAGACATTTTCACTTAGGGGTGTACTCACTTTGTTTGCTAGCGGCTTAGACATTAATGTTATATTATATTGAGCACGGGGTGCCCAACCTGTGGCCCTCCAGCTGTTGCGAAAACGACAAGTCCCATCATGCCCCTGGCTTTGAGAGGCACTTGTCAGCCTTGCAATGCCTCATGGGACTTGTAGTTCTGCAACAGCTGGGAGGACCTCAGATTGAGCACCCTGTGATATTGAGGGTTTCTTCAGCTACGAATATTTGTAGGAATTAAAAATAGTGGAACGCCGATGTGTGAAATTATCTGACTGACTTTTCGGGATCAGGATGGAATTATTTCATTCCTGTTGGAAAATTGGGCCAAACTTGATATAAATTTCCTTCCTTCATCCGCATCTAAACAGCAGGTTTACATTTTATTTTTTTGGGGGTGAATTCCAAGAACATTCGTCTTTTTCAAACCATGAAATTATATAAAATTAATTCTTTAAAACGTAAAGAAGTAAATTAAAAAAAGGAAATGCTTCTGTAATTAGTGATTATTACTTACTTGTGTTGAGAAGTAGAGAAGATTCCTTCTGTTTACTTTTCATAATCATCTCCCCCTCCTCCATAGACTCCAACCTCTCTTCTTCTTCCTCTTTAACCTCAACTTTGATGTCTTTCCGTTCTTCATTCTAAATTCCAGAGATGATAAAATATAACATCTGGAAACACTGCTGCCAATAATAAGAGATGACACAGAAGAATGTTCTCTCATAGAATTATCTTTTAGTTCTTTGTGCCCAGCCCCGTCTACCTGATCTCCTGATCTCCCATTCTCTGAATATTGGAGATCTTCCCGTGTAGACTTCTGGGAATCCAGATGACAACCCTCCTCCATAGACTGCTGATCTCCACTCACCAACCTCTCTTCTTCTTCCTCTTTAACCTCAACTTTAATATCTTTCAGTTCTTCACCCTAAACCCAAAGATAACAGAATACATATGTACAAAGGCAGGAACCAGGAATTTCATAGAATGTCTTCTCATGGTTAGAATACAGTCCCACCTACCTGATGATGGTGGGGGATGGTGTGACCTTCCTGTGTGGAATCCCGGGAATACAGAGGACCTCCCTCCTCCATAGACTGCTCATCCCAAAACGTCTCTTCTTTTTCCACTTTAACCTCAACTTTGATGTCTTTCAGTTCTTCACCCTAAACCCCAATGCGACAGAACAGATTTGTAAAAGGAAACAAGAGTTGACATAGAGGAACGTTATCTCAAAGCATAGAATTCAATTTGAGTTCTAGTTGCTCAGTCCCACCTACCTGATGATGGTGGGGGATGGTGGGATCTTCCTGTGTGGAATTCCAGGAATACAGAGGTCGGGGACATCTCTCTGGTGGGTTCCCATTACTGGATCCATCTGTAGGAAACACACACACTGACTGAATACATTGTTTCTATGTGTTTATCAGATGATGGGGGATCTAGGTGGAGCCTCCGTACTGCTCTCTCCTTTACAATAATGTACACCACCATACAGTTTGGGCCCCACTGTTGGCTGGGAATACAGAGGACGGGGACATCTCTCTGGTGGGTTTCTATTACTGGATCAATCTGTAGGAAACACACACACTGACTGAATACATTGGCCCGGATTCACAAAGCACTTGCGCCGACGTATCTCCAGATACGCCGCGTAAGTGCAAATATGCGCCGTCGTATCTATGCGCCAGGCCCACAAACTAAGATACGCCTAAAAACAGGCTTCATCCGACCAACGTAACTTGCCTACGCCGGCGTAGAGTGGGCGCATATTTACGCTGGACGCATTTGGCGCTCCCATTGTTTTTCTAATCACATATGCAAATGAGGGAGATACGGCGATTCACGAACGTACGTGCGCCCGACGCAGTGCGCGTAATGTCATACGTCCGGCGTAAAGTTATGCCCCATAAAGGAGGTGGACACAAGGCGACGTATTTTACGTAGGACGTGAATATGACTAGGCGTAGGTTACGTTCACGCCGTAGGCAGTGATCCGGCGTATCTTAGGGAGTAGTTCTGACGTGATTCTGAGCATGCGCACTGGGATGCGTCCACGGGACGGCGCATGCGCCGTTCGTTATACGTATCTGTCTGGCGCTCGTCCCATCATTTGCATGGGGTCACGCCTCATTTGCATAGCTCACGCCCACTTCCACCTACGTCGGCTTACACCTAAGAAACCCAGCGCAGTTTTGGCAGCACTGGCTTTGTGAATTCAGTGCTTGCCTCTCTAAGCTGCGTCGGCGTAGCGTACAGGAGATATGCTACGGCGGCATAAATGTGCGCCAGTGTCTGTGAATCCGGGCCATTGTTTCTATGTGTTTATCAGATGATGGGGGATCTAGGTGGACCCTCCGTACTGCTCTCTCCTTTACAATAATGTGCACCACCCTACAGTTTGGGTCCCACTGTTAGCTGGGAATACAGAGGACGGGGACATCTCTCTGGTGGGTTCCCATTACTGGGTCCATCTGTAGGAAACACACACACTGACTGAATACATTGTTTCTATGTGTTTATCAGATGATGGGGGATCTAGGTGGACCCTCCGTACTGCTCTCTCCTTTACAATAAAGTCTCCTCTTACCCGGTGATGTGAGGGGCGGCTGATTCTCCATCATGACGTCCTTGTAGAGATCCTTGTGTCCTTCTAAATACTCCCACTCCTCCATGGAGAAATAGACAGTGACATCCTGACACCTTATAGGAACCTGACACACACAATGATACAGTCACCATCCAGACACATCTAGTTCAACCATAAAAAAAAAAAAAAGTATCGTACAATCCCATATATCCAATTCTATACCCACAGTTTATCCAGAGGAAGACAAAGAAAAAAAAAACATTCCGTATTGGGAGATGAAATCTCTTTTCCTCTAGACGCAAAGAGTGCCCCGTTGTCCTTTGTGTTGACCGAAAAGTGAATAACTCAACACCAAGTTATAGCAAAAAGGGGAAGGTAGTGCTGCGCTGTGAATGGGGGAAGGGAAAGGCGTGTGGAGGAAATAAAAGATAATCTGTCTGTGGTTAAACCAGTACAAACAAAAATGACATCAAAAAAAGATCAGTGAACTGACTGACAACGGTGTATCAATTCTAAGCATAAATGCTATTGCAATAACTTCTTGGTAAAGTGAGATAAATAATAAAGTGATATAATAATGCAAATAAAGATATACAATGTGCATAACACAACACCCAAGTGACTGGGATAAGCCAAGCTAAAAAGTCCATGCAGCAGAGCTTAATGATATGGTAAGAACGAAAAATTGAATGATAAACAAAAGTCCAAAATAAATAAAGGTGCTGGTGTGGATCCCAACATATAATGTGAAGAAGGATGGATATCCAGTGATCCCTTCAAGGTGAGTGAGGATGTCCCCTTACCTTACTGCTGTAAGGTAACAGCATATAGATCCAAACGCCCTTTCTGGTCGTATCTGTATGGATGGTTATCCGAATGGACTGTAGTTCAAGGAAACATAAGTCCCTCTTGGTGGTCCCGTCTCAGGATTGCCAATGGCTCAAACCCAGAGGGATAAAACACCAATAGTGTGATACCGTTTAAAACATTTATTCAACAGAAAGACTACATAAGGGTACCAGTGGCGGCTGGTGCTCAAAAATTTTGGGGGGCGCAAACGAAAAAAAAAAACAATTGCAGCCTCACTGTACCTATCAATTGTCACCACTGTGCCATGCCATCAAACGCAACCACTGTGCCATCAAAACGCAACCACTGTGCCATCAAAACACAGCCACTGTGCCATGCCATCAAAACACAGCCACCGTGCCATGCCATCAAAACACAGCCACCGTGCCATGCCATCAAAACACAGCCACTGTGCCATACCATCAAACGCAGCTACTGTGCCATCAATTGTCACCACTATGCCATCAAACACAGCCACTGTGCCCCCAATTGTCGCCACTGTGCCCCCAAGTGTCGCCACTGTGCCCCCAATTGTCGCCACTGTGCCCCCAATTGTCGCCACTGTGCCCCAATTGTCGCCACTGTGCCCCCAATTGTCGCCACTGTGCCCCCAATTGTCGCCACTGTGCCCCCAATTGTTGCCACTGTGCCCCCACTTGTAGCCACTGTGCCCCCACTTGTAGCCACTGTGCCCCCACTTGTAGCCACTGTGCCCCCACTTGTAGCCACTGTGCCCAGTACCCCCCCCTGGCACTTACCTTTATGGCTTCTACGTCCCTCGATGTCCCTCGTCCCGCCCTCGATGACGCTTCAGCCAATCAGGTTACCTGATTGGCTGAGACGCCTGTCAGTCTTATCCTCAGACGTCCGGCCGGTACGTCCCGAGGATGAGCTTCAGGAAGCCGACTACAGCCTCAGGGCCGCTGGCCCTGATAGGCACTTCCACACAGCCAGTCAGCTGCCGCTATTCAGCTGACCGGCGCTCAACATCCAGCCAGCTGAATAGTGGGCGGCAGCGGCGAAAATATACAGATTCATACAGTGTATAAATCTGTATATTTTACTGGCTGTGAGCGAGCCAGAGGGGGCGGCGCTCCTGCGTCCCTATGGACGCACCGCCACTGAAGGGTACTCACATAGCTTCAAATAAAATCAGGCATATAAAAAAGGGGGAAGTAGTTCGCCAACGTCACCTCCGGTACCTCTCGGTGGACTCTTACGCGCATTCGTCACCACACTTGACTTCCTCAGGAGACGTGTCACGTGTGGTGACGAATGCGCGGGATCACTGGATATCCATCCTTCTTCACGTTATATGTTGGGACCCACACCAGCACCTTTATTTATTTTGGACTTTTGTTTATCATTCAATTTCTCGTTCTTACCATATCATTGAGCTCTGCTGCATGGACTTTTTAGCTTAGCTTATCCCAGTCACTTGGATGTTGTGTTATGCACATTGTATATCTTTATTTGCATTATTATATCACTTTATTATTTATCTCACTTTACCAAGAAGAGTTAATGCAGTTATTGCAATAGCATTTATGCTTATAATTGATACATCGTTGTCAGTCAGTTCACTGATCTTTTTTTTATGTCATTTTTGTTTGTACTGGTTTAACCACAGACATATTATCTTTTATTTCCTCCACACGCCTTTCCCATCCCCCATTCACAGCGCAGCACTACCTTCCCCTTTTTGCTATATCTTATGGTCTGATACACCTTTTAGTGCCACAGCTGTATTCTTTCCCCCCCCCCCTACTTCCTGGTAGCGCGGTAATACCCACTCTTTCAACACCAAGTTAACTATATGGGCCCTTTATATATTTATACATGTTTGATGATCTCCCCCCTTATTCTCCTCTTCTCAAGAGTGAATAAATTCAGTTCCTCTAATCTTTCCTCATAGCTGAGCTCCTCCATGCCTCTTATCAGTTTGGTTGCCCTTCTCTGCACTTTCTCCAGTTCCCTGATATCCCTTTTTGAGAACTGGAGCCCAAAACCGAACTGCATATTCCAGATGAGGTCTTACTAATGATTTGTACAGGAGCAAAATGATATCTCTCTCTGGAGTCCATACCTCTCTTATACAAGAAAGGACTTTGCTTGCTTCGGAAACTGCAGCTTGGCATTGCATGTTATTATTGAGCTTATGATCTACCAAAACCCCCAGATCCTTCTCCACTACAGATCCCCCCAGATCCTTCTCCACTACAGATCCCCCCAGATCCTTCTCCACTACAGATCCCCCCAGATCCTTCTCCACTAGGCATGTGCAATTTTTTAAGTTACAAATACGTTTTCCGTAAATTTTCGTTATTTTAGTTGATTCGTTAACATACGAATGAACGAACGGTTTAGCGCAATTAATAACGAATAACGATATTTTCAAAATAACGAATATGAAAATCAATGAAGATACGAAAGAAGAAAGAAACGAAAACATAGAAACAATGAAAATACCGAACCCCAAAAAAATAATAATTACGAAAAACAAAAAGAACGAAAATGCAAACTTACTAATATTCGAAGATCGAAAAGAAAACAACCGAAATGCCGAACAAAGAATAAAAAACAAAAATCAAAACTAACGAAAAATAAATTACGAATCTTCGGAAAACGGAAATGAAAACAACGAAAATACGAAATAATGTAAATTAGCTTTCGTTAGTACTGAAATATTTCTGGACATTGACCAATAGCCACTGAGCGCTGTCCCTTTCCTCTGAAGAGGTTTGTTCCTTCCCCCAATGAGCTTCTTTCTCATTACCTCCTGGCTACTTGTGTCTTTTTCTGTGTTAGACTGCAGTGCATCTAATTTCTAGATTTGTATTTGTAATATCTGACATATTTTAGTTTTCTTCTACGTCAGACTTCATTCTAGACAGGGTGTGTGTGCTAACTAAGACAGTCAAGTCAATCACAGTAAAGTACGAATTACAAAATTACGAAGAGTAGTGTGTCGAATAAACGTAAAATGTATTCTAACAGAATTACGAATGCAATAAAATCTACAAAAGTAAGTTTTTACCATCAAAGGAAATTAGACACGAAAATACAAATGATCATAAAGCAACGAAAATATATTTTTTACGAAAATACGAACGCGGCATGATGGAAAATATAATGTAAATACGAATAGCAAAACAACGAAAATTAAACTAACTTAAAAACGAAGGAACGAATAAAATCATTTTAAAAATACTAACGCGGCAGAATACAAAATATAACGAAAATACTAATTTCGATTCAACGAAAATTAAACTAACAGAAAAAAATGGAAACGGAAAAAAGAGTGTTACGAAAATACTAAAGAGTACGAATACGATAACGTACGTCTTACGAAATTACGACTCGTTACGAATCACGATAAACGAAAAATTTTGCTGTGCACATGTCTATTCTCCACTAAGGATCCCCCCAGTTGTACTTCTGATGGAAGTCTGATCGTGTGTATGAGGCTTAACGGTTAATGGCATTATCACAGACCCCTTTCCTATATCCTAGGGAACTAGGCAGGCGTGCCCACTATCGCACTTCCCGTTTGCTCTGGTCATAGAGCCCCTGGCAGTAAAGCCAAGATCTACTCCTACTCTGGCTGGTCTGTGAATTGGGGAGTTTGAAGAACGGGTGTCTCTCTATGTGTAATAGGCGCCCTCTCGCGCCGTATTGCGTTCCACGCTGGAACGCATACAGCGACCGCACAATGACATCATCGCCCGGGGCCGCGTGCGTTCCACCGCGGAATGCAGAAGTACGGGCCGAATCAGTGCTTTATGCACTGCACTTGTCTCCCCCCTATAAAGAGGACAGCGTGGATAGTACACGCTGTCCTATTATTGTCGGCCGTAGCAGGCTTGGCTATAATCAAACTACAGGTACCATCCATCCCCAAGCTGCAGACTATGTCACGCTGGACCCATATCAACATCTAGCTACACTGGATCTACGCTGCCATACATATTGCCAATGCTGGGGACACCTTAGGACTTGTACACACGGTCGTTACAAACCGATGAGAATGGTCCGACGGGCCATTTCTATCGGTTCACCGCTGAAGTGGCCTGACGGCCTGATATGCGTACACACCATCAGTTCAAATTCCGATCGGGTCAGAACGCGGTGACGTAAAACACACAACGTGCTGAAAAAAACGAAGTTCAACGTTTCCAAGCATGCGTCGACTTGATTCTGAGCAGGCGCGGGTTTTGAACCGATGCTTTTGTGTACTAACCATCGGTTTGGACCGATCGGGCAGCAGTCCATCGGTTCGATTTTAAAGCATGTTTTAAAATTTTGGACCGAAGGACAACGGACCGATGGGCTGTACACACAGTCGGTTTTGACCGATGAAACTGGACTTAAGGCCGTTTTCATCGGTCAAAACCGACCGTGTGTACGCGGCCTTAAAGATATCTTCCTCCAGAAGACCCTGCACTACAGAAACCCCATTGCTGCTATCAGACTACAACACTCATCCTCTGCAAACGGAGAAGTAGCATTTTTACGTAATTTATACTGCTTGGAGTTACCTGCTTCATATATTGCCCTTATCAAGTAATGTATTTAAATCTGGATTATTGAATACTATCTTGCTGCTTGGGATTATTTAGTGTGTCTTCAGCTGTCTGCTGTAGAATATCTTAAAGGGCATACACTCTCAACTCAGCTCAGCTATACTTGCCTCTCCTACGCAAAAAATTAATTGCATACAGTATTCTTAATTGCTACGTGCTTGACATACGTTCTTAAATGTATATGCGCTTCGTCCCTTAAATGTTGAACATGTTCGCTCTAACTTTTTCATGCTAAGGCTCGAAGGTATCTCATACCTGTTCCCTTGGTAGCCCAATGCATTCCTTTATGTTAAAGTGATATGATGTAGAGAACCCCCAAACTCCTGTTCTCTGATTGGAGTGAGGCCTGGGGTCCAGTACTGAAATCTCACATAACATACGGAGGTGCATTGAATTATTTCCTTAACCGCAGTTGTGGTTCACTCCCGTTCACCGTAGTTTGTGACACTATGCAGATGACATGCTTTTGTAACTAAAAGATCCAGGACCCTCGCTTTCGGGGGCCTTCAGGCTGATACAGGAATTTGGAGATTACTCCGGATTTAGAATTAAATTGCACAAAAATGTCCCTTTTCCCCATAGAGGATGCTGTGGTTCTTGCATCGGAACGCCCTATTTCTTTGTCAACTTCTTTCAAATATTTAGGCATTGTGGTTCAGCTCCCTATCTCACGGTTTCTGGAGACTAATCTGTCACCAATTGTTGGGACTTTGAAGGTACAGATACAGAAATGGCAGAATTTACGGATCACGTTGATGGAACAAATACATTTGTTTAAAGCGGGGGTTCACCCTATAAAATAAAAAATACAATTTTTTTTTTCTTCTAGCCTAAAATTCGGCATTGTAGCGCGAGCTACAGTATGCCGGTCTTAATTTTTTTATCGCCGTACTCACAGTGTAATCGTACATAGTAGATTCCGGGGAATGGGGGTTCCAATCCAGACGGAAGGTGATTGACAGCCGGCTCTGGCGCGTCACGCTTCTCCGGAAATAGCCGAAATAGGCTTGGCTCTTCACGGCGCCTGCGCATAGTCTGTGCGCAGGCGCCGTGAAGAGCCAAGACCTACTCCGGCTGTCTTCGGGGAGCGTGACGTGCCAGAGCCGGCCGTCAATCACCCTCCCTCTTGAAAGGAACGCCCATTCCCCGCGGGCAGTCAGAATCTACTATGTACGATTACACTGTGAGTACGGCGATAAAAAAATTAAGACCGGCATACTGTAGCTCGCGCTACAATGCCGAATTGTATGGTAAAATGTTGTTCTGCAGGGTGAACCACCGCTTTAAATGATTTTTCTCCCTAAATTTCTTTATATCTTCTCGAACTCCACGGTCTTTGTGACACTACGGATTTTCAGAACCATTGACTCCATTATTGTGGGATTCCTGTGGTGATCACACGCCCCCAGAGTCTCTCTAGCAGTTCTAAATATACCAGTTATTGGTTGGTTTTTCGGTGACCCTCCCAGACCTGCACTCAGATTTTTTTGCTTCGCAATTGTCCTTTCTACACTGGCGACTTTTTCCCCCAGACACCTAATGCCACTACTTTATTGGAAGCAGCGGTCGCCACCTCGCAAGAATCCCTACTAAATATGGTGTTCAGGAAGGGGATCCAGGGGAGGAAGGTGGGGTCAGTCCTGGCACTTCCTGGAAAAATATTCCATCTCTGTTCACAACGGAGAAGGGATGGGTCCTCATGGCTGTCCCCAAATAACCCTTTGTGGTGTAATAAATCCTTGGAGGAGTTTTTTAAATTAATAGATGGGCAAAATATGGTATAAAATATTTACATCACATATGCCAGGACAATGGATTATCCACTGTTACACAATTGAGGGAACAATTTGGAATACCCAGGATGTGGCATTTCTGCTGCGTCATGCAACGTTCGCTCAGTTTAAATACATCACGTGTATATAGAGTAAGGATGGGCTCCGGCGTGTTCGCATAGAACATGTGCAGAGCCCGCCAGGAAGTCGGCACCCGCGCTGCGCTAAACACAGCCAGGCAGACATTTCCCGATGCTCGGCTGCAGAGATTGGGAAATGTCTGCCTGGCTGTGATTAGTGCAGCTCGGGTGCCGACTTCCTGGCGGGCTCTGCACGTGTTCTATGCGAACACGCCGGAGCTCATCCTTAATATAGAGGAAGAGGACGGACACAATGGGGAGAGGTTGGGAAGGGGTTGCAATTGGACGTAAATATAAAATAATATCTTATTACCTCCTCAGTTCCAGCAACGTCTCCTCTCTACTTCCTGCTACTTCAATGGAAACTACTGTTTTTTTTCCCCTTACCCCACTTCCTGCCTTCAATACTACTTCCTGTCTGTATCATACCTCATTTCCTGTCTATGCGTTCCACTCACAATTGGTGAGATCGCCATCTTGGGGTGAATACAAAGACTGCCGCCTCCGTTTTTTTTTCAACAATTTGAAAACATTCTTCTGTGTTCTTACGCAAGTTAAAAGTCAACCAAGGAAAAAAAGAAGTACATACTTTGCAAAAGTTATTGGCTTTTTCATTGGCCTAAAAATTGGTTCACACATAGGCGACACGACTTCGGGGGCGACTCTGCAAGTCGTCCTGAGGACGACTTCAGAGGCGATTCGCAAAACGATTTCTGTATCTCCTCCACCATCCACACTACATTCTCCGACAGCTCTCCTCCACCATCCACACTACATTCTCCGACAGCTCTCCTCTCACCATCCACACTACATTCTCCAACAGCTCTCCTCCACCATCCACACTACATTCTCCGACAGCTCTCCTCTCACCATCCACACTACATTCTCCGACAGCTCTCCTCCACCATCCACACTACATTCTCCGACAGCTCTCCTCCACCATCCACACTACATTCTCCGACAGATCTCCTCCACCATCCACACTACATTCTCCGACAGCTCTCCTCCCACCATCCACATTACATTCTCCGACAGCTGTCCTCCCACCATCCACACTACATTCTCCGACAGATCTCCTCCACACTACATTCTCCGACAGCTCTCCTCCACCATCCACACTACATTCTCCGACAGCTCTCCTCCACCATCCACACTACATTCTCCGACAGCTCTCCTCTCACCATCCACACTACATTCTCCGACAGCTCTCCTCCACCATCCACACTACATTCTCCGACAGATCTCCTCCACCATCCACACTACATTCTCCGACAGCTCTCCTCCCACCATCCACATTACATTCTCCGACAGCTGTCCTCCCACCATCCACACTACATTCTCCGACAGCTCTCCTCCCACCATCCACACTACATTCTCCGACAGCTCTCCTCCACCATCCACACTACATTCTCCGACAGCTCTCTTCCACCATCCACACTACATTCTCCGACAGATCTCCTCCACCATCCACACTACATTCTCCGACAGCTCTCCTCCACCATCCACACTACATTCTCCGACAGATCTCCTCCCACCATCCACACTACATTCTCCGACAGCTCTCCTCCCACCATACATACTACATCAGGCATGTACTGGCCATCGGGACTACTGGGAGTTTCCCAGTGGGCCGATGGCTCAGTAGGCCGGTTTCAGCAGCTGCCTATTGGATCAGAGGTTCGCTGCGATCTACCCGTCAATCGCCGACAGCTGGCGCCTGACGGGTAGATCAAGATCTAGCCAGCATGCAGAGTAGTGCAGGAAGCGTCTGTAATCAGTTCTTTCTCATGTCACGCTGCTCCTCGGCGGCCCCTCCTTCCTTCCATCCCCATTGGCTTGTGACATCATCTGGGATGGACGAGAAGAGAGGAGGGGCCGTCGAGGAGCAGCGTGACATGAGAGAGAACTGATTACAGACACTTCCTGCGCTACTCTGCATGCTGGCTAGTAAACGATGTGCCCCATCATGTGCTCTGATATGCCATGTGCCCTGATATGCCATGTGTCCTGATGTGCTATGTGCCCCGTGCCCCGATGTCGTGTGCCCTGATGTGCAATTACTAGTAAAAAAAAAATGTAATCCATAAATATATCCAGGAATTTGTAGATGAAACCAATCAAAATATTCTTATTGGATATCTAGCAGAAAAAAATGACATCAAATTTATTTGGGTACAACATCGCATGACCGCGCAATTGTCAGTTAAAGTAACACAGTGCTGTATCACGAAAAATGGCCTGGTCAGAAAGGGGGGGTAAAACCTTCCGGAGCTGAAGTGGTTAACGAGTGATAACATGAAGAAATGAGCATGCACTGGAGAAATATACTGAATAAATATATATTTTTATTGTTTTCAAATATACACTTTAAAATCCCCCATACAGTTTTTTAATACAGTATCTCACAAAAGTAAGTACACCTCTCACATTTCTGTAAATATTATATTCTATCTTTTCATGTGACAACACTGAAGAAATGACACTTTGCTACAATGTTGTGTAGTGAGTGTACAGCTTGTATAACAGTGTCAATTTGTCGTCCCCTCAAAATAAATCAACACACAGCCATTAATGTCTGAACCTGCTGACAACAAAAGTGAGGACACCCCTAAGTGAAAATTTCCAAATTGGGCCCAAAGTGTCAATATTTTGTGTGGCCACCATTATTATTTTTTATGGGGTTGTGTGGCGGGGGGTAATTTACGGAGGCGTAGCGTTAAAACGGTACGCTGCGCCTCCGTAACAGTGCGCAGCCCTACCTGAATCTACCCCACTGTGTTACTAAGTTTACTATTTGGGGAGTAGGAAAGACCATGGTAATTGGTATCAGGAATGATCCTATGAAATTTACTATTTCATACGATCAAAGTGACGATTGTGGGGAAATTGCCAATATATAGCCAATATATAGTAGGGCTGTGCAAATTAACTTTTAATTAATCTTAAATTTTTTTGATCAATTAAAATTCTTTTGATTGGTACTCACCTCTCCGCCGGCTTCTGGGCCTTCAGGGAGTTCTATCGGAGATCCGGTAACGTCACGGACACCGGCGGGGCTTGCCGTGTCCATCTGAAGAGCTCCTTTGCTGTGCCTTCATATCTGCATGTCGGCGGGACCTTACTATCTGCCACACGCAAGGGCTGTTACACTTCCCTCTATCACTTCCCTCTATCAACCTGGGATTCTACAGCCATCCACTGGGAGTTGTGATAGTTCCCTTCACGGGACATCTACATGCCGACGGACTGATGTTAACTTCTCCTCATCTGGATTCAGCAGTGGTATCGTTGTACACATTTTTATACCAGTATCATACCTAACTATATGTTTTTATGACTGCTTTTGGTACCGTTTGGTATTACTCGCACCATTTTTACAGTTTATGTAGCTACATCGATTTTATCTCCAGTGCAATATTTATTTTGTTACCTACTTGAATACTATAAAAATTTTAATGCTATTCCCATCGAGCGCTGCTTTGTGTGTTTTTTGTATCCTGCTATCCATTTTTCCAGTGGTTGGTAGCTGCACTGGGAATCGGCCTGCAAGGAGATCAGCTAAAAGTAGTTGGATCTGTATGTGCGCTATAATTAATCGAAATTAGTCGATTAACCGCTTCCCGACCGCCGCATGTAGATATACGTCGGCAGAATGGCACGGACAGGCAGAAGGGCGTACCTGTACGCCCCTGCCTTCTAGTGGGTGGGGGGTCCGATCGGGACCCCCCCCCCGCTACATGCGGCGGTCGGATTCCCTCGGGGAGCGATCCGGGACGACGGTGCGGTTCGTTTATAGCCGCTCCGTCGCGATCGCTCCCCGGAGCTGAAGAACGGGGAGAGCCGTATGTAAACACAGTTTCCCCGTGCTTCACTATGGCGCTGCATCGATCGAGTCATCCCTTATATAGGGAGACTCGATCGATGACGTCATTCCTACAGCCACACCCCCCTACAGTTGTAAACACACACTAGGTGAAACATAACTCCTACAGCGCCCCCTGTGGTTAACTCCCAAACTGCAACTGTCATTTTCACAATAAACAATGCAATTTAAATGCATTTTTTGCTGTGAAAATGACAATGGTCCCAAAAATGTGTCAAAATTGTCCGAAGTGTCCGCCATAATGTCGCAGTCACGAAAAAAAATCGCTGATCGCCGCCATTAGTAGTAAAAAAAAAAAAATTAATAAAAATGCAATAAAACTATCCCCTATTTTGTAAACGCTATAAATTTTGCGCAAACCAATCGATAAACGCTTATTGCCAAAAATAGGTAGAAGAATACGTATCGGCCTAAACTGAGGAAAAAAAAAACATTTTTATATATGTTTTTGGGGATATTTATTATAGCAAAAAGTAAAAAAATGTTGTTTTTTTTTCGAAATTGTCGCTCTATTTTTGTTTATAGCGCAAAAAATAAAAACCGCAGAGGTGATCAAATACCACCAAAAGAAAGCTCTATTTGTGGGACGCCAATTTTGTTCGGGAGCCACGTTGCACGACCGCGCAATTGTCTGTTAAAGCGACGCAATGCCGAATTGTAAAAACGCCTTTGGGCATTTAGCAGCATATTGGTCCGGGGCTTAAGTGGTTAAGTAGCTACATCGATTTTATCTCCAGTGCAATATTTATTTGGTTACCTACTTGAAGACTATACAAGTTTTAATGTTATTCTCATCGAGCGCTGCCTTTGTGTGTTTTTTGTATCCTGCTATGCATTTTTCCAGTGGTTGGTAGCTGCACTGGAAATCAGCCTGCAAGGAGATCAGCTGAAAGTACCGTATTTATCGCGGTATAACACGCTCCCGCATATACCGCGCACCCCCAAAGTGGCCCGAATTCCTGTGGATTAAAATTTTTTTTTTGTTTTTTTGTACTTACAGTTTTGGTGTCTTGCGCGGCGTTCATCGGCGGCCTCGTCGGGTCCGGCGTCCATCTGCGGCTTCGGGTGTCCTCTTCGGCGGGTCGGGCGTCCGTCTTCGGCGGGTCGGGTGTCCTCTTCGGCGGGTCGGGCGTCCTCGCGTCTTCCCCGCTCGTTTCCCGCCACGAGTTTTGAATACTGCGCCGGCATATACCGAGCGCAGTACACTCGTGTAACGTTGGGCAGGCTCGGCAACTGTCGCACTGACGTCCTGTACGCTCAGGACGTCAGTGCGAGAGGCGCCGAGACTGCCCGAAGTTACACGAGTGTACTGCGCTCGGTATATGCCGGCGCAGTATTCAAAACTCGTGGCGGGAAAGCGGGTATCGGCGTATATCGCGCACCCACGATTTTGCCCTGATTTTCAGGGCAAAATAGTGCGCGGTATACGCCGATAAATACGGTAGTTGGATCTGTATGTGCGTTATAATTAATCGAAATTAGTCGATTAATCAATTAAAAAAAATAAACGATTAATCGAACAGAAAAATTTTGACCAGTAACAGCCCTAATATATAGCCAATAGTGTTGCTCACGAATATTCGTATTGCGAATATTCGGCTCGAATATGGCATATTCGAGTATTCGCGAATATCTCGAATTTCGCGGTCAATATTCGCTATTCCGAATATTCAGATTTTTTCAATTTTATTTTTAGAACAGATCACATCCTAGTGATCTCCATCGACGTCTAAAAGCATTGCTGGTATGATTGATTAGAGACCTTGGGCCGAGTAGCTGAAGCGATCATTTTATATTGCCGAATATTCGCAATGCGAATATTCGGCAATAGGAATATTGCGCGATTATTTTCTCCGCCCTTCTTTTGCATCAGAGCCAATCAGAGTGCTCCTACCGCAGTTGTCGAAATTCCGCAATCAATTTCGCATTCGCATTTTGCGAAATTTCGATAAAATATCACGAATATTCTGAGCCAATCAGAGGGCTCCTACCGTAGTTGTCGAAATTCCGAAATAAATATCGCATTCGCATTTTGCGAAATTTCGATAAAATATCACGAATATTCTGAGCCAATCAGAGGGCTCCTACCGCAGTTGTCGAAATTTCGCAATTATTTTCGCATTCGCAATAGCGAAATTTCGCAAACATTTCATTTCGATAAAATATCACGAATATTCGAATTTAGCGAATATTTCTCGAATATTCGGCTATATATTCGTGATATATCGCAAAATCGAATATGGCGTATTCTGCTCAACACTAATAGCCAATATAATATATCATATATCATATATATATACACACACACACACACACACAAATATCAGCCATATACAGCTTGTTGGAAAATGACAGAGATGCAATTACATGCTATAGTTACATTGGGAAATTACCTAAACTGTCAAAAGATGTAACCACAAAATCTTGATAATGTTTATGCAGATGTTTATGTGCTGGAAGTGCTGAATTGTAGAATTAGAGAACGTATAGAGACACCTGCCAGGTTGAAGCCACACATCCTGAGACAACGGAGATGACATCTTGCTGACATTCGTTGTGGTATATTACTTTGCTGAACACAAATGTTTTTTTTATGAACTTTATATAAACTCTGGGTAACTGGGGGAATTTTTATAAGACTCCGGCATTGCGGCTAAGTAGGCCGTACGGGCCTATTGATTTTGACGCGTACGTAAACGACGTAAATCCCGATTCGCGGACGACTTGCGCAAACGATGTAAAAAAATTGAACCTCGCGGCGGCCATACTTGACATTGTTATTCCACCTCATAGGTGGAATAACTTTAGGCGGCCTATCGCGTACGGAAAACGAAGTAACTCGACGGTGTAGGCCCGGCGTACGCTCGTAAATCGTCGGGAATCGGCGTATCCCCTCATTTACATAATCTAGGCCGGCCGCAATGGAAGCGCCATCTAGCGGCCAAAAGAAACATTGCAACCTAAGATAGAATGGTGCAAGCCAGCCTATCTTAAGTATGTTTAAGTGTATCTCTGTTTGAGAATACACTTAAACATAAGTCGGCTTAGATTCAGAGTTAGGTCGGCTTATCTGTAGATAAGCCGGCCTAACTCTTTGTGAATCTACCTATAAGGCTATAAATTGCATACGCTGTGAATTTTGAATAAACAATCTATTGAACCCATCAGTGCGTCATTGGTTTATTTGATTGTCCGGCTAGCCGAAGGTTCATACACAGATCAACCATAATGGTTGCACCCGAGAGTGGACAGTCCACCTAACAAAAACAACATGTTTCAATCTCCTCGTTTAACCCTTTCGGGGCCAGAGTATTAAACATAAAGGGCCAGATTCACATAGGAGAGCAGCGGCGTATCGTAGATACGTTACACCGCCGCAATTTTTCATCGCAAGTGCCTGATTCACCAAGCACTTGCGATGAAAACCTACGCCGGCGGCCTCCGGCGCAAGGCGGGCCAATTTAAATGGGCGTGTGCCATTTAAATTAGGCGCGCTCCCGCGCCAGTCCTGCCGCGCATGCTCCGTTTCCAAACTCCCGTTGTGCATTGCGCGCCGTGACGTAATTTTTTCGAACGGCGACGCGCGTAGCGTAATTCCGTATTCCCGGACGGCTTACGCAAACGACGTTGATTTAAAAATTTCGACGCGGGAACGACGGTCATACTTTAGACAGCAATACACTTGCTGACTAAAGTTAGGGCACCTAAAACGACGACTAACTTTGCGACGGGAAACTAGACTAGCGGCGACGTAGCGAACGCGAAAATCCGTTGTGAATCGCCGTAACTCCTAATTTGCATACCCGACGCTGGTTTACGACGCAAACTCCCCCCAGCGGCGGCCGCGGTACTGCATCCTAAGATCCGACAGTGTAAAACAATTACACCTGTCGGATCTTCTGGCTATCTATGCGTAACTGATTCTATGAATCATCCGCATAGATAGAAACAGAGATACGCCGTCGTATCTCCACTGTGAATTTGGCCCATAGATCCAAAAAACTTTCCTTTTGCATAAAAGGGAGAATCTTTCGTTCAATGTTAAGGTACCTTTAGAAATGTGTTCGATTGCAAAAACCTCCAAGCACTGTGGCCCAGATTCTCGTAGATCGGCGTATCTTTGCGCGGGTGTAACGGATCCTATTTACGTTACGCCTCCGCAACTTAGACAGGCAAGTGCTGTATTCTCAAAGCACTTGCTCCGTAAGTTGAGGCGGCGTAGGGTAAGTAGGCCCGGCGTAAGCCCGCCTAATTCAAATCTGGAAGATGTGGGCGTGTGTTATGTAAATGTTATGTGACCCCCACGTAAATGACGTTTTACGAACGGCGCATGCGCCGTCCGTGGACATATCCCAGTGTGCATTTCTCCAAAGTACGCTGCAAGGACGTATTGGTTTCGACGTGAACGTAAATGACGTCCAGGCCCCATTCACGGACGACTTACGCAAACGACGTAAAATTTTCAAAATTTGACGCGGGAACGATGTCCATACTTAACATTGGTACGCTGCATGTACGCCTCATATAGCAGGGGTAACTTTACGCAGGGAAAAGCCTAACATAAACAGCGTATTTGTACTGCGTCGGCCGGGCGTACGTTCGTGAATTCGCGTATCTAGCTGATTTACATATTTCTAGGCGTAAATCAGCGTACACGCCCCTAGCGGCCATGGTAAATATGCAGTTAAGATCCGACGGCGTAAGAGACTTACGCCGGTCGGATCTAATACAAATCTATGCGTAACTGATTCTAAGAATCGGGCGCATAGATACGACGGCTCGGACTCAGAGTTACGCCGTCGTATCTCCTTTGAGAATCTGGGCCTTAATGTCCTTGTTGTGTGTGCGATTAAAGTGTCGTGGCACACTATGTTCAATGCAACCTTTCTTAATAAGTCGGCGGTGGTCGCCGACTCGGGCGCGTAGTGCTCGTATAGTGCGGCCCACGTAGAGAAGCCCACATGGGCACTGCAACACATAGACAACAAAATCAGTCGAGCATGTGATGAACCGTTTAATTGTATACACTTTGCCTGGGTTCATATTAATCTTATCTGTACCGTGTGTGATGAATTGGCAGGTCAGGCACGCTCTTTTCTTGCATTGAACAATGCCTTTTCTATCATTAAAATAGGACCTGATGTCCAAAGGAGATCCTGAAGGTTTTTTCTGTATTTTACCGGGGGTTAATATGTTCTTAATAGTTCTGGTCCTACGAAACATATATTTGCAAATGTGTGCAACCAATCCTCTGCTTTTAACATACTAAGTTAGACAGTTGAATTCGGCTTGCAATTTGGTTGGTAAGTTTGAGCCTGGTTATTACGCTATACTACTTTATTTATTTACTTATACATAGTGGGGTAGATTCAAGAAGCAATTGCGCCTGTGTAACCATAGGTTACACAGCGCAATTGCTTACTTGCCCCGGCGTAACGAGTGCTCCTGATTCAGGAACCCATTACGCCGACTGCAGCCTAAGATCTGCGCGGCATAAGGCTCTTATGCCCGCATATCTTAGGCTGCATTCTTGAATTGGCCGCTAGGTGGCGTTCCCGTTGTGCTCAGCGTATAGTATGCAAATTGCATACTAACACCGATTCACAACGTTGCGCGAGGCCTGCGTACGCAATTTACGTTGTTTACGTACGGCGGTTTTCGCGCAAGGCTGCCCCTGCTATTAGCAGGGGCAGCCCATGTTACGTATACCCGTCGTTCGCGCGCTGGACGCCATTCACGTTCACTTTGAAGCAAATGACGTCCTTGCGACGTCATTTGCCGCAATGCACGTCGGGAAAGTTTCCCGACGGAGCATGCGCTCTACGATCGGCGCGGGAACGCGCCTAATTTAAATGATTCCCGCCCCCTACGGGATCATTTAAATTACCCGCTCTTGCGCCGGGCATTTTGCCGGCGCGCCCGCGCAATTTACGGAGCTTCTGCTCCGTGAATCAAGGGCAGCGGAGCAAATTTGCAGGGGGCGCAGGGCAAAAACGTTGCCCTGCGCCTCTGTAAATAATGCACAATTCTCTTTGAATCCGGCCCACTGTTTGCATCAACACGCATCTCATTTAAAGTTCCAACCCTTTCTTTCTTTCAATTTTCAGGGATGGAGGCATGTGTCATCCACATGCCTCATTCAAAGTCCCAAACCCATTTCCATGTTTATCAATAGGGATGGAGATGCAATTTTGATGCTTATACATTTACCCTTATGCGTTTTTTCCAGTGCTCTTTATTGCTACACCTATTTTAGATGGAGGCTGGCTGGTGACACACACCCCTAGTCACCTGCTCTCCATCTACTCATTAGCACTTGTATGCCTCCACTGAGGAAACTAGAAAAGTTTAGTTAGGACCACAAGAATGCAGAGAGCCTTGTAAGCGGCCTGTGGCTTATCCATATATTTGCAAATGTGTGCAACCAATCCTCTGCTTTTAACATACTAAGTTAGACAGTTGAATTCGGCTTGCAATTTGGTTGGTAAGTTTGAGCCTGGTTATTACGCTATACTACTTTATTTATTTACTTATACACACTGTTTGCATCAACACGCATCTCATTTGAAGTCCCAACTCTTTCTTTCTTTCTACGAAACGTAATCTGTGGACTTTTTTAACTTTTGGTACATAGTGAATTTTCTGAGAGCCATGAGCACGGATTTTTAGTGTGTTTTTTTATGTCTCTTTGGTACTTCCGGTTACTATATATTTTTTTTGCAGTTCTGGACTCTCCCATATACACCCTTTCAAGGAGAGATAAGTTCCTAAAGGTCCTTATTCTTATTTCGAATCATACTACCATTGTTCAGCGCCAGTGTATTTTGTTGCGTTTTCATGAACATGAGAAGGGACGCTCGCCGCTGTGTTTTCTCTGGTGTGCGAGAAGTGTCTTTTTCTCAGCGAAACATTTCCCGCACTCTGAACATGAAAAAGGCTGTTCACCAGTGTGAATTCTCTGGTGCGTAGTAAGTGCTTTCTTGTGACGGAAACATTTCCCGCACTCTGAACATAAGAAAGGGCGCTCACCCGTGTGAATTCTTTGGTGCGTAAGAAGTGCGCCTTTCTCAGTAAAGCACTTCCCGCACTCTGAACATAAGAAAGGGCGCTCGCCAGTGTGAATTCTCTGGTGTTTAAGAAGGTCTGCTTTCTGAATGAAACATTTTCCACACTCTGAACATAAATGAGGACTCTGGCCCGTGTGCATTCTCTGATGTGCGAGAAGTTTTGCTTTCTCAGTGTAACATTTCCCACACTCTGAACACAAGAACGGACGCTCCCCCCTGTGCCTTCTCTGGTGTATAACAAGTTTTCCTTTCTCAATGAAAGCTTTCCCGCACTCTGGACACGAGAACGGACGCTCCCCCGTGTGAATTCTCTGGTGTTTAAGAAGGTCTCCTCTTTGAATGAAAGATTTCCCACAAAATGAACATGAGAACGGACGCTCCCCACTGTGAATTCTCTGGTGTCTAACCAGTGCGTTTTTCAGAATGAAACATTTCCCGCACTCTGAACATGAAAAAGGACGCTCCCCCGTGTGACTTTTCTGGTGCGTGAGGAGCACTTTTCTCTCAGTAAAACATTTCCCGCACTCTGAACATGGATAAGGACGATTGTCCATGTGAAGTTTCTGGTGTCGGAGAAGGTCTCCTCTGTGAATAAAGCATTTCCCGCACTCGGAGCACGCGTGAGGACGCGCAGCCATGTGATTTTTCTGGTGCGTGAGAAGGTCTTCGCTTTGAGTGAAAGATTTCCCGCACACCGAGCACGATAACGAGTCCACTCTGGTGTGATCACCTTGAGGGCTTGAAGAGCATTCCTGGGGATTGGATGGATCTGTTGATGTCGGCACACTGCGAGGTCGTAGATGGACATCCTGACTATCACCATTGGATGTATGTGGAGGTTCCTCACAATTAGAGGGATGGATCGATCGGTCGGGATCGGAAGGTCTGTGATTGAAGCTTTGAGTAACGGGATTTACTCCTACAAAATATCGTACAATTCCATTTTCATCTACATTAGAAGTGTGAGATACAACAAGATGTCCCTCAGTAGAGTTCCATAGATAGAGTCCATCTGTTGGAAACCAAGTTTTCAATAAGAGTTAGAAGCTAAAAGCATACAGTTTTAGCTGGTGATTTCAGCATCAGCACCACCCCCTCCCATCGAATGAAGAATGTGAAACAAACATGGCGCCTCCGCCCAGGACTAAACCCAGATCCTGGAGGAAGTTCACCTCACATGGACATAACCAATCAGAAACTACTAATACCTACATAACATTATGCTAATCATACATATGCTCCCCGCCTTAGTAGCTCACCTATAAAACCCCGGAAAGCAAATAAAGCAGTAACACATACCTTGAGCACGGCTCCAGTGTGCTTTCATTCCCTGTACATGCACCTAACTACATAGGTTTAGTCAGGACGGGGGCAGATACTCACCAGACGATTGGTCTGATCAAAAAACGGGAAAAAGATTGGTCGTTCCGCTCCGCCCTAGGTCGTTTCGTAATAAAGTTACGTAATTAAGGTAGTGGAAGACGTAACTTTATTACGAAACGACGTAGGGTGGAGTGGAACGACCAATCTTTTTCGCGTTTTCGATCAGACCAATCGTCTGGTGAGTATCTGCCCCCGTCCTGATTAAACCTATGTAGTTAGGTGCATGTACAGAGAAGAACCCACACTGGAGCCGTGCTCAAGGTATGTGTTACTAACTACATAGGTTTAATCAGGACGGGGGCAGATACTCACCAGACGATTGGTCTGATCCAAAAAGGGAAAAAGATTGGTCGTTCCACTCCGCCCTACGTCTATTCGTAATAAAGTTACGTAATTAATGTACTGGAAGACGCAGCTTTATTACGAAACGACGTAGGGCGGAGTGGAACGGCGCGCCGATGTCACCACCCACTACACTCTGTACCCAGGAGTGCCACCTCATCGGTGCCCATCAGTGCCGCCTTATCAGTGCCCGTCAGTGCAGCCCCATCAGTGAAGGAGAAAACTTACTTACTTACAAAGTTTTGTAACGGAAACTAAAAAAAAACGCATTTGTTTTTCAAAATTTTCGGTCGTTTTTCAAAAATATTTGCAGAAAATAAAAATCCCAGGAGGTGATCAAATACCACCAAAAGAAAGCTCTATTTGTGAGAACAAAATGATAAAAATGTACTTTGGGTACAGTGTAGCACGACCACGCAATTGACATTCAAAGTGCAACAGCGCTGAAAGCTGAAAATTGGTCTGGGCAGGAAGGTGTATAAGTGCCTGCCGGTATGGAAGTGGTTAAAGGACTATCTTTTTGCACCAATCACGGCACTTCACGCCCCTGCGGGGGCGCGAGCGCTGGCTCGTTATCCTGCTTTACGTCATATGACACCCCGGCCAGGATAATAGGAATTAAAAATAGTGGAACGTCGATGTGTGAAATTATCTGACTGACTTTTCGGGATCAGGATGGAATTATTTCATTCCTGTTGGAAAATTGGACCAAACGTGATATAAATTTCCTTCCTTCATCCGCATCTAAACAGCAGCTTTACATTTTATTTTTTTGGGCTGAATTCCAAGAACGTTTGTCCTTTTTAACCCATGAAATTATACAAAATGAATTCTTTAAACGCAAAGAAGTAAATAATAAAAAAAAGGAAATGCTTCTGTAATTAGGAATAAATTGGGGTGTGGGGGTAGTGGCGCTGCCTGTTCAGTAGCCAATGGCTAAAGAGAATAAGGAGACACACGACAATATATATGCAGTAATGCACACTAGTTCCACCAGAGATGGCGTCCACCAGCCTGGAATTAAGATATAATGCTAGGCACAGCTAAGTATATCTAAACCAAAATATAAAGCGGCATCTAAAACAAAGTAGTGTGACTATATATATTTACTATACTGTAATTAGTGTTTATGACTTACCTGTGTTGATATGTAGAGAAGATTCCTCCTGTTTATTTTTCATAATCATCTCCCCCTCCTCCATAGACTGCTGATCTCCACTCACCAACGTCTCTTCTTCTTCCTCTTTATCCTCAACTTTGATGTCTTTCAGTTCTTCACCCTAAATTCCAGAGATTATAAAATATAAGATCTGGAAACACTGCTGCCAATAATAAGAGATGACATAGAAGAATGTTCTTTTAGTTCTTTGTGCCCAGCCCCATCTACCTGATCTCCTGATCTCCCATTCTCTGTATATTGGAGATCTTCCTGTGTAGAATTGTGGGAATCCAGAGGACAACCCTCCTCCATAGACTGCTGATCTCCACTCACCAACCTCTCTTCTTCTTCCTCTTTAACCTCAACTTTGATGTCTTTCACTTCTTCACCCTAAACCCCAAAGATAACAGAATACATTTGTACAAAGGAAGTAACCAGGAATTTCACAGAATGTCTTCTCATGGTTAGAATACAGTCCCACCTACCTGATGATGGTGGGGGATGGTGTGACTTTCCCGGGAATACAGAGGACGGGGACATCTCTCTGGTGGGTTCCCATTACTGGACCCATCTGTAGGAAACACACACACTGACTGAATACATTGTTTCTATGTGTTTATCAGATGATGGGGGATCTAGGTGGACCCTCCGTACTGCTCTCTCCTTTACAATAAAGTCTCCTGAGAGCCTCTTGTGCTTCAGACTGTGGGGTACAGACCTGCTGCTCTAGCCTGTCTGTTTCTGCACCAGAGAGGTAAGCCACAAAGGATCAGGACCCTAAAGACTGCAGACCACCAAGTGCCCAGGACAAGATTTGTGGTATACCAGGACTAGTGAGCGAATTCAGCTGTGTTTTTGTTCCACTGCTAGTAATCCAACCAGAGACTACCTTTGCATAACATCCCTAAAAGTAGTTCATTGCATGCATTTCTAAAGAGCCAGTAACATGTGCACCACCCTACAGTTTGGGCCCCACTGTTAGCTGGGAATACAGAGGACGGGGACATCTCTGTGGTGGGTTCCCATTACTGGATCCATCTGTAGGAAACACACACACTGACTGAATACATTGTTTCTATGTGTTTATTAGATGATGGGGGATCTAGGTGGAGCCTCCGTACTGCTCTCTCCTTTACAATAATGTGCACCACCCTACAGTTTGGGCCCCACTGTTAGCTGGCAATACAGAGGACGGGGACATCTCTCTGGTGGGTTCCCATTACTGGATCCATCTGTAGGAAACACACAATAAAGTCTCCTCTTACCCGGTGATGTGAGGGGCGGCTGATTCTCCATCATGACGTCCTTGTAGAGATCCTTGTGTCCTTCTAAATACTCCCACTCCTCCATGGAGAAATAGACAGTGACATCCTGACACCTTATAGGAACCTGACACACACAATGATACAGTCACCATCCAGACACATCCCTTGTCTGTTACTGGATAATGTCCCAGAATTCCCGGCACCGCTCACCTCTCCTGTCAGCAGCTCAGTGATCTTGTTGATGACTTCTAGAACTTTCTTTCCACAGTTTTCTTTCAGGCAATGAGGAGGAGGCACTGTGATGGGTGATGCCCCTTTCATATAACTGTTGGGTGTAAATGGTTCACTCGATGTTTTCTTCACTACTTCATAATCCTGTGTAAGGATAGAAAGTAAAAATTATCACTACAGTCTTCCCAGAATCCTCCTCACCTCTCCGGTCAGGTCTGTGTTTTATTAAGAGATAAGAGTGATGTCATGTGACCTCCCAGAATCCTCCTCACCTCTCCGGTCAGCAGGTAGATGATCTTCAGGGTGAGGTCTAATATCCTCTCAGTCATGTGGCTTTGGTTTTTGTCCATCCTTGTTGATGTGGTCATGTGAGCTACACAGGGCTCTCCTCTCTGCAGATGAATAATAAAATTACCATGGAACCCTAGTTGAGAAAACCTGGGTTAGAAGCTCTGTTTAGGTTTTCGGTTGCCATACTTCCAAGTGATGGGTGTCTAACACAACAGGATGCGACAGGAAATCTTCCCAGTGGGTACAGGTAAATCAATATCAAAGAGACTGCTAATACAGTCTCTGGAGCCAGGGACAATAATGGGTTCTAAAGAGATGATGTGGGTCTACGCAGCATCTGAAGGGGTATACAATTATTATTATACCGTATTTATATAGCAAACAGTTTGGGCAGCACTTTAAAAAAAAAAAAAAGAGGGTTCTGGGGGGCCCTGCTCGGGACAACTTACAATCTAAAGGAGTGGTCTCCAAACTGTGGCCCTTTGCTTGCCTTTATCCGGCCCTTGGGGCACTATCCCTCCCACTGATACGAGACACTATTCTGCCATCTGACACCGACAATGGAGCACCATTTCTCCCACTGACACAACTAATAGAGCACTATTACTCCCTATGATACCAGCAATGGGGCACTATTCCTCCCCCTAATACCAGATGTTTACCAATAATGATGCCAGGAAAATTTCCACTCCCACTGGCCAAGGTCCGGCCCTCGAAGAGTCTGAAGGACAATAAACCGGCCCTTTGTTTAGAATGTTTGGAGACCCCTGATCTAAAGGGAAGGGCAAGTGATATAAAAGGTGGTACCTGTGTAGGGATGAGTTAGAAGGAGAAGGTAAAAGTTCAATCCTTAAATCAGGGTTTCTCAACTCGGGGTTCCTTGAGCTATGAGCAAGCTATGCCTCTCTGATAAGTACCCAAAAACACAATTGATCTTTTTAGCTACCTGTAAGGCCGCGTACACACGGTCGAACAAAACCGATGAGAATGGACCGAGGTTCAGTTTCATCGGTCTAAACCGACGGTGTGTATAGCCCATCGGTCTGTTGTCCTTCGGTCCAAAATTTTAAAACATGCTTCAAAATCGAACCGATGGCCCGCTGCCCGATCGGTCCAAACCGATGGTTAGTACAGAAAGCATTGGTTCAAAACCCGCGCATGCTCAGAATCAAGTCGACGCATGCTTGGAAGCATGAACTTCGTTTTATTCAGCACGTCGTGTGTTTGACATCACCGCGTTCTCACCCGATCGGTTTTTGGAATGATGGTGTGTACGCACTTCAGACCATCAGGCCAGAGTTTCTGAAAGTAGCCGAACTGCGAGTCAGCTCTATACGGCGCCTGTGCACCGACTAGGAGCCGTGTAGAGCTGACTGCGCAGCCGCCGTATAGAGCTGACTCGCAGTTCGGCTACTTTCGGAAACTCGTGACGCGCCTTATCCGCCAGGGGGGGAGTTTTTCTCAAGACGTCAATCATCTGGGCGAAGTCCCAGATGACATTGCGCATCTGCATAGGAACGCCTACTCCCGCGGGAGTGAGTACCCGGAAGCTGGGTGGAAAATAGCAATAATACGGTATGTAGAGCCAAAGAATAAAAATAAACAGCATACCGTACATGTTGGAAGTATGCAGAATGTAATGTTATATACATGTTATTTGGGTGAACCTCTGCTTTAATAACGTGATCTGGATGTCTTACCAGGAGAAGGAGTGCAGTATATTTTCCCAGAGGGAAATCTCAATAGAGGGTTTGAGTTTGTCGTATTTCTGTATTTATAGAGGCCGTTTGAGATTGATGTATAGTAATTGTATATCATATACAGGTGTGTAGCAGCATTTGCCAGAAATAAAAATACATCACGTGTATATAGAGGAAAAGGACGGACACAATTAATGGTTAAAGGCATCACAAATATGGAGGAAGAGGACCGACACAATGGGGAGAGGTTGGAAAGGGGTTGTAATTGGACGAAAATATAAAATAATATCTTATTACCTCCTCAGTTCCAGCAATGTCTCCTCTTTACTTCCTACTACTTCACCGGAAACTATTGTTTTTTTTTTCCTTACCTCACTTCCTGCCTTCAATACTACTTCCTGTCTGTATCGTACCTCATTTCCTGTCTATGCGTTCCACTCACAATTGGTGAGATCGCCATCTTGGGGTGAATATAAAGACTGCCGCCTCCGTTGTTTCTGAACGCTGAAAACATTCTTCTGCGTTCTTGTGCAAGTTAAATGTCAACCAAGGAAAAAAGTTACGTTATTGACTTTTTAACTGGCCTTAGGTGGTTATTTTATGTTCTCTGGATTTGACAATAGAAAAATGTACTGTAGCGTTTCACACTTCCTTTTGTTTTTACACTTCCTTTGAAAAACCATAAGCAAGAAAAAAAATATTTTAATGCCTGTTAAGAAAAATGCCAACATAGGAAAAAAAAGTGTATATCTCTTTAAATGTGAAGAAAATATCCGGGTAAGATGAAACCACACTTGTTTTCAAAAATGTGAAGTGCCCAAATACAATGCACATGGGTGTTTCATTGTGTCACACCAAGATAGCGCTGAAACCCCTTACCGGATCATTTACATCTCTGAATTATAGAAGATCCAACAGAGAGCATTGGAAATAGCAATCCTGCCACCTGAACCACTCAAAGAGAGTGAGTATACCACTCAGGTAAACATCTAAAATACAGACCAGCGTGGCTGCTCACCACCGCAAATATCCTGTGCTGCCCAATAGGCATATAATTTGTTATATATACATATTGGCCCGGATTCACATACATCGGCGCATATTTATGCCGGCGTAGCGTATCGAATATACGCTACGCCGACGCAGCGCAGAGAGGCAAGCATGGAATTCACGAAGCATCAGCTCCCAAAACTGTGCTGGGCTTCTAAGGCGTAAGCTGGCGTAGGTGGAAAGTGGGCGTGATCAATGCAAATGAGGCGTGACCCCATGCAAATGATGGGCCGAGTGCCAGACAAGTACTTAAAATGAACGGCACATGCGCCGTCCCGTGGACGTATCCCAGTGCGCATGCTCACAATCACGTCGGAACAACTGCCTAAGATATGTCGAATCACTGCCTACGACTAGCCATATTCACGTACTACGTAAACAACGTAAAATATGACAGCTGTGTTCCCAGGTCCATACCTTTGCATGAGTTGTGCCTCCTTTATGGGGAATAACTTTACGCCGGATGTACGACTTACGCAAACCGCGTATAATATGCGCCGGGCGCGAAGTACGTTCGTGAATCGACGTATCATCCTCATTTCCATATTTGAATAGGAAATCAATGGGAGAGCCAGATGCGTCCAGCGTAACTATGCGCCCAGGATACGCCGACGTAGGCAAGTTACGTCGGTGGACTGAAGCCTGTTTTTAGGCGTATCTTAGTTCTGTGGGCACGGCGCACAGATACGAAGGCGCATTTTTACACTTACGCGGCGTATCTCGAGATACGTCGGCGTAAATGCTTTGTGAATCCGGGCCAATGTTTCTCAACCATTTTCTATGTACCTTATGTTTTGTTTACATGCTGCCATCTAGTGACCTTTTGTGGTAATGCACAGTTTTCTGTTTTTCTTTTGTCTGATCTATGACACACTTCCTTTCTGTGTAATGCTCCACCCTTCTTGCTGAGTTTGTACTTCCTGTCTAATGGAGAAAATCTACAGGCCACATGTAATATGGGCACATGTATTCTGCATAAGTCAGCTTCAGACAGTATCGTCTTTTGACCGCACAATACTACAACCTGTTCATCTGCTGTAACCTGTCATCTGATGTATTCTGATGTTTTGGATTAAAGCAACTTCTGTGAATAGAATCGGTATTAGTCAGTTCAAGCTATCTGATAAGAATTGTCCTCAGTGATTATATCTGCTTATACAGTAGGGTGACCAGACATCCCCGATTTCAGGGGACAGTCCCCTAATTGAGGACACTGTCCCCGGTTTTGTCCCCAGGGACTGGGGCAATTTCATAGACAGTCAGTGCTCCTACTAGCTTAGGGGGGTGTATTTTTCCCATTATCTGTGGCCCTTTCTGATGATCATGTGCTGGTCGGAGCGGAGGGAATATTTCTTCAGTTTCGGGTGCATGCCTATTCAGCACCGCTCGCATGTTCTTCTGCCTTGGCTCAAATCCCGGCCAGCCACCCGCCTGCTTATCTCCTTGCCTTCCCTGGCGGAGTGATCTTCCATCGCTCCCCACCCAGTAGTATCCGGGGCCCGGAGAGTAAGACTTGACAGGCTGTGAGGCGGGCGGCGGTCAGAGAGTCGCTGATTGCTGCCATTACTAGTAAAAAAAAAAAAATGTCCCCGGATTTCATTTAAAAAATCTGGTCACCTTATTATACAGGTCAGGCATAGAGGTCTCACAAGGGATAAATCGCTTCACAACAATCGGAGTCAGAATAGTCAAAAGATGTCTTCCTACAGCTTGCTGTGTGTATATGTGTGTGCCTTATCTGCAATCAAGCTCAGTGCCATCCGCCATCTTGTGAAAGCACATGGTCGCACAAGCTTACTGCACCTCATGTGAATGTTAAAAACCGCTTCTCTGCATTGAACTGTGTTACCCTACCTGTCTAAGCTGCTGTTCGTCTTCTTAAAGAGACAGTACCATTTTTTGTGAAAAATGTCTACACAAGACTCGGAGCACCCTTTTTTTAGCTGAACCAACACAGATTCATCATGCCTCTGAACCCGCAGATGTACGGGGAGAAGATTCTGCAGATATTTCCGAACAGAGTGTAAAACCCAAACGTACAATGAAACCGACATAGAAAGTCAGAGAAAACTATGAAACCACTAGAGACGAGCTCTCCAGCAATCTGTCAGACTTTCTCCACTTCCCTTTTCCCCACCTTTATGTTGTCCGTCTTGTGTGTCACTTTATGTATTTATTTATTTTTGTTTCACGTTTGATGAGTAGGGTGTAGGTCAGGGGCGCCCTCAGATGTGGCCCGCTATGTCTTGCTCTGAGATGGCGGGCAGGGCTGGTGCAAGGATCTTTGACACCCTAGGCGAAACCTAATTTTGACACACCCCCCTGTCACATGGCACACGGAGGAAGCGCAGGAGCTGTGATGGGTTCACGGCTGATCGCAGGGGGGATAGCGGGCGATGTCCAATGCCGTACAATGTGTGATCAGCGTGGAGGAGGGAGGAGACTGTCCCTGACGAGCCGCGCTCGGGGGTGCTGGCGGCACTGCTTGACATGTCAGGGCGCTGGTGGATTGTGTGCAAGCTCTGTGGAGGACAGTGCGGCACTGGGCTGGAGGGCAATAACCAGCGGCCGGGCGCCCTAGGCGGCAGTGCGCCCCTAGGCGGTCGCCTAGTCCGCCTAGTGGTAGCGCCAGCCCTGATGGCGGGTCAGCAAGCCCAGATCGCGGGGTTCCCGACCCGCCATCTCCGAGCATCAGCACGAAGAACGGAGCCACCACTAAAGGAAGCAGAGCCGATGCTTCCTGTATAGCGCCGGCTCCTTCATAGGCGCAGTGATACCAAATGTGCTCCGCCTGTGACAGGAGGCATCAGCCCTCTACTGCAGCCACATGCCTTTGTCACAATTCTGCTCGGTGATGGCAGGTCGGGACACCGGAACCCGTGATCTGTGGCATGGATCAGGAGGCCGTAAATTTTCGTTGAACCCGCACATGCACAAAGTCAGATTTAACGCGGCGCGGATCGGGGGCCGTAAATGTTCACTGAGCCTCGCATGCGTACGGGAGTCGCATTTACCGCGGCAAAAGAAAGCTCTTATTTGTGGGGAAAAAAAAGGACATCAGTAACGCAGTGACCTCATCACAAAAAATGGCCTGGTCAGGGATGGGGGTAAATCCTTCCGGAGCTGAAGTGGTTAATAAGTGAAAAAAAGAAATGCACTGGAGAAATATATAATTTTTATTGTTTTCAAATATACACTTTAAAAGCCTTTGTACAGTTTCTAAATACAGGATCTCACGAAAGTTAGTACACCCCTCACATTTCTGTAAATATTTTCTTCTATCTTTTCATGTGACAACACTGAAGGAATGACACTTTGACCCTTCTCGTCAGAGGACACCAGCAGCCCCAGACCATGACCCTCCCCCCACCATGCCTGACTGTAGGCAAGAAACACTTGTCTTTGTCTTCCTCACCTGGTTGCCGCCACACACGCCTGACACCATCTGACACCAATTACCTTTATCTCGGTCTCATGAGACCACAGGACACGGTTCCAGTAATCCATGTCCTTAGCCTGCTTGTCTTCAGCCAACTTGATTTGCGGGATTTCTTGTGCATCATCTTTAGAAGAGGCTTCCTTCTGGGACGACAGCCATGCAGACCAATTTGATGCAGTGTGCGGTGTATGGTCTGAGCACTGACAGGCTGACCCCTCCCCCACCCCTTCAACCTCTGCAGCAATGCTGGCAGCACTCATACGTCTATTTTCCGAAGACAACCTCTGGATAGGACGCTGAGCACGTGACCTCAACTCCTTTGAAGGACCATGGCGAGGCCTGTTCCGAGTGGAACCCGTCCTGGTATACCGCTGGATGGTCTTGGCCACCGTGCTGCAGATCAGTTTCAGGGTCTTGGCGATATTTTTACACCCTCGGCCATCTTTATGTAGAGACACAACTCTTTTTTTCAGATCCTCAGAGAGTTCTTTGCCATGAGGTGCCATGTTGTCCTTCCAGTGACCAGTATGAGAGAGCGAGAGCGTCAACACCAAATTTAAACACACCTGCTCCCCTTCCACACCTGAGACCTTGTAACACTAACGAGTCACATGACACCAGGGAGGGAAAATGGCTAATTGGGCCCAATTTGAAAATTTTCACTTAGGGGTGTCCTCACTTTTCTTGCCAGCAGTTTAGACATTAATGGCTGTGTGTGGAGTTATTTTGAGGGGACAGCAAATTTACACTGTTATACAAGCTGTACACTCACTACACAACATTGTAGCAAAGTGTCATTTCTTCAGTGTTGTCACATGAAAATATTTACAGAAATGTGAGGGGTGTACTTACTTTTGTGAGAAACTGTATATCTTCATGTGGTTATAATAATAAGATTTTCTCACTAGGAGGAAATTTGACCCTCGGTGGTATGACTCCTCCGCTGTGTAATAAGATCTCTTTCCTCAGTGAAAAATTTCCCGCAGGAATTTTCTGGTGCGTAGTAAGTGCTTCCTTGCAAATGAAACATTTCCCGCACTCTGAAAACAGGAAAGGGCGCTCGCCCGTGTGAATTTTCTGGTGTTTAAGAAGGTCTGATTTCTGAATGAAATGTTTCCCGCACTCTGAACATAAATAAGGACTGTCACCCGTGTGAATTTTTCTGGTGTGCAAGTTTTGCCTTCTCTTTGTAACACTTCCCGCTGTGTTTTCTCTGGTGTGCAAGAAGTATTTTTTTCTCAGCGAAACACTTCCCGCACTCTGAACATGAAAAAGGCAGTTCACCAGTGTGAATTCTCTGGTGCGCAATAAGTGCAGTCTTGTGACGGAAACGTTTACCGCACTCCGAACACAGGAAAGGGCGCTCATCTGTGTGAATTCTTTGGTGCACAACAAGTGTGCCTCTCTCAGTAAAGCACTTCCCGCACTCTGAACATAGGAAAGGGCGCTCGCCAGTGTGAATTCTCTGGTGTTTAAGAAGGTCTGCTTTCCGAATGAAACATTTCCCGCACTCTGAACATAAATGAGGACTGTCGCCCGTGTGCATTCTCTGATGTGCGAGAAGTTTTGATTTCTCACTATAACATTTCCCGCACTCAGAACACGAGAACGGACGCTCACCCGTGTGAACTCTCTGGTGTTTAAAAAGGTCTGATTTCTGAATGAAACGTTTCCCACAAAATGAACATGAGAACGGACGCTCCCCACTGTGAATTCTCTGGTGTCTAACCAGTCCGTTTTTCAGAATGAAACATTTCCCGCACTCTGAACATGAAAAAGGACGCTCCCCTGTGTGACTTTTCTGGTGTGTGAGGAGCACTCTATTCTCAGTAAAACATTTCCCGCACTCTGAACATGGATAAGGACGATTGACCATGTGAAGTTTCTGGTGTCGAAGAAAGTTGCTTCTGTGAACGATGCATTTTCCACACTCGGAGCACTCGTGAGGACGCGCAGCCGTGTGATTTTTCTGGTGCGTGAGAAGGTCTTTGCTTTCAGTGAAAGATTTCCCGCACACCGAGCACGATAACGAGTCCACTCCGGTGTGATCACCTTGAGGGCTTGAAGAGCATTCCTTGGGATTGGATGGATCTGGTGGTGTCGGCACACTGTGAGATCTTAGATGGACATCCTGACTATCACCATTGGATGTATGTAGAGGTTCCTCACAATTAGAGGGATGGATCGATCGGTCTGGATCGGAAGGTCTGTGATGGAAGCTTTGAGTAACGGGATTTACTCCTACAAAATATCGTACAATTCCATTTTCATCTACATTAGAACTTTGAGATACAACAAGATGTCCCTCAGTAGAGTTCCATAGATAGAGTCCATCTGTTGGAAACCAAGTTTTCAATAAGTGTTAGAAGCTAAAAGGACACAGAACACCCAAATCACATTGTAATATTGTTTCTGCATTGATGGCATTGTTACTGTGAGAATGAAGATGGACTTCTCTGAGCTGGCCACTCAGCTGTCGGCTAATTGCCAGGTCCTATCTCTCCACAGTGACTCACCTGTTGATGATCCTGCTCGTCATTCCTTCCTACTTAAGCCGTCCACCTCAGATGATCTCTGCCTTCGTCTTGGTCAACATCACAGTGACCATCTCTTACGTTCCTGTTAAAGACTTTCCTTCTGGCTCCTGATCCTGCTTGCTGTTCTACTACGTTTATATCTGGTTCCCTGCCGTTTGGCTTGGCAGATCTTCCTCTGCCTCAATTCTTGGAAGTGTGACAACCTACTGAAGAATGGAGATGGACATTCCTCCACCCCAATTCTTGGAAGCGTGACAACATAATTGTCAGGGCTGTGCTCAGCCCTTCCTTCTCTGAGCTGGCCACTCAGCTGTCGGCTAATTGCCAGGTCCTATCTCTCCACAGTGACTCACCTGTTGATGATCCTGCTCGTCAGTCCTTCCTACTTAAGGCCTGAATCACACTAGTGTGTTGCTTTTTTGAGCTGCGTTGTCGTTGCAAATTTCTCTAGAGGGTGTTCTGCAGATCAACTGCGGTTTAGCTGCAGATCAGGTGCGAATTTGGAGACCTGGGAGAAGTTCCGGGTGAGAGGAGAGTGGGGGAGAATTGTATTGAGCTGAATGAGAGAAATTCCTGCAGAGAACTGAACACATGTGCGAATTAGATGCGTACCCATAGAAGATAATGGGACTGAATTCGCACCTGAGCCGCACCGCAAGACATAAAAACCGCATGCGGTTTGGAGGCAATACGCAGTGCGGATGCATCGCACATATGTGAACCAGCCTCATTGAAAACAATGTATTTTGAAATGTCCTGCGAATTAGATGCGGTTTAAACCACACTCAATTCGCATAGGTGTGAACCTGGCCTAAACCTTCCAGCTCAGTTGCTCTCTGCCTTCACCTTGGTCAACATCACAGAGACCATCTCTTGCATTCCTGTTAAAGACATTCCTTCTGGCTCCTGATCCTGCTTGCTGTTCTACTACGTATATATCTGGATCCCTGACGTTTGGCTTGGCTGACTATGCGATCCAGGTTCTTGAACTCTGAACTATGCTTTGACTACGTTTACACTGTTTTTTCAAATCTTTTTATTATTATTAAACAAGTGTGATTTAACTGTATTTCTGTCTCTGTCTGATTCATGGTTTCGGACAATAATGAACATGGACCTTCCTCCACCCCAATTCTTGGAAGCGTGACAACCTACTGAAGAATGGAGATGGACCTTCCTCCACCCCCAATTCTTGGAAGCGTGACACCCTACTGAAGAATGGAGATGGACCTTCCTCCACCCCAATTCTTGGAAGCATGACAACACAATTGTCAGGGCTGGGCTCATCCCTTCCTTCTCTAAACTGGCCACTCAGCTGTCGGCTAATTCTCTCCATAGTGACTTACCTGTTGATGATCCTGCTCGTCAGTCCTTCCTACTTAAGCCTTCCAGCTCAGTTGCTCTCTGCCTTCATCTTGGTCAACATCACAGAGAAAATCTCCTGCGTTCCTGTTAAAGACATTCCTTCTGGCTCCTGATCCTGCTTGCTGTTCTACTACGTATATATATCTGGTTCCCTGACGTTTGGCCTGGCTGAATATCCGATCCGGTTCTTGAACTCTGGCTATGTTTTGAATACGTTTACTCTGTTTATCTTTTTATTATTATTATTAAACAAGTGTGATTTAACTGTACTTCCATCTCGGTCTGATTTATGGTTTCTGACAATAATGAAAAATGAAGATGGACCTTCCTCCACCCCAATTCTTGGAAGCGTGACAACCTACTAAAGAATGAACATGGACCTTCCGTCACCCCAATTCTTGGAAGCGTGACAACATACTGAAGAATGGACTGATGGCCACTGATTGGCACTTTGATGGGCACTGACTGGCAGCTGCTGGGCACTGATTGGCATTGTGATGGGTCACAGCTGATCACGTGGTAAAGAGCCTCCGTCAGAGGCTCTTTACCAAGATCAGAGATGCAGTGGGTCAGACTGACACAACACAGCACCGATCGCGGTGCTTCACGCCCCTGTGGGCGCGCGCTGGCTTGTTATTCTGCGTCATGTCATATGATGCCCCGGCCAGGATAACTGAACCGCTTCCCGACCGTCATTCTGCTATAGGCCAGGGCGGGAAGTGGTTAAACCCAGAAACAAAAATGTTATTATTACTTACTTGTGTTGAGAAGTAGAGAAGCTTCCACCGGTTTACTTTTCATAATCATCTCCCCCTCCTCCATAGACTGCTGATCTCCTGATCTCCCATTCTCAGTATATTGGAGATCTTCCTGTGTAGACTTCTGGGAATCCAGAGGACAACCCTCCTCCATAGACTGCTGATCTCCACTCACCAACCTCTCTTCTTCCTTTTTATGCTCAACTTTGATGTCTTTCCGTTCTTCATTCTAAATTCCAGAGATGATAAAATATAAGATCTGGAAACACTGCTGCCAATAATAAGAGATGACATAGAAGAATGTTCTCTCGTAGAATAATTTTTAGTTCTTTGTGCCCAGCCCCATCTACCTGATCTCCTGATCTCCCATTCTCTGTATATTGGAGATCTTCCTGTGTAGAATTGTGGGAATCCAGAGGACAACCCTCCTCCATAGACTGCTGATCTCCACTCACCAACATCACTTCTTCTTCCTCTTTAACCTCAACTTTAATGTCTTTCAGTTTTTCATTCTAAACCCCAAAGATAACAGAATACATTTGTACAAAGGAAGGAACCAGGAATTTCATAGAATGTCTTCTCATGGTTAGAATACAGTCCCACCTACCTGATGATGGTGGGGGATGGTGTGACCTTCCTGTGTGGAATCCCGGCAATACAGAGGAGGGGGACATCTCTCTGGTGGGTTCCCATTACTGGATCCATCTGTAGAAAACAAACACACTGACTGAATACATTGGCCCGGATTCACATACATCGGAGCATATTTATGCCGGCGTAGCATATCGAATATACGCTACGCCGACGCAAGGCAGAGAGGCAAGCACAGTATTCACAAAGCACTTGCTCCTACTCGCTCTCAAATCTATGCTGGGTTTCCTCGGTGTAAGCCAGCGTAGGTGGAGGTGGGCATGAGCCATGCTAATGGGGCGTGACCCCATGCAAATGATGGGCCAAGCGCCATAGAAGTACTTAAAACGAACGGCGCATGCACCGTCCCGTGGCCGCATCCCAGTGCGCATGCTCAGAATCACGTCGAAACTGCCTAAGATACGTCGAACAACTGCCTACAACGTGAACGTAACCTACGCCTAGCCATATTAACGTACTACGACGTAAAATACGACGGCTGTGTTCCCTGGTCCATCACTTTGCATGAGTTGCGCCTCCTATAAGGGGAATAACTTTACGCCGGACGTATGACTTACGCAAACCACGTATATTATGCGCCGGGTGCAAGTACGTTCGTGAATCAACGTATCTTCCTCATTTACATATTTGAATAGGAAATCAATGGGAGCGCCCCTTGCAGGCAGCGTAAATATGCGCCCACAAAACGCCGGCGTAGGAAAGTTACGTCGGTCGGATAAAGCCTATTTTCAGGCGTATCTTGGTTTCAGGGTCCGGCGCATAGATACAACGACGCATATTTGCACTTACGCGGCGTATCTGTAGATACGTCGGCGTAAGTGCTTTGTAAATCCGGGTCATTGTTTCTATGTGTTTATCAGATGATGGGGGATCTAGGTGGAGCCTCCGTACTGCTCTCTCCTTTACAATAAAGTCTCCTCTTACCCGGTGATGTGAGGGGCGGCTGATTGTCCATCATGACGTCCTTGTAGAGATCCTTGTGTCCTTCTAAATACTCCCACTCCTCCATGGAGAAATAGACAGTGACATCCTGACACCTTACAGGAACCTGACACACACAATGATACAGTCACCATCCAGACACAATCCTTGTCTGTTACTGGATAATGTCCCAGAATTCCCAGAACCCTCCTCACCTCTCCTGTCAGCAGCTCCGTGATCTTGTTGATGACTTCTAGAACTTTCTTTTCACAGTTTTCTTTCAGGCAGTGGTGTGGAGGCACTGTGATGGGCGATGTAAATGGTTCACTTGATGTTTTCTTCACTACTTCATAATCCTGTGTAAGGATAGAATGTAAAAATTATCACTACAGTCTTCCCAGAATCCTCCTCACCTCTCCGGTCAGGTCTGTGTTTTATTAATAGAGATAAGAGTGATGTCATGTGACCTCCCAGAATCCTCCTCATCTCTCCGGTCAGGTCTGTGTTTTATCAATAGAGATAAGAGTGATGTCATGTGACCTCCCAGAATCCTCCTCACCTCTCTGGTCAGGTCTGTGTTTTATTAATAGAGATTAGAGTGATGTCATGTGACCTCCCAGAATCCTCCTCACCTCTCCGGTCAGGTCTGTGTTTTATTAATAGAGATGAGAGTGATGTCATGTGACCTCCCAGAATCCTCCTCACCTCTCCGGTCAGCAGGTAGATGATCTTCAGGGTGAGGTCTAATATCCTCTCAGTCATGTGGCTTTGGTTTTTGTCCATCCTTGTTGATGTGGTCATGTGATCTACACAGGGCTCTCCTCTCTGCAGATGAATAATAAAATTATCATGGAACCCTAGTTGAGAAAACCTGGGTTAGAAGTTCTGTTTAGGTTTTCGGTTGCCATACTTCCAAGTGATGGGTGTCTAACACAACAGGATGTGACAGGAAATCTTCCCAGTGGGTACAGGCAAATCAATATCACAAAGACTGCTAACACAGTCTCAGGAGCCAGGGACAATAATGGGTTCTAAAGAGATGATGTGGGTCTACGCAGCATCTGAAGGGGTATACAATTAATATTATACCGTATTTATATAGCAAAACGTTTGGGCAGCACTTTAAAAAAAATAAAGAGGGTTCTGGGGGGCCCTGCTCGGGACAACTTACAATCTAAAGGGAAGGGCAAGTGATATAAAAGGTGGTACCTGTGTAGGGATGAGTTAGAAGGAGAAGGTAAAAGTTCAATCCTTAAATCAGGGTTTCTCAACTCTGGGTTCCTTGCGCTATGAGCAAGCTATGCCTCTCAGAAAAGTTCCCACAAACACCATTGATATTTTTAGCTACCTGTAAGGGGGTAGTTCCTCTCAATATCCACAAGTGTAAGGAGCATTCTTCCCAACGACCAGTCACAGCACGATCTATTTTAGAAACGGCATAATCGCCATTTCTAAAGTGCGCCTGCGCAAGCGCCGTAGACCTCGGCACCCGTCTCTTTTGTAAATATCTCCACGGTTTAGGAGATATTTTGAGCACCTACAGGTGAGCCTTAATCCAAGCTTAGGCCAAGGTAAAGAAAGGGGTTTACAACCACTTTAATAACTGTATTTTGAACCTTTAGGATGTGCAGCAGTTCTTTTTCTTCAAGTATCCCACAGAAGCGGACCGGGGCTGGCACTCCTTACTAGGTTCCAGTTGGGTTATAATACACACCTGGAGTAGCGGGTCCTTCTTCCTTTGCGTTCAACCGATTCCTGAAAACTCATCTCTTCAGGGAAGCCTATCACCCCTCCAACTAATCTTTTACCATTTCCATCAGCTCATCCCCCACAGTTACAACCATTTGTAACACTAGATTGTAGGCTCTTTAGAGCAGAGCCCTCTTAACCCCCTTTGTATTTTATTGTATTGTAACTGTACGGTCTCTCTTTTATATTGTAAAGTGCTGTGTAAACTGTTGGTGCCATATAAATCCTGTATAATAAAAATATGAGCTTTCCTGAAGAAATTAGTTTTCAGGAATCACCTGAAGGCCTTTGAGGACTTCTATGGAAAGAGGAAGAGGAGGGAAGGAGATCGAGTTGTATGTGACACCCAAGGAGTGCTTAGATAGGTAGGTGGACTACCATGAAGGAGGAGAGTCGTGGTGGTCAAGGGAGTTTGAAGGAAGGTCGGAGAACCTGTATAGGATATTTTAATAACGTGATCTGTTTTATGTCTTAGGGCTCTTTCACATGGGCGGCTCGTTCAGGTCCGACTGCCAGTTTTTTAGGTGGACCTGAACGGGCGCTCCGTGCTCCTCTATGGAGCCGCGGATGTCAGCAGTGACATGCCCGCTAACATCCGACCCGCCTAAGTGTGAAGGAGGAAAAAACTACTTTTCCATCCATCTGGCGGATCGGATTGGGTGAACGCGGACAGACGGTCCGTGTTCATCCGATCCCCCCATAGGGGAGAGCGGAGGAAAGACAGGGCGGTCTCTGCACAGTGTGCGGGGACCGCCCTGTCATGCCCCGGCTCAGCAGGGATCAACGGAGCGATCCCCGCTGAGCAAGCGGAGGTTCACGGGGCGGATCACTACTGATCCGCCCCGTGTGAAAGGCGCCTTACCAGGTGAAGAAGTGCATATATGAGCTCAGAGGGAAATCTCAATAGAGGGTTTGGGTTTGTTGTATCTCTGTATTTATAGAGAGCGTTTGATGTACAGTAATTGTATATCGTATACAAGTGTTTAGCAGCATTTGCCAGAGATAAAAATACATCACGTGTATATAGAGGAAGAGGACGGACACAATGAATGGTTAAAGGCATCACAAATATGGAGGAAGAGGATGGACACAATGGGGAGAGTATGGACAGGGGTTGTAATTGGACATAAATATAAAACAATACATCACCTCATCTGCAGCCAGTTCCAGCAATGTCTCCTCTCTACTCCCTGCTACTTCACCGGAAACTATTGTTTTATTTTCCTTAACTCACTTCCTGCCTTCAATACTACTTCCTGTCTGTATCGTACCTCATTTCCTGTCTATGCGTTCCACTCACAATTAGTGAGATCGCCATCTTGGGGTGAATCTAAAGACTGCCGCCTCCGTTGTTTCTGAACACTAAAAACATTCTTCCGCGTTGTTGTGCAAGTTAAATGTCAACCAAGGAAAAAATGTATTCTGAGGTTTTGGATTAAAGCAACTTCTGTGAGTAGAATCGGTATTGGTGAGTTCAAGCTATCTGATGAGGATTGTCCTCAGTGATTATATCGGCTTATACAGGCCAGGCATAGAGGTCTCACAAGGGATAAATCGCTTCACAACAATCAGAGTCAGAATATATCCAGAATGAAGAAAACATTGGCCCCCACACCACCACAGGACTGATGCAAATAAACACACTATATTCTCTGACAGCCCTCCTCCCACCATCCACACTACATTCTCCGACATCTCTCCTCCCACCATCCACACTACATTCTCCGACATCTCTCCTCCACCATCCACACTACATTCTCCGACAGCTCTCCTCCACCATCCACACTACATTCTCCGACAGCTCTCCCCCCACCATCTACACTACATTCTCCGACAGCTCTCCTCCACCATCCACACTACATTCTCCGACAGCACTCCTCCACCATCCACACTACATTCTCCGACATCTCTCCCCCACCATCCACACTACATTCTCCAACAGCTCTCCTCCACCATCCACACTACATTCTCCGACAGCTCTCCTCCCACCATCCACACTACATTCTCCGACAGATCTCTTCCCACCATCCACACTACATTCTCCGACAGCTCTCTTCCCACCATCCACACTACATTCTCCGACAGCTCTCCTCCACCATCCACACTACATTCTCCGACAGCTCTCCTCCCACCATCCACACTACATTCTCCGACAGCTCTCCTCCACCATCCACACTACATTCTCCGACAGCTCTCCTCCACCATCCACACTACATTCTCCGACAGCTCTCCACCCACCATCCACACTACATTCTCCGACAGCTCTCCTCCACCATCCACACTACATTCTCCGACAGATCTGGTGATGGCAGGTCGGGACACGGGAACCCGTGATCTGTGGCATGGATCAGGAGGTCGTAAAGATTCGTTGAACCACACATGCACACAGAAGTCAGATTTAACGCGGCGCGGATCGGGGGCCATAAATGTTCACTGAGCCTCGCATGCGTACAGGAGTCGCATTTACCGCGGCAAAAGAAAGCTATTTGTGGGGGAAAAAAAGGACATCAGTAATGCAATGCCGAAACGCAAAAATGGCCTGGTCAGGGATGAGGGTAAATCCTTCCGGAGCTGAAGAAGTGGTTAATGAGTGAAAACATGAAGAAATGTGCAAACACTGGAGAAATATACTGAACTATATATTTTTATTGTTTTCAAATATACACGTTAAAAGCCTTCGTACAATTTCTAAATACAGTATCTCACGAAAGTTAGTACACCCCTCACATTTCTGTAAATATTTTCTTCTATCTTTTCATGTGACAACACTGAAGTAATGACACGTTGACCCTTCTCGTCAGAGGACACCGGCAGCCCCAGACCATGACCCTCCCCCCACCATGCCTGACTGTAGGGAAGACACACTTGTCTTTGTCCTCCTCACCTGGTTGCCGCCACACACGCCTGACACCATCTGACACCAAATAAGTTTATCTTGGTCTCATCAGACCACAGGACGCGGTTCCAGTAATCCATGTCCTTAGTCTGCTTGTCTTCAGCAAACTGTTTGCGGGGTTTCTTGTGCATCATCTTTAGAAGAGGCTTCCTTCTGGGACGACAGCCATGCAGACCAATTTGATGCAGTGTGCAGCTTATGGTCTGAGCACTGACAGGCTGACCCCTCCAACCTCTGCAGCAATGCTGGCAGCACTCATGAATCTATTTCCTAAAGACAACCTCTGGATATGACGCTGAGCACGTGACCTCAACCCCTTTGGAGGACCATGGCGAGGCCTGTTCTGAGTGGAACCCGTCCTGGTATACCGCTGGATGGTCTTGGCCACCGTGCTGCAGCTCAGTTTCAGGGTCTTGGCAATCTTCTTATAGCCTAGGCCATCTTTATGTAGAGACACAATTCTTTTTTTCAGATCCTCAGAGAGTTCTTTGCCATGAGGTGCCATGTTGTCCTTCCAGTGACCAGTATGAGAGAGTGAGAGCGATGACACCAAATTTAAACACACCTGCTCCCCATTCACACCTGAGACCTTGTAACACTAACGAGTCACATGACACCGGGGGGAGGGAAAATGGCTAATTGGGCCCAATTTGGACATTTTCACTTAGGGGTGTACTCACTTTTGTTGCCAGGGGTTTAGACATGAATGGCTGTGTGTTGAGTTATTTTGAGGGGACAGCAAATTTACACTGTTATACAAGCTGTACACTCACTATGTTACATTGTAGCAAAGTGTCATTTCTTCAGTGTTTTTACATGAAAAGATAGAAGAAAATACTTACAGGAATGTGAGGGGTGTACTTACTTTTGTGAGATACTGTATATAAACATGTGGTTATAATAAGATTTTCTCACTAGGAGAAAATCTGACCGTCGGTGGTATGACTCCTCCGGCGTGAATTTTCTGGTGCGTAGTAAGTGCTTCTTTGCGAACGAAATATTTCCCGCACTCTGAACATAGGAAAGGGCGCTCGCCCGTGTGAATTCTCTGGTGTTTAAGAAGGTCTGATTTCTGAATGAAATGTTTCCCGCACTCTGAACATAAATAAGGACTGTCACCCGTGTGAATTTTTCTGGTGTGCAAGAAGTTTTGCCTTCTCCTTGTAACACTTCCCGCTGTGATTTCTCTGGTGTGCAAGAAGTGTTTTTTTCTCAGCGAAGCACTTCCCGCACTCTGAACATGAAAAAGGCAGTTCACCAGTGTGAATTCTCTGGTGCATAATAAGAGCTTTCTTGTGACGGAAACATTTACCGCACTCTGAACACAGGAAAGGGCACTCACCTGTGTGAATTCTTTGGTGCACAATAAGTGTGCCTTTCTCAGTAAAGCACTTCCCACACTCTGAACATAAGAAAGGGCGCTCGCCAGTGTGAATTCTCTGGTGTTTAACAAGGTCTGATTTCCGAATGAAACATTTCCCACACTCTGAACAAAAATGAGGACTCTCGCCCTTGTGAATTCTCTGATGTGCAAGAAGTTTTGCTTCATCGGGATAACATTCCCCACATTTTGAACACGAGAACGGACACTCGCCCGTGTGAATTTTCTGGTGTATAACAAGTTTTCCTTTCTCAATGAAAGCTTTCCCGCACTGTGGACACAAATAAGGACGCTCCCCTGTGTGAATTCTCTGATGCCTAACCAGTGAGTTTTTCATAAAGAAACATTTCCCGCACTCTGAACATAAATGAGGTCTCTCGCCTGTGTGCATTCTCTGATGTGCGAGAAGTTTTGCTTTCTCACTATAACATTTCCCGCACTCTGAACACGAGAACGGACGCTCCCCCGTGTGAACTCTCTGGTGTTTAAAAAGGTCCGATTTCTGAATGAAACGTTTCTCACAAAATGAACATGAGAACGGACGCTCCCCACTGTGAATTCTCTGGTGTCTAACCAGTATGTTTTTCAGAATGAAACATTTCCCGCACTCTGAACATGAAAAAGGACGCTCCCCTGTGTGACTTTTCTGGTGCGTGAGGAGCACTTTTTTCTCAGTAAAACATTTCCCGCACTCTGAACATGGATAAGGACGATCGTCCATGTGAAGTTTCTGGTGTCTAAGAAGGTCGCTTTTGTGAATGAAGCATTTCCCGCACTCGGAGCATGTGTGAGGACGCGCAATCGTGTGTTTTTTCTGGTGCGTGAGAAGGTCTTTGCTTTCAGTGAAAGATTTCCCGCACACCGAGCACGATAACGAGTCCACTCCAGTGTGATCACCTTGAGGGCTTGAAGAGCATTCCTTGGGATTGGATGGATCTGGTGGTGTCGGCACATTGTGAGGTCTTAGATTGACATCTTGACTATCACCATTGGATGTATGTGGAGGTTCCTCACAATTAGAGGGATGGATCGATCGGTCTGGATCGGAAGGTCTGTGATGGATGCTTTGATTAACGGGATTTACTCCTACAAAATATCGTACAATTCCATTCTCATCTACATTACAACTTTGAGACACAACAAGATGTCCCTCAGTAGAGTTCCATAGATAGAGTCCATCTGTTGGAAACCAAGTTTTCAATAAGAGTTAGAAGATAAAAGGACACAGAACACCCAAATCACATTGTAATATTGTTTCTGCATTGATGGCATTGTTACTGTGAGAATGAAGATGGACCTTCCTCCACCTCAATTCTTGGAAGTGTGACAACATAATTGTGAGGGCTGGGCTCAGCCCTTCCTTCTCTGAGCTGATCGCTCAGCTGTCAGCTAATCGGCAGCTCCTATATCTCCACAGTGACTCACCTGTTTATGATCCCACTCGTCAGTCCTTTCTACTTAAACCTTCCAGCTCAGTTGCTCTCTGCCTTCACCTTGGTCAACATCACAGAGACCATCTCCTGCTTTCCTGTTAAAGACATTCCTTGTGGCTCCTGATCCTGCTTGCTGTTCTACTACATATATATCTGGTTCCCTGACGTTTGGCTTGGCTGACTATGCGATCCGGTTCTTGAATTCTGGCTATGTTTTGAATACATTTACTCCGTTTATCTTTTTTTATTATTATTAAACAAATGCGATTTAACTGTACTTCTGTCTCGGTCTGATTCAAGGTTTCTGACAAGAATGATGATGGACCTTCCATCCCCCCAAATCTTGGAAGCCCGACAACTTACTGAAGAATGGAAATGGACCTTCGGTCACCCCAATTCTTGGAAGCGTGACAACCTACTGAAGAATGGAGATGGACCTTCATTTACCCCAATTCTTGGAAGCGTGACAACCTACTGAAGAATGGAGATGGACCTTCCTCCACCTCAATTCTTGGAAGTGTGACAACCTACTGTGAGAATGAAGATGGACCTTCCTCCACCTAGATTCTTGGAAAGGTGACAACATAATTGTCAGGGCTGGGCTCAGCCCTTTCTTCGCTGAGCTGGCCACTCAGCTGTCGGCTAATTGCCAGGTCTCCATCTCTCCACAGTGACTCACCTGTTGATGATCCTGCTCGTCAGTCCTTCCTACTTAAACCTTCCAGCTCAGTTGCTCTCTGCCTTCGCCTTGGTCAACATCACAGAGACCATCTCCTGCGTTCCTGTTAAAGACATTCCTTCTGGCTATTGATCCTGTTTGCTGTTCTACTAAGTATATATCTGCCTCCCTGACGTTTGGCTTGGCTGACTATACGATTTTTGAACTCTGGCTGTTTTGACTACGTTTACTCCATTTATCTTTTTATTATTATTAAAGTGTGATTTAACTGTACTTCTGTCTTGGTTTAATTCTTGTTTTCTGACAATAATGAAGATGGATAAAAAAAATAAAAAGGGACAGTGTAAAAATAAAAATAAATAAGCTTTTCTTCACACAGAATTCGAATCCGTCGATACTTTTTCGACCTGGTCCGAAAATGATAGGCTGCACTGATGGGCACTAATAGATGACACTGATAAGCAGCACTGATGAGAAGGTACTGACAGGCGTTACTGATGGGCATCTGTGAAGGGCATATTGATGGGCACTGACTGGCAGCTGCTGGGCACTGATTGGCATTGTGGTGGGCACCTCTGATGGGGGCTGCGCTGTTAATCAATGTGCTGATTATCAGTGCACACCCCTTTGACAGGAGAACCGCTGATCCTGTTTCACACTGTGATTGGTCACAGCTGATCACGTGGTAAAGAGCCTCCGTCAGAGGCTCTTTACCAAGATCAGAGATGCAGTGGTTCAGACTGACACACCACAGCGCCGATTGCGGCGCTATACGCCCCTGTGGGCGCGCGCTGGCTTGTTATTCTGCGTCACGTCATATGACGCCCCGGCCAGGATAACTGAACCACTTCCTGACCGTCATTCTGCTATAGGCCAGGGCGGGAAGTGGTTAAACCCAGAAACAAAAAATGTTATTATTACTTACTTGTGTTGAGAAGTAGAGAAGATACCACCGGTTTACTTTTCATAATCATCTCCCCCTCCTCCATAGACTGCTGATCTCCTGATCTCCCATTCTCTGTATATTGGAGATCTTCCTGTGTAGACTTCTGGGAATCCAGAGGACAACCCTCCTCCATAGACTGCTGATCTCCACTCACCAACCTCTCTTCTTCTTCTTCCTCTTTAACCTCAACTTTAATATCTTTGGGGTTTAGAGTGAAGAACTGAAAGATAACAGAATACATTTGTACAAAGGAATGAACCAGGAATTTCATAGAATGTCCCCTCATGGTTAGAATACAGTCCCACCTACCTGATGATGGTGGGGGATGGTGTGACCTTCCTGTGTGGAATCCCGGGAATATAGAGGACAGGGACATCTCTCCGGTGGGTTCCCATTACTGGATCCATCTGTAGGAAACACACACACTGACTGAATACATTGTTTCTATGTGTTTATCAGATGATGGGGGATCTAGGTGGACCCTCCGTACTGCTCTCTCCTTTACAATAAAGTCTCCTCTTACCCGGTGATGTGAGGGGCGGCTGATTCTCCATCATGACGTCCTTGTAGAGATCCTTGTGTCCTTCTAAATACTCCCACTCCTCCATGGAGAAATAGACAGTGACATCCTGACACCTTATAGGAACCTGACACACACAATGATACAGTCACCATCCAGACACACCCCTTGTCTGTTACTGGATAATGTCCCAGAATTTCCGGCACCGCTCACCTCTCCTGTCAGCAGCTCAGTGATCTTGTTGATGACTTCTAGAACTTTCTTTTCACAGTTTTGGTGAGGTGGAGGTACTGTGATGGGTGATGCCCCTTTCATATAACCGTTGGGTGTAAATGGTTCACTCAATGTTTTCTTCACTACTTTATAATCCTGTGTAAGGATAGGAAATAAAAAATTATTATTACAGACTTCCCAGAATCCTCCTCACCTCTCCGGTCAGGTCTGTGTTTTATTAGTAGAGATAAGAGTGATGTCATGTGACCTCCCAGAATCCTCCTCACCTCTCCGGTCAGGTCTGTGTTTTATTAATAGAGATAAGAGTGATGTCATGTGACCTCCCAGAATCCTCCTCACCTCTCCGGTCAGCAGGTAGATGATCTTCAGGGTGAGGTCTAATATCCTCTCAGTCATGTGGCTTTGGTTTTTGTCCATCCTTGTTGATGTGGTCATGTGATCTCCTCTCTGCAGATGAATAATAAAAATACCATGAAACCCCCCAGTTGAGGAAACCTGGGTTAGAAGCTCTGTTTCGGTTTTCGGTCACCAGTATGTCATTTAGGAACATTTTACCTCCAAGTGATGGGTGTCTAACACATGTGACAGGAAATCTTCCCAGTGGGTACAGGCAAATCAATATCACAGAGACTGCTGTTCCTCATCTAATAAACTGTTTCTCAGGAGCCAGGGACAAAAATGGGTTCTAAAGAGATGATGTGGGTCTACGCAGCATCTGAAGGCCTTTGAGGACTTCTACGGAAAGAGGAAGAAGAGGGAAGGAGATCGAGTTGTATGTGACACCCAAGGAGCGCTTAGATAGGTAGGTGGACTACCATGAAAGAGCAGAGTCGTGGTGGTCAAGGGAGTTTGAAGGAGGAACCTGTATAGGATATTTTAATAACGTGATCTGGATGTCCTACCAGGTGAAGAAGTGCAGTATATTTTCCCAGAGGGAAATCTCAATAGAGGGTTTGAGTTTGTCGTATTTCTGTATTTATAGAGGGTGTTTGAGTTTGATGTATAGTAATTGTATATCATATAAAAGTGTGTAGCAGCATTTGCCTGAGATAAAAATACATCACGTGTATATAGAGGAAAAGGACGGACACAATCAATGGTTAAAGCAGCCCTCAAAAATTCCACTCACCTGCCTGCATTTTGTGAGTGGATTTTGAGGGCTGGTGAGTGTGGGTTGCCTGGCAGCGGAGGAGGGGGGGGATGGGGGATGAGCATTGGATGGTATGGGAGCCATTCTCCCCGCGATCGTATCGTAGGGGAAGAGAGAGGAGAGGAGAGCCGCTGCCGCCTGGTTGATTAGAGCTGTGTTCCCTGCCATGCGCTGTCATATACAGCCCCTTCCCCTTGTCCGGGGAACTTTGATAGACAGATCACCCATCCCAGGATTGGACGGGTGATCTATCAAAGTGCCCGGACAAGGGGGAGGGGGCTGTATATGACAGCGCATGGCAGGGAACACAGCTCTAATCAAGCAGGCGGCGGCTCTCCTCTCTCTTCCCCTGCACGGGTAGGCTGCATTGGGGACACAGGCTGCACTGGTGAGGGGGGGCACGGGCTGCACTGGGGAGGGGGGGGACAAATGCTGCACTGGGAGGGCACAGGCTGCACTGGGGAGGGGGGGATACAGGCTTCACTGGGAGGGGGGGACACAGGCTGCACTGGGGAGGGGGGGGGGGACACAGGCTGCACTGGGGAGGGGGGGGGGGGACACAGGCTGCACTGGGGAGGGGGGGACACAGGCTGCACTGGGGGGGGGGGGGACACAAGCTGCACTGGGGAGGGGGGACACAGGTTGCACTGGGTGGGGGGGGACACAGGCTGCACTGGGGGGGGGGGGGGACACACAGGCTGCAATGGAGAGGTGGGGACACAGGCTGCACTAGGGAGGTGGGGGGGACACAGGCTGCACTGGGGAGGTGGGGGGGAGACACAGGCTGCACTGGGGAGGTGGGGGGGGGGGAGACACAGGCTGCACTGGCAGACACAGGTAGGCTGCATTGGTGGACACGGAAAAAGTTGTTGTTAATATTTATTTTATAACTTAATTCTGCATAAAACATTTAAGTGTAATTTCATGAGATAATTTATGAGGGCGTGTTTAGGGGCGGGGCAACTGGTGGCGGGTAACATTTGAGGCTTGGCTAGTAGCTCAGGACTTTAAATGTTAAGCCCTGGTTAAAGGCATTACAAATATGAGGGAAGAGGACCGACCCACAGTGGGAAGGGGTTGCAATTGGATGTAAAATAATACCTCATTACCTCTTCTGCATCCAGTTCCAGCAATGTCTCCTCTCTACTTCCTGCTACTTCACCGGAAACTATTACCTCACTTCCTGCCCTTAATACTACTTCCTGTCTGTATCACACCTCATTTCCTGTCTATGCGTGCCACTTACAATTGGTGAGATCGCCATCTTGGGGTGAATATAAAGACTGCCGTCTCCGTTGTTTCTGAACACTGAAAACATTCTTCCATGTTCTTGCGCAAATTAAAAGTTAACCAAGGAAAAAAAAAAGTACATACTTTGCAAAAGTTATTGGCTTTTTCATTGGCCTTAGGTGGTTATTTTATGTTCTCTGGATTTGTAGATCAATAGAAAAGTGTACTGTAGTGTTTCCAACATTTCCTTTGGAAAAGCATAGGACATGTGCTTAATCAAGATCAACCCCACTCCATCCACACTACATTCTCCGACAGATCTTCTCCACCATCCACACTACATTCTCCGACAGATCTCCTCCCACCATCCACACTACATTCTCCGACAGTTCTCTTCCACCATCTACACTACATTCTCCGACAGATCTCCTCCACCATCCACACTACATTCTCCGACAGCTCTCCTCCACCATCCACACTACATTCTCCGACAGCTCTCCTCCCACCATCCACACTACATTCTCCGACAGATCTCCTCCCACCATCCACACTACATTCTCCGACAGATCTCCTCCCACCATCCACACTACATTCTCCGACAGTTCTCCTCCACCATCCACACTACATTCTCCGACAGATCTCCTCCACCATCCACACTACATTCTCCGACAGCTCTCCTCCCCCCATCCACACTACATTCTCCGACAACTCTCCTCCACCATCCACACTACATTCTCCGACAGCTCTCCTCCCACCATCCACACTACATTCTCCGACAATCCAAATTGGCGATTAGGGGACGTGATTCATTATAAATTTCCCGCCGTGCATTGCGCGAAATGACGTCGCAAGGACGTCATTTTTTAAACTTAGACGTGACTTACGTCCATCCCGATTCACGGACGACTTACGCAAAAAAAATAATTCAAATTTCGACGCGGGAACGACGGCCATACTTAACATGGCAAATGTAACTATACGCCGAAAAAAGGAGTTCTCCAAGCTAAAACTTTTAACCGCCGCTGTGCCCGGGCTGTAAAACTATACAAAATAAACTTTCACTTACCTGCCTACGATCCCCCGTTGTTCCGTTATCGCCACCCGTGCTCCGGTTCCTGTCAGCTTCCTCTTCCTGCGGGTCGGTGACTCACCGTGTGCTCAGCCTATCAGCGGCCGCAGCAATGTCCCGCCGCGGCCGCTGATAGGCTGAGCGCACGGTGAGTCACCGACCCACAGGAAGAGGAAGCTGACAAGAACCGGAGCACGGGCGGCGATAACGGAACAACGGGGGATCGTAGGCAGGTAAGTGAAAGTTTATTTTGTATAGTTTTACAGCCCGGGCACAGCGGGGGTTAAAAGTTTTAGCTTAGAGAACTCCTTTAACTATACGCCGGAAAAAGACGTAAGAGAATGCGACGGCTGCGCGTACGTTCGTGGATCGTCGGAAATAGCTAATTTGCATACCCGACGCGAACTCCACCCAGCGGACGCCGAAGTATTGCATCTACGATCCGAAGGCGTACAAAGCCGTACGCCTGTCGGATCTAACCCAGATGCCGTCGTATCTTGGTTTGAGGATTCAAACTAAAGATACGACGCGGGAAATTTGAAAGTACGCCGGCGTATCAGTAGATACGCCGGCGTACTCTCACTGTGGATCTGGCCCTAGGTGTGCATAAGGCCTTACATCTGTGTCCCCATCAGAGTCCTCCTGCCCATCTGTGTCCCCATCAGAGCCCCCCCTGCCCATTTGTGTCCCCACAGATTCTCCCCACACAATTGTATCCTCACCAGAGCCCCCTGCACACTTGTATCCTCCATCAGAGTCCCCCCTACACTTTTGTCCCTCACCAGAGTCCACCTCCACACTTGTGCCCCCATCAGGCCCCCCCTTCACACATATATCCTCACCAGAGCCCCATGCACACTTATGCTAAGATCAAGTGTAGTATCTGTTCTTATCAGTTGCCAATAGGAGACACTGTGCTACTTCCCCCACTATGAGGGTGGTTGGGAGGGCGGCTATGCAAATCTGTTGTAATGGTACCTAGAAGGTTAGTATTGGGGCGAGTCGAAGTCCAGAGGGTACCCCTGGTGAGGATGGCGAGGCACTGGGTCTGGCAGAAGGCCGGGTCCCGGAAAAAGTCTGTGGTGTATGTGCTGTAATCTCACTGTGAGTATTGGTCACTTTGTGTTACGGCACCAAGGTCACTGCACCATCACACTTTTTTGGCACCTGCCTTTTAGCTGGGACCAGAGGAATTGTTGTTCCTGGCCGGAAGGCTGGCCGTTGTACCGCGCAATGGCACAATATTGCACTTTCTCCACTTCCTTTCCCCCCACCTTTATGTTGTCCGTCTTCTGTGTCACTTTATGTATTTTTTTTTTTTTGGTTGGTGGGTATGTACACTTTTGTTTCACGTTTGATGAGTAGGGTGTAGGTCAGGGGTGCCCAACCGCTGGCCCCCGGGCCACATGTAGCCCTCTAGTGTGGCCCGCCATGTCTTGCTCTGAGATGGCGGGTCGGCAAGCCCAGATCGTGGGTTCCCGGCCCGCCATCTCTGAGCATCAGCACGAAGAACGGAGCCGCCACTAAAGGAAGCTTAAGTGTATAGCGCCGGCTCCTTCACAGGCGGAGTGATACCAAATGTGCTCCGCCTGTGACAGGAGGCATCAGCTCTCTACTGCAGCCACATGCCTTTGTCACAATTCTGCTCGGTGATGGCAGGTCGGGACACGGGAACATATAAAATATAGATGCGCTAATATTAACTTAAAAGGTGATAAAACGTACAAAGAAAACTAATCAGGGAGAACACTCCATAAACTGTGAATTACTAATATGTCCTTAATTAGTGCACAGTGATTAGCAGGATTCCATGCAGGGAAAAAATCACTCTCTTCAATCTGAATGCTAATCCAGCCCTCCACCGCTGTGATCAGATGATACAGGCACTCACAGACAGGGATTGCATGAAAGAAAAGAGAAAAAACCTCATTGCGCAATATTCGATGACAGATCAAAAATGTAATCAGAGCATTGACATATGCACTCACGAATCCCCGCTTTCAGTAAAGCATGAAAACGCCACTAAGTATGCTGTTTCCTCAGCTCGATCCGATGCACTCGGATTCAATCGCAGGCTCCTCCCTATGCGTTACGTCACAGGCACGCGACTTACTCATGGGTTCCTATCGGGACACGGGAACCCGTGATCTGTGGCATGGATCAGGAGGCTGTAAATATTTGTTGAACCGCGCATGCACACAGAAGTCAGATTTAACGCGGCGCGGATCGGGGGCCATAAATGTTCACTGAGCCTTGCATGTGCACAGGAGTCAAAGAAAGCTCTTATTTGGGGGGGGGGGGGAGGACATCAGTAACGCAGTGCCTGGTCAGGAAGGGGGAAAATCATTACGGAGCTGAAGTGGTTAATGAGTGAAAACATTAAGAAATGTGCAGGCACTGGAGAAATATACTAAACAAATATATATTTTTATTGTTTTCAAATATACACTTTAAAAGCCTTCGTACAGTTTCTAAATACAGTATCTCACAAAAGTTAGTACACCCCTCACATTTCTGTAAATATTTTCTTCTATCTTTTCATGTGACCGGCAGCACTCATGCAGCCCCAGACCATGACACTCCCACCACCATGCTTGACTGTAGGCAAGACACACTTGTCTTTGTCCTCCTCACCTGGTTGCCGCCACACACGCCTGACACCAAATACGTTTATCTTGGTCTCATCAGACCACAGGACGCGGTTCCAGTAATCCATGTCCTTAGCCTGCTTGTCTTCAGAAAACTGTTTGTGGGCATTCTTGAGCATCATCTTTAGAAGAGGCTTCCTTCTGGGACGACAGTCATGAAGACCAATTTGATGCAGTGTGCGGCGTATGGTCTGAGCACTGACAGGCTGACCCCCCCACCCCTTCACCCTCTGCAGCAATGCTGGCAGCACTCATACATCTATTTCCTAAAGACAACCTCTGGATATGAAGCTGAGCACGTGACCTCAACCCCTTTGGAGGACCATGGCGAGGCCTGTTCTGAGTGGAACCCGTCCTGGTATACCGCTGGATGGTCTTGGCCACCGTGCTGCAGCTCAGTTTCAGGGTCTTGGCAATCTTCTTATAGCCTAGGCCATCTTTATGTAGAAACACAATTCTTTTTTTCAGATCCTCAGAGAGTTCTTTGCCATGAGGTGCCATGTTGAACTTCCAGTGACCAGTATGAGAGAGTGAGAGCAATAACACCAAACTTAACACACCTGCTCCCCATTCACACCTGAGACCTTGTAACACTAACGAGTCACACGACATGACACCGGGGAGGGAAAATGGCGAATTGGGCACAAGTTGGACATTTTCACTTAGGGATGTACTCACTTTTGTTGCCAGCGGTTTACACATTAATGGCTGTGTGTTGAGTTATTTTGAGGGGACGGCAAATTTACACTGTTATACAAGCTGTACACTCACTACTTTATATTGAAGCAAAGTGTCATTTCCTCAGTGTTGTCACATGAAAAGTTAGAAGAAAATCGTTACAGAAATGTGAGGGGTGTACTTACTTTTGTGAGATACTGTAAATAAACATGTGGTTATAATAATATTTTCTCACTAGGAGAAAATCTGACCGTCGGTGGTATGACTCCTCCGCTGTGAATTTTCTGGTGCGTAGTAAGTGCTTCCTTGCAAATGAAATATTTCCCGCACTCTGAACACAGGAAAGGGTCTTCGCCCGTGTGAATTTTCTGGTGTTTAAGAAGGTCTGATTTCTGAATGAAGTGTTTCCCGCACATTGAACATAAATAAGGACTGTCACCCGTGTGAATTTTTCTGGTGTGCAAGAAGTTTTGCTTTCTCCGTGTAACACTTCCCGCTGTGTTTTCTCTGGTGTGCAAGAAGTGTTTTTTTCTCAGCGAAGCACTTCCCGCACTCTGAACATGAAAAAGGCAGTTCACCAGTGTGAATTCTCTGGTGCGCAATAAGAGCTTTCTTGTGACGGAAACATTTACCGCACTCTGAACACAGGAAAGGGCACTCACCTGTGTGAATTCTTTGGTGCACAATAAGTGTGCCTTTCTCAGTAAAGCACTTCCCACACTCTGAACATAGGAAAGGGCGCTCGCCAGTGTGAATTCTCTGGTGTTTAACAAGGTTTGATTTCCGAAGGAAACATTTTCCGCACTCTGAACAAAAATGAGGACTCTCGCCCTTGTGAATTCTCTGATGTGCGAGAAGTTTTGCTTCCACGGGATAACATTTCCCGCACTCTGAACACGAGAACGGACACTCACCCGTGTGAATTTTCTGGTGTAGAACAAGTTTTCCTTTCTCAATGAAAGCTTTCCCGCACTCTGGACACAAATAAGGACGCTCCCCCGTGTGAATTCTCTGGTGCCTAACCAGTGAGTTTTTCATAAAGAAACATTTCCCGCACTCTGAACATAAATGAGGACTCTCGCCTGTGTGCATTCTCTGATGTGCAAGAAGTTTTGCTTTCACACTATAACCTTTCCCGCACTCTGAACACGAGAACGGACGCTCACCCGTGTGAACTCTCTGGTGTTTAAAAAGGTCTGATTTCTGAATGAAACGTTTCCCACAAAATGAACATGAGAACGGACGCTCCCCACTGTGAATTCTCTGGTGTCTAACCAGTATGTTTTTCAGAATGAAACTTTTTCCGCACTCTGAACATGAAAAAGGACGCTCCCCTGTGTGACATTTCTGGTGTGTGAGAAGCACTTTTTTCTCAGTAAAACATTTCCCGCACTCTAAACATGGATAAGGACGATCGTCCATGTGAAGTTTCTGGTGTCTAAGCAGGTCGTTTTTGTGAATGAAGCATTTCTCGCACTCGGAGCATGCGTGAGGACGCGCAATCGTGTGAATTTTCTGGTGCGTGAGAAGGTCTTTGCTTTCAGTGAAAGATTTCCCGCACACCGAGCACGATAACGAGTCCACTCCAGTGTGATCACCTTGAGCGCTTGAAGAGCATTCCTTGGGATTGGATGGATCTGGTGATGTCGGCACACTGTGAGGTCTTAGATGGACATCCTGACTATCACCATTGGATGTATGTGGAGGTTCCTCACAATTAGAGGGATGGATCGATCGGTCTGGATCGGAAGGTCTGTGATGGATGCTTTGATTAACGGGATTTACTCCTACAAAATATTGTACAATTCCATTCTCATCTACATTACAACTTTGAGACACAACAAGATGTCCCTCAGTAGAGTTCCATAGATAGAGTCCATCTGTTGGAAACCAAGTTTTCAATAAGTGTTAGAAGCTAAAAGGACACAGAACACCCAAATCACATTGTAATATTGTTTCTGCATTGATGGCATTGTTACTGTGAGAATGAAGATGGACCTTCCTCCACCTCAATTCTTGGAAACGTGACGACAATTGTCAGGGCTGGTCTCAGCCCTTCCTTCTCTGAGCTGGCCACTCAGCTGTCGGCTAATTGCCAGGTCTCCATCTCTCCACAGTGACTCACCTGTTGATGATCCCGCTCGGCAGTCCTTCCTACTTAAGCCTTCCTGCTCAGTTGCTTTCTGCCTTTGCCTTGGTCAACATCACAGAGACCATCTGCTTTCCTGTTAAAAGACATTCCTACTGGCTCCTGATACTGCTTGCTGTTTTACTACGTAATATATATATATATATATATATATATATATATATATATATATATATATATATATATATATATATATATATATATATATATATATATATATATATATATATATATATATATATATATATATATATATTAGGGTTGTCCCGATACCACTTTTTTAGGACCGAGTACAAGTACCGATACTTTTTTTAAATGTCCCCCCCCAAATGCAGCCATGTCCCCCCCATATGCAGCCATGTCCCTCTAGCCATGTCCCCCACATATGCAGCCATGTCCCCCACATATGCAGCCATGTCCCTCTAGCCATGTCCCTCACATATGCAGCCATGTCCCTCTAGCCATGTCCCTCACATATGCAGCCATGTCCCTCACATATGCAGCCATGTCCCTCTAGCCATGTCCCTCACATATGCAGCCATGTCCCTCACATATGCAGCCATGTCCCTCTAGCCATGTCCCTCACATATGCAGCCATGTCCCTCACATATGCAGCCATGTCCCTCTAGCCATGTCCCTCACATATGCAGCCATGTCCCTCACATATGCAGCAATGTCCCTCTAGCCATGTCCCTCACATATGCAGCAATGTCCCTCTAGCCATGTCCCTCACATATGCAGCCATGTCCCTCACATATGCAGCAATGTCCCTTTAGCCATGTCCCTCACATATGCAGCAATGTCCCTCTAGCCATGTCCTTCGATGCGGCGGCAGCGAAGGGGGGGGAAAGTATTCTATTTAGGTATCGGGGGTATTTGCGCGAGTACGAGTACTCCCGCAAATACTCGGTATCGGTCCCGATACCGATACTGGTATCGGTATCTGGACAACCCTAATATATATATATATATATATATATATATATATATATATATATATATATATATATATCTGGTTCCCTGACATTTGGCTTGGCAACATACTGAAGAATGGAGATGGACCTTCCTCCACCCCAATTCTTGGAAGCGTGACAACCTACTGAAGAATGGAGATGGACCTTCCTCCACCACAATCCCCAATTCTTGGAAGCGTGACAACCTACTGAAGAATGGAGATGGACCTTTCTCCACCCCAATTTTTGGAAGCGTGACAACCTACTGAAGAATGAAGATGGACCTTCCTTCACCCCAATTCTTGGAAGTGTGACAACATAATTGTGAGGGCTGGGCTCAGCCCTTCCTTTTCTGAGCTGGTCGCTCAGCTGTCGGCTAATCGGCAGCTCCTATCTCTCCACAGTGAGTCACCTGTTGATGATCCCGCTCGGCAGTCCTTCCTACTTAAGCCTTCCAGCTCAGTTGCTCTCTGCCTTCGTCAACATCACAGAGACCATCTCCTGCTTTCCTATTAAAGACATTCCTTCTGGCTCCTGATCCTGCTTGCTGTTCTACTACATATATATCTGGTTCCCTGACGTTTGGCTTGGCTGACTAAGTGATCCGGTTCTCGAACTCTGGCTATGTTTTGAATATGTTTACTCTGTTTATCTTTTTATTATTATTATTATTAAACGTGCGATTTAACTGTACTTCTGTCTCGGTCTGATTCTTGTTTTCTGACAAGAATGAAGATGGACCTTCCGCCCCCCCAATTCTTGGAAGCATGACAACATACTGAAGAATGGAGATGGACCTTCCTCCACCCCAATTCTTGGAAGAGTGACAACCTACTGAAGAATGGAGATGGACCTTCCTTCACCCCAATTCTTGGAAGAGTGACAACCTACTGAAGAATGGAGATGGACCTTCCTTCACCTCATTTCTTGGAAGAGTGACAACCTACTGAAGAATGGAGATGGACCTATAGCAGAGCTGGTCAAATTACTAGATATAGTAAGGTACATCATGATTTTGACATTTAATACCAGGGTTATGGCACCAGCTATAATGTTTTCCATTAGGTGGCCGGCTTTCAGATAAAATTGATCCCAGTGGTGGATTCACCACGGAATCACTTTTATAATCCCACCCCCCGCCGCTTCTCATCATTTTTGAGCTTACCGGAGCCATCGGTAAGTCCAGAACTGATCCGATGCAGCCAATGGCTAGGCAGGAAGTCGGGTGAGGGCAAGATGGCCCCCACTTGGCTCTATGCCTTTGGAGGACCGGAGCGACCTCCGATGTCACTTCTGGTTCTCAGGCTTAAAGAAGTAATTTTTCTTCAGCTTTGAAGGGTAAATGAGAGATGTGAGGTCTTTTTGACCCCAGATCTCTCAATAAAGAGGACCGGTTATGCTTATTTCTATTACAAGGGATGTTACATAAAAAATAAAATAAAAGGGACAGTGTAAAAATAAAAATAAATAAGCTTTTCTTCACAAAGAATTTGAATCCGTTGATACTTTTTCGACTGGTCCAAAAACGAATTGTCATGAAAATGATAGGCTGCACTGATGGGCACTAATAGATGACACTGATAAGCAGCACTGATGAGAAGGTACTGACAGGCGTTACTGATGGGCATCTGTGAAGGGCACAGACAGGCGTTACTGACGGGCACATTGATGGGCACTAACTGGCAGCTGCTGGGCACTGATTGGCATTGTGGTGGGCACCTCTGATGGGGGCTGCGCTGTTAATCAATGTGCCGATTATCAGTGCACACCCCTTTGACAGGAGAGCCGCCGATCCTGTTTCACACTGTGATTGGTCACAGCTGATCATGTGGTAAAGAGCCTCCGTCAGAGGCTCTTTACCAAGATCAGAGATGCAGTGGGTCAGACTGACACACCACAGCGCCGATTGCGACGCTATACGCCCCTGTGGGCGTATAGCTGGCTTGTTATTCTGCAGCAGGTCATACGACGCCCCGGCCAGGATAACTGAACCACTTCCCGACCGTCATTCTGCTATAGGCCAGGGCAGGAAGTGGTTAAACCCAGAAACAAAACTGTTATTATTACTTACTTGTGTTGAGAAGTAGAGAAGCTTCCACTGGTTTACTTTTCATAATCATCTCCCCCTCCTCCATAGACTGCTGATCTCCTGATCTCCCATTCTCTGTATATTGGAGATCTTCCTGTGTAGACTTCTGGGAATCCAGAGGACAACCCTCCTCCATAGACTGCTGATCTCCACTCACCAACCTCTCTTCTTCTTCCTCTTTATCCTCAACTGTGATGTCTTTCCGTTCTTCAGTCTAAATTCCAGAGATGATAAAATATAAGATCTGGAAACACTGCTGCCAATAATAAGAGATGACACAGAAGAATGTTCTCCCATAGAATTATCTTTTAGTTCTTTGTGCCCAGCCCCATCTACCTGATCTCCTGATCTCCCATTCTCTGTATATTGGAGATCTTCCTGTGTAGAATTGTGGGAATCCAGAGGACAACCCTCCTCCATAGACTGCTGATCTCCACTCACCAACCTCTCTTCTTCTTCCTCTTTAACCTCAACTTTAATGTCTTTCAGTTCTTCACCCTAAACCCCAAAGATAACAGAATACATTTGTACAAAGGAAGGAACCAAGAATTTCATAGAATGTCCTCTCATGGTTAGAATACAGTCCCACCTACCTGATGGTGGGGGATGGTCTGACCTTCCTGTGTGGAATCCCTGGAATACAGAGGACAGTGACATCTCTCTGGTGGGTTCCCATTACTGGATCCATCTGTAGGAAACACACACACTGACTGAATACATTGTTTCTATGTGTTTATCAGATGATGGGGGATCTAGGTGGAGCCTCCGTACTGCTCTCTCCTTTACAATAAAGTCTCCTCTTACCCAGTGATGTGAGGGGCGGCTGATTCTCCATCATGACGTCCTTGTAGAGATCCTTGTGTCCTTCTAAATACTCCCACTCCTGCATGGAGAAATAGACAGTGACATCCTGACACCTTATAGGAACCTGACACACACAATGATACAGTCACCATCCAGACACACCCCTTGTCTGTTACTGGATAATGTCCCAGAATTCCCGGCACCGCTCACCTCTCCTGTCAGCAGCTCAGTGATCTTGTTGATGACTTCTAGAACTTTCTTTTCACAGTTTTCTTTCAGGCAGTGGTGTGGAGGCACTGTGATGGGTGATGCCCCTTTCATATAACTGTTGGGTGTAAATGGGTCACTCGATGTTTTCTTCACTACTTCATAATCCTGTGTAAGGATAGAAAGTAAAAATTATTACTACAGACTTCCCAGAATCCTCCTCACCTCTCCGGTCAGGTCTGTGTTTAATTAATAGAGATAAGAGTGATGTCATGTGATCTCCCAGGATCCTCCTCACCTCTCTGGTCAGGTCTGTGTTTTATTAATAGAGATAAGAGTGATGTCATGTGACCTCCCAGAATCCTCCTCACCTCTCCGGTCAGCAGGTAGATGATCTTCAGGGTGAGGTCTAATATCCTCTCAGTCATGTGGCTTTGGTTTTTGTCCATCCTTGTTGATGTGGTCATGTGATCTACACAGGGCTCTCCTCTCTGCAGATGAATACAATTACCATGGAACCCTAGTTGAGGAAACCTGGGTTAGAAGCTCTGTTTAGGTTTTAGGTCACCAGTGTGTCATTTATGAACATTTAACCTCCGAGTGATTGGTGTTGAACACAACAGAATGTGACAGGAAATCTTCCCAGTGGGTACAGGCAAATCAATATCACAGAGACTGCCGTGTCTCATCTAATAAACTGTTTCTCTGTAGCCAGGAACAATAATGGGTTCTAAAGAGATGATGTGGGTCTACGCAGCATCTGAAGGCCTTTGAGGACTTCTACGGAAAGAGGAGGGAAGGAGATCGAGTTGTATGTGACACGCAAGGAGTGCTTAGATAGGTAGGTGGACTACCATGAAAGAGCAGAGTCGTGGTGGTCAAGGGAGTTTGAAGGAGGAACCTGTATAGGATATTTTAATAACGTGATCTGTTTGATGTACTACCAGGAGAAGAAGTGAGTGTGGGTTGTCGAGTGTGGCTGGCGAGTGTGGGTTGCCTGGCCTGGGAGCGGGGGGGGGGGGGGGTAAGCACTGGATGGTATGGGAGCCATTCTCCCCGCGATCGTAGGGGAAGAGAGAGGAGAGGAGAGCCGCTGCCGCCTGGTTGATTAGAGTGCTGGGCAACATAACAGCTTTCATTTCAATTGCTGTGTGTTCCCCGCCGCACGCTGTCATATACAGCCCCTTCCCCTTGTCCGGGGAACTTTGATAGACAGATCACCCATCCCAGGATTGGACGGGTTATCTATCAAAATGCCCGGACAAGGGGGAGCGGCTGTATATGACAGCGCATGGCAGGGAACACAGCTCTAATCAAGCAGGCGGTGGCTCTCCTCTCTCTTCCCCTGCACGGGTAGGCTGCATTGGGGACATAGGCTGCACTGGGGAGGGGGGGGGGGGACACAGGCTGCACTGGGGAGGAGGGGGCACGGGCTGCACTGGGGAAGGGGGGGATACAGGCTTCACTGGGGAGGGGGGGGGACACAGGCTGCACTGGGGAGGGGGGGGGGGACACAAGCTGCACTGGGGAGGTGGGGGGGACACAGGCTGCACTGGGGAGGTGGGGGGGACACAGGCTGCACTGGGGAGGTGGGGGGGACACAGGCTGCACTGGGGAGGTGGGGGGGACACAGGCTGCACTGGGGAGGGGGGGACACAGGCTGCACTGGGGAGGTGGGGGGGACACAGGCTGCACTGGGGAGGGGGGGACACAGGCTGCACTGGGGAGGTGGGGGGGACATAGGCTGCACTGGGGGGACACAAGCTGCACTGGGGAGGTGGGGGGGGCACAGGCTGCACTGGGGAGGGGGGGGCACAGGCTGCACTGGGGAGGTGGGGGGGGACACAGGCTGCACTGGGGAGGGGGGGGACACAGGCTGCACTGGGGAGGTGGGGGGGACACAGGCTGCACTGGGGAGGTGGGGGGGACACAGGCTGCACTGGGAAGGTGGGGACACAGGCTGCACTAGGGAGGTGGGAGGGGGGCACAGGCTGCACTAGGGAGGTGGGAGGGGGGCACAGGCTGCACTAGGGAGGTGGGAGGGGGGCACAGGCTGCACTAGGGAGGTGGGAGGGGGGCACAGGCTGCACTAGGGAGGTGGGAGGGGGGCACAGGCTGCACTAGGGAGGTGGGAGGGGGGCACAGGCTGCACTGGCAAACACGGGTAGGCTGCATTGGTGGACACAGAAAAAATTGTTGTAAATATTTATTTTATAGCTTAATTCTGCATAAAACATTTAAGCGTAATTTCATGAGATAATATATGAGGGCGTGTTTAGGGGCGGGGCAACTGGTGGCGAGTAACCTTTGAGGCCTGGCTAGTAGCTCAGGACTTGAAATTTTAAGCCCTGGTTAAAGGCATTACAAATATGAGGGAAGAGGACCGACCCACAGTGGGAAGGGGTTGCAATTGGATGTAAAATAATACCTCATTACCTCTTCTGCATCCAGTTCCAGCAATGTCTCCTCTCTACTTCCTGCTACTTCACCGGAAACTATTGTTTTATTTTCCTTACCTCACTTCCTGCCCTTAATACTACTTCCTGTCTGTATCGTACCTCATTTCCTGTCTATGCGTTCCACTTACAATTGGTGAGATCGCCATCTTGGGGTGAATATAAAGACTGTCGCCTCCGTTGTTTCTGAACACTGAAAACATTCTTCCGTGTTCTTGTGCAAGTTAAAAGATAACCAAGGAAAAAAAAAAGTACATACTTTGCAAAAGTTATTGGCTTTTTCATTGGCCTTAGGTGTTTATATTATGTTCTCTGGATTTGTAGGTCAATAGAAAAGTGTACTGTAGTGTTTCAAACATTTCCTTTGGAAAAGCAATGAAAAAAAATATATTTTATTGTCCTCACAGACAGAGAAGCAAAGCAGGACAAGCGCCTTTCACACTCAGATCATGTGCTTAATGAAGATCGACCCCCCACCATCCACACTACATTCTCCGACATCTCTCCTCCACCATCCACACTACATTCTCCGACAGATCTCCTCCACCATCCACACTACATTCTCCGACAGCTCTTCTCCACCATCCACACTACATTCTCCGACAGCTCTTCTCCACCATCCACACTACATTCTCCGACAGCTCTCCTCCACCATCCACACTACATTCTCCGACAGATCTCCTCCACCATCCACACTACATTCTATGACAGCTCTCCTCCACCATCCACACTACATTCTCCGACAGCTCTTCTCCACCATCCACACTAAATTCTCCGACAGATCTCCTCCACCATCCACACTACATTCTCCGAGAGCTCTCCTCCACCATCCGCACTACATTCTCCGACAGATCTCCCCCACCATCCACACTACATTCTCCGACAGATCTCCTCCCACCATCCACACTACATTCTCCGACAGCTCTCCTCCTACCATCCACACTACATTCTCCGACAGCTCTCCTCCCACAATCCACACTACATTCTCCGACAGCTCTCCTCCACCATCCACACTACATTCTCCGACATCTCTCCTCCACCATCCACACTACATTCTCCGACAGCTCTCCTCCACCATCCACACTACATTCTCCGACATCTCTCCTCCACCATCCACACTACATTCTCCGACAGCTCTCCTCCACCATCCACACTACATTCTCCGACAGCTCTCCTCCACCATCCACACTACATTCTCCGACAGATCTCCTCCACCATCCACACTACATTCTCCGACAGCTCTTCTCCACCATCCACACTACATTCTCCGACAGATCTCCTCCACCATCCACACTACATTCTCCGAGAGCTCTCCTCCACCATCCGCACTACATTCTCCGACAGATCTCCTCCACCATCCACACTACATTCTCTGACAGCTCTCCTCCACCATCCACACTACATTCTCCGACAGCTCTCCTCCACCATCCACACTACATTCTCCGACAGCTCTCCTCCACCATCCACACTACATTCTCCGACAGCTCTCCTCCACCATCCACACTACATTCTCCGACAGCTCTCCCCCACCATCCACACTACATTCTCCGACAGCTCTCCTCCGCTATCTACACTACATTCTCCGACAGCTCTCCTCCACCATCCACACTACATTCTCCGACAGATCTCCTCCACCATCCACACTACATTCTCCGACAGATCTCCACCATCCACACTACATTCTCCAACAGCTCTCCTCCACCATCCACACTACATTCTCCGACAGATCTCCTCCACCATCCACACTACATTCTCCGACAGATCTCCTCCACCATCCACACTACATTCTCCGACAGCTCTCCTTCACCATCCACACTACATTCTCCGACAGATCTCCTCCACCATCCACACTACATTCTCTGACAGCTCTCCCCCACCATCCACACTACATTCTCTGACAGATCTCCTCCCACCATCCACACTACATTCTCCGACAGCTCTCCTCCTCCATCCACACTACATTCTCCGACAGCTCTCCTCCACCATCCACACTACATTCTCCGACAGCTCTCCTCCCACCATCCACACTACATTCTCCAACAGATCTCCTCCACCATCCACACTACATTCTCCGACAGCTCTCCTCCCACCATCCACACTACATTCTCCGACAGCTCTCCTCCACCATCCACACTACATTCTCCAACAGCTCTCCTCCCACCATCCACACTACATTCTCCGACAGCTCTCCTCCACCATCCACACTACATTCTCTGACAGCTCTCCTCCACCATCCACACTACATTCTCCGACAGCTCTCCTCCACCATCCACACTACATTCTCCGACAGATCTCCCCCACCATCCACACTACATTCTCCGACATCTCTCCTCCCACCATCCACACTACATTCTCCGACAGCTCTCCTCCCACCATCCACATTACATTCTCCGACAGATCTCCTCCACCATCCACACTACATTCTCCGACAGCTCTCCTCCACCATCCACACTACATTCTCCGACAGCTATCCTCCCACCATCCACACTACATTCTCCGACAGCTCTCCTCCACCATCCACACTACATTCTCCGACAGCTATCCTCCCACCATCCACACTATATTCTCCGACAGATCTCCTCCCACCATCCACACTACATTCTCCGACAGATCTCCTCCACCATCCACACTACATTCTCCGACAGCTCTCCTCCACCATCCACACTACATTCTCCGACAGCTATCCTCCCACCATCCACACTATATTCTCCGACAGATCTCCTCCCACCATCCACACTACATTCTCCGACAGATCTCCTCCACCATCCACACTACATTCTCCGACAGCTCTCCTCCACCATCCACACTACATTCTCCGACAGCTCTCCCCCACCATCCACACTACATTCTCCGACAGATCTCCCCCCACCAGCCACACTACATTCTCCGACAGCTCTCCTCCACCATCCACACTACATTCTCCGACAGATCTCCTCCACCATCCACACTACATTCTCCGACAACTCTCCTCCACCATGTACGCGGTATAAGACCTACCTCCAAGAATTTTGGTAAATTGTAAAATACAAAAATGGACTCAGCGCAGAATATTGTCAGAGGTCGAACTTTCTTGTTTATTTCAGAAAATCAGAACAACTTATTAACATACAATAAAAATAAGACTGAATTCAAATAAAAAAAAAAGTATATAAAACAGAAGTAAAAAGATACATCAAATTTATTACACATTGGCTGGACCAATGAGAACCCAGCTCCTTCAGTACAGCAAAACGTGCAACAGTTGATAGCAAATTATAAAAAGGTATCGAGGACTAATCCTGATTGGATTGGATATTCCGGAACTTCATCACCCAACTCCTTCTCAGTTGCCATTGTGTTGCCCACATATTGCCGCTGTGTTACCATTTTGCCCATGTATAGCTAACAGTTTAGTGTTGTTGTCTTTGCTGTAATTTAATCCCAACAGGTTTATAATCCATCAAACCCTAGCGTGAGAAAACTCAAGATAGGGTTGCGCATGTCCGGCAGGCGTTATCGCCGCCGGCCACCCGCAATCGTGGGCACGAGAGCCAGAATGGGGATTTGTGTGAGTAAACACCAATCCCTGTTCTGTCAGAGGAAAGGAGACAGATTGTTTGCCCCTAGTAAAGTAGTTGCGTATAGCCGGCGGGCGTGATTGACGCCGGCCACCCGCGATCGTGGGCACGAGAGCTAGAATGGGGATTTGTGTGAGTAAACACACAGATCCTGTTTTTCAAGGCGGTGTTATGATGACAGAATCCCAACATGTTTCACCTGCTGGGCTTCTTCAGTGGGTATATTGTTTGCTACTGGTCAAGAGTGGGCCAACTCGATATTAAACACTACAGACTAAGACTGGGAAGCCATTAATGTACATGTGTTTAAAGGTAGGCGTCCCAATATATTTGGTAACATTATGTACAGTAGTTCCTGTTTTTCAAGGCGGTGTTATGACGACAGAATCCCAACATGTTTTGCCCACTGGGCTTCTTCAGGGGTATATATTGTTTGCTACTGGTGAAGGGTGGGCCACCTCAATATTGAACCCTATGGACTAAGACTGTGGGATGCCATTTAAGTTCATGTGTGTGTAAACGCAGGCGTCCCAATACTTTTGGTAACAGTGTGCAGTAGTTCCCGTTTTTCCAAGGCGTGTTATGATGACAGAATTACAACATGTTTCACCTGCTGGGCTTCTTCAGGGGTTATATTGTTTGCTACTGGTCAAGGGTGGGCCAACTTGATATTAAACCCTACAGACTAAGACTGGGATGCCATTAAAGTTCATATGTGTGTGAAGGCAGGGGTCCCAATACTTTTGGTAACATAGTGTACAGTAGTTCCTATTTTTCAAGGCAGTGTTATGACAACAGAAACCCGACACGTTTTGCCCGCTGGGCTTCTTCTAATATAGTGTTTTTCCTGCCCTGGAGTCCAACAAACATTTCTTTCCAAGTGAAATGTTTCCCACAGTCGGAACATGGAAAAGGGTGTTAGCCTGCGTGAACTCTCTGGTGTTTAAGAAGAGTCTCTTTGCTGAATGAAACATTTCCCGCACTCTGAACACGAAGAGGGATGCTCACAATTTTTCTGACATTTATGAAGTTTTCCTATCTGAACAAAACACTTTCCTCATTCCCCGTGAATTTTTTTTTGGTGTCTAAGAAAATTCCTTTTATTAGTGAAACATTTCCCGCACACTGAACATGAAAAAGGACGCTCCCCCGTGTGGATTCTCTGATGTCTAAGAAGGTGCGAGGTCTGAATGAAACTTTTCCCGCACTCTGGGCATGAATAAGGACGCTCCCTGGTGTGAACTCTCTGGTGGATGAGAAAGTGTTGTTTCATTGAGAACTTTTTCCCGCAGTCTGGACACGAAAAAGGCCGCACACCCGTGTGAATTCTCTGGTGAATAAACAAGTGTTGCTTCAGAACAAACCTTTTCCCGCACTCCGAGCAGGAATATGGCCGGTCACCCGTGTGAATCCTCTGGTGAATAGTGAGCCCTTCTCTCTGACCAAAACTTTTCCCGCACTCCGAACACGAATAGGGGCGCTCGCCCGTGTGAACCTTCAGATGTTTATGAAGCTCTTCCACCCGGGCGAAGCGTTTCCCGCACTCCGGACACAAATACGGACGCTCGCCCGTGTGAATCCTCAGGTGGCCGAGAAGGCTCGCTTTCTGGCTGAAACGCTTCCCGCACTCCGAACACGGGAACGGACGCTCGCCCGTGTGGGTCCTCTGGTGCGTTAGGAGGTGCGCTTTCTTCGCGAAGGTTTTTCCGCACTCCGGACACGAAAAGGGACGCTCGTCGGCGTGTGCGGTACTCGACAACGAACTCTCCCCTACGTCAACGCCTTCTTGGCTCGACAAAGAGTTTTCGGCTTTGGGTGGATCCGTTGATTTCTTCTCGCCGCGAGATCTTAGAAGTCTATCTGGAGTTACGAGATGCGATTTGTCAGAGGACTTCTGAGGATTAGAGTGACCCTTCGATCGATGTGTATCTTTTTTATGGACCTTTACTACTGGAAAGTGTTGTGCATTGTCGTTAGATTTTCCTTTTTTATCTGTAGATGAAGAAGAAGAAGGTCTCTCAGAGATATTCCCGACGTAGTGTCCACCTGTTGGAAAAAAAATTGAATGTAATTTTCGAAATTTTCTTCATTTCTTATACAGTGGAACCTCGGATTACGAGCATAATCCAAAGTACTTGCATATCAAAGCGAGTTTCCCCATAGAAGTCAATGGAAACGAAAATAATTAGTTCCGCATTGACTTCAATGGCCTGCAATACCACATGTGGCCAGATGTGGATGGGGGGGCGCCAGAGAGCCTCATAAACGCCCGAAAAGGCCCGAGGACAAACCTCGGAAAGACTTTGTTGCCGCGGTCAGCAAAGCTGTCCTCTGGCCTTTTCGTGCAGTTCCGACTGTCGCCGATCGGCGCCGGCGTCCCCCCACCTCAGGCCAAACGCGGTACTGCACACCGCTTTGGCCTGAATCCTGCTTGTTTTGCGAGACAACACTCGCAAACAGAGTTAAGCCCTGTACGCGCGATCGGTTTCATCGGACAAACCGATCGTGCGTGGACCCCATCGGTGAAAAAAAAAATAGAACACGTTTTAAAATTTTCCTATGGATAAAAAATCCGATCGTCTGTGGGGGAACTCCATCGGTCAAAAATCCATGCATGCTCAGAATCAAGTCCACGCATGCTCGGAAGCATTGAACTTCCTTTTTCTCAGCACGTCGTAGTGTTGTACGTCACCGCGTTTGGACACAGTCGGATTTTTGACCGATAGTGTGTAGGCAAGACTGATGAAAGTCAGCTTCATGGGATATCCGACGAAAAAATTCATCAGATTACATTCCATCAGAAATCCGATCGTGTGCACGAGGCTTTACAATTCTTAAAAATACAGCGCTCGTATTGCGAAACGCTTGTTAAAGCGGAGGTCCACCCGAAAAAAAAAAAAAAAAGCCAAAAAGGCTCCAAAAAATGTGAAGATTTTTTTTTATAAATTTGATGAAATTAGATACAAAAAAATTAATCTTTTTTTTTTTTAGACTTACCAGAAATGTCTGTTACTAGGCAGATCATCCTAATCTGCCACTTCCTCGTCCGCAGCGATCTTCTGTGTTCTCCTCCTGGCGTTGCCTCCTGGTAAATAGGGGGGCGCTGTCTTCTGGGACATGTGTGTGTCCCAGACGAGAGCCGCCCATTCACAAATAGCGGCGCGACTCGCGCGTTGCGCAGTAGGAAACAAGCAGTGAAGCCGCAAGGCTCCACTGCCTGTTTCCCTTAGTGAGGATGGCGGTGCTGGGACTTACCGCGATTGGCCTCGGGGGGCCGACATCACGGGCACCCTGGACAGGTAAGTGTGCTTATTAAAAGTCAGCAGCTACAGTGTTTGTAGCTGCTGACTTTAAAAATGTTTTTTTAAAGCTGGACCTCTGCTTTAAACCGTGTTACTCGCAATACGAGGTTCCACCGTACTCGCATATCGAAGCGAGTTTCCCCATTGAAGTCAATGGAAACTATAATAATCTTGGAAAAAAAAAACGGGTTTACGAATTAAAAAATAACAAAACACAGTAAAGTTAGCCCAATTTATTTGTATAATGTGAAAGACAATGTTACGCGGAGTAAATAGATACCTAACATGTCACGCTTTAAAATTGCACACACTCATGGAATGGCGCCAAACTTCGGTACTTAAAAATCTCCATAGGCGACGCTTTCTTTTTTTTTTTACAGGTTACCAGTTTAGAGATACAGAGGAGGTCTGGTGCTAGAATTGTTGCTGGCGCTCTAACGCATGCGGCGGTACCGCACATGTGTGGTTTGAACTGCGTTTACATATGTGGGCGGGACTTACGTGCGTGTTTGCTTCTGAGCGCGAGCCACCGGGGACAGGGGCGTTTTAAATTTATTGTATTTTATTTTTTTCACTTAATTGCTTTATTTTTTTTTACTTTGATCACTTTTATTCCTATTACAAGGAATGTAAACATCTCTTGTAATAGGAATGGTGTGTGACAGGTCCTCTTTATGGAGAGATGGTCAATAAGACCCCGCATCTCTCCTCCAGGCTGGAAAACATGAGATCGGGAAAAAAAAAATTCATCGATCTCATGTTGACAGCCGTGATCGTGGCTTTGTTTACTTTCGGGAATCCGAGTGAGAGGTCATAACGTCGCGCCCAGGCCTCCGACGGTCATAGAGATGACTCCATCATCGTCATCTGGCGTCGGACGATTCTTATTCCGGACCCCCGATGCCACGGGAGAGCCCAGAGAAGCAACAGACACCCCCCCCCCCCCACGAGTATAATCCGTTCCAGGAGAATGCTCGTAATCCAAAGCACTTGCATATCAAAGCGAGTTTCCCCTTAGAAGTCAATGGAAATTAAAATAATTTGTTCAATGGCATGCAATACCGCATGTGGCCAGAGGTGGGAGAGCCTCGGAAACTTATGAACGACTCCGCTCTGGCACCCCCCCCCCACCTCAGGCCAAACTTGGTACTGCACCCCACTTTGCCTTGAATCCTGCTCGTTTTGTGAGACAACACTCACAAACCGAGTCAGGATTTAAAAAAATACACAGCGCTCGTATTGCGGAACGCTCGTTGACCGCGTTATTTACAGTCCGAGTTCCACCGTACTTCTCAATCTTATTTGTAGGAGGAATCTTTGTAGAATGTTGATCTGGGGAGATATCTAAATCATTTTAACCTGAAGAAAATTGGGTAAAATTTTGTGGCTTGTCTGCCCTCCTCTGGATTATGGTTATTACTTACTTGTGCCAATATAAAGAGACGATTCCTTCTGTTTACTTTTTGTAGTTGTCGCCTCCGCCTCCTCCATAGACTGCTGATCTCCACTCACCAACGGCTCCTCCTCTTCTTCCTCTTTAATCGTAATTTTGAGGTCTTTCAGATCTTCAGCCTAAACCCCAAAGATGATGGAATACATTTATAAACGGGACACAACGTTACGTAGAAGTACGTTCTCTCGTAGCTTAGAAATCTGTTCTAGTTGCTCAGTCCCACCTACCTGATCATGGTGAGGGATGGTGTGACCTTCCTGTGTGGAATCCCGGGAATACAGAGGACGGGGACATCTCTCTGGTGGGTTCCCATTACTGGATCCATCTGTAGGAAACACACACACTGACTGAATATATTGTTTCTATGTGTTTATCAGATGATGGGGGATCTAGGTGGAGCCTCCGTACTGCTCTCTCCTTTACAATAATGTGCACCACCCTACAGTTTGGGCCCCACTGTTAGCTGGGAATACAGAGGATGGGGACATCTCTCTGGTGGGTTCCCATTACTGGACCCATCTGTAGGAAACACACACACTGACTGAATATATTGTTTCTATGTGTTTATCAGATGATGGGGGATCTAGGTGGAGCCTCCGTACTGCTCTCTCCTTTACAATAATGTGCACCACCCTACAGTTTGGGCCCCACTGTTAGCTGGGAATACAGAGGATGGGGACATCTCTCTGGTGGGTTCCCATTACTGGACCCATCTGTAGGAAACACACACACTGACTGAATATATTGTTTCTATGTGTTTATCAGATGATGGGGGATCTAGGTGGAGCCTCCGTACTGCTCTCTCCTTTACAATAATGTGCACCACCCTACAGTTTGGGCCCCACTGTTAGCTGGGAATACAGAGGACGGGGACATCTCTCTGGTGGGTTCCCATTACTGGATCCATCTGTAGGAAACACACACACTGACTGAATACAGTTTCTGATTCCTTTTTTTGATCGAACTAGATAGATATTTGTCAATGTTTTTTTAATCATTTAACCACTTAACTGGAAGAATTAGCTGCCCAATGACCGGGCCATTTTTTGCGATTCGGGAATGCGTCGCTTTAACTGACAATTGCGCGGTCGTGCGACGCGGCTCCCAAACAAAATTGATGTCCTTTTTTTCTCTCACAAATAGAGCTTTCTTTTGGTGGTATTTGATCACCTCTGCGGTTTTTATTTTTTGCGCTATAAACCAATAAAAAGCGGCAATTTTGAAAAAAAAAAAGCAATACTTTTTACTATAATAAATATCCCCCAAAAATATATAAAAAACTATATTTTTTACGCAGTTTTGGTATGTATTCTTCTACATATTTTTGATTTAAAAAAAAAAATTGCAATAAGCGTATATTAATTGGTTTGCGCCAAAGTTATAGTGTCTACAAAATAGGGGATAGAATTACAGCATTTTTTTTATATTTGTTTTTAAATTAGTATGGGCGGCGATCTGCGATTTTTATCGCGACTGCGAGATTATGACGGACACATCGGACATTTTTGACACATTTTTGGGACCATTGTCATTTATACAGCGACCAGTGCTATAAAAATGCACTGTTTACTGTGTAAATAGCACTGGCAGGGAAGGGGTTAACACTAGGGGGCGAGGAAGGGGTTAAGAGTGTCCTAACGGCGAGGGGGCGTGGCTTACTGTGACACGACACTGATCACTGCTCCCGGTGACAGGGAGCAGAAGATCACTGTCCTGTCACAAGGCAGAACAGGGAAATGCCTTGTTTACATAGACATCTCTCCTTTCTTGCCGCTCCGGGATACGATCGCGGGACACCGGCGAACATCGAGTCCGCAGGACCAGCGGTCACAGTCACAGAGCTCACGAAGCCAAAAAACGCACCCCGTCCCGACGAGCTTGCGTGCAGAAGCGAACACATATGCGAGCAGCGCCCGCATATGTAAACGGTATTCAAACCACACATGTGAGGTATCGCCACGATTGTTAGAGCGAGAGCAATAATTCTAGCCCTAGACCTCCTCTGTAACTCAAAACATGCAACCTGTAGAATTTTTTAAACGTCGCCTATGGAGATTTTAAAGGGTAAAAGTTTGTCGCCATTCCACGAGCGGACACAATTTTGAAGCGTGACATGTTAGGTATCAATTTACTCGGCATAACATTATCTTTCACAATATAAAAAAAAAATGGGATAACTTTACTGTTGTCTTATTTTTTAATTAAAAAAAGTGTATTTTTTTCCCCAAAAAAGTGCGCTTGTAAGACCGCTGCGCAAATACGGTGTGACAGAAAGTATTGCAACGACTGCTATTTTATTCTCTAGGGTGTTAGAATAAAAAAAAAAAAATATATATATATATATATATATATATATATATATATATATATAATGTTCTGGGGGTTCTAATTAGAGGGCAGTGAAAAAACACATTAGAATTGCTGTTTTACTTGTAATGCCAACGGCCACCACCAGATGGCGCCAGGTCACAGAAGGAAGCTTGGGCCTTCACAAGGCCGCAAATCCGTGGCCTTAATTACCGGCCGTGGCGGGGGCGCACGGAGACACAGGATCCTGTGCCTCCGTGCGCCTCCACCTCCCCCGCCGCGCGATCGCAACGGCCGGTAATTGAGGCCGCAGCTTTGCGGCCTTGTGAGTGAGAAACTTATATAGGGCAACACATGCAACCTGAATCGCCTCTTGTAGGCCGTGGCCTCAATTACTGGCGGGCGCCAGGTCACAATTTCTTGTCGCAATTGCGACCGGGCGCCCGGATTTTGTCGAGCCGTGCTTTACATATAACATTGCCTTGACTCTTAAAAATAGCTCCGTGATACCTTCCTTTACTAGATGGTGGTTTCTTTGATTCCCCCCCCCCCCAAAAAAGGGGGGCTTTCCCCCTCCCTCTCCCAACCCCAAAAAGAGGGGGGGGGTTGTGTTTACTACTTACTTGTGCCCATACGTAGAGAAGATTCCTCCTGTTGACGTTCCATCCTCTCCTCCTCCTCCATAGACTGCTGATCTCCACTCACCAACCTCTCTTCTTCTTCTTCTTCTTCTTCTGGATCTTCAACCTTGATGTCTAGCAGTTCTTCATCCTAAACCCCAATGTTGATAAAAGTGGATTAGTAAACAGAAGCATGAGATTACATTACATCGTCTCAGAACCTAAAAAATATTCATAGACGAGGTGTGACAATCTAATTTCCGGAATGCCCGTGGCGTAGTACTACGGTGGCGAGTCCCACAGCAATTCGCACTCGAGCGTGTTCTGACATGTTCTACCTTGCACTCTCCTGGGTTGCAGACCAGTGGGCTCAGCCGTCACGGAGTAGAAGAAGAAATAACACGTGGGTGTGTGTGCATTGCGCTGCTGGCAGAAAATAAGTGACTGGGATCTGGAGCGGCGGATGACAGGCAGTCCCCGGGTTACGAACGGGAATCGGGAAATGTCTCCCTGTCTGTGATTAGCGCAGCACCATGCAAACTTTCTGGTGGGCTCTACACGTGGGCTGTGCGAACACGCCAGAGCTCACCCCTAGTGCAGAGTTCAGGGCGACTGGAGCCATCACATTCGGTCGCGGAAGTGACGCTCTGTGTTGCTGTCAGAGACGCCCATCTTGGTACACCCTGCACTCGGCCACAGTATGCCAGCAGCGGACATCTTGTTACACCCAGCTCATATTGTTTGGGCTGGGTGTAACAAGATGGCCGCTGCCATTGTTATGCGGCCGAGTGCAAGGAGTACCAAGATGGGCGTTGCAGGCAGCCTTCCCCATCAGTGCCCATAAATGTCACCTATCAGTGCCCACCAGTTGTCAGTGGCACCTGCCAGAGCCCGCCAGCCGTCAGTGCCACCTGCCAGAGCCCGCCAGCCGTCAGTGCCACCTGCCAGAGCCCGCCAGCCGTCAGTGCCACCTGCCAGAGCCCGCCAGCCGTCAGTGCCACCTGCCAGAGCCCGCCAGCCGTCAGTGCCACCTGCCAGAGCCCGCCAGCCGTCAGTGCCACCTGCCAGCCGTCAGAGCCACCTGCCAGTGCCCGCCAGCCATCAGTGCCACCTGCCAGTGCCCACCAGCCGTCAGTGCCACCTGCCAGTGCCCACCAGCCATCAGTGACCTGCCAGCCATCAGAGCCACCTGCCAGTGCCCGCCAGCCATCAGTGCCACCTGCCAGTGCCCACCAGCCATCTATCAGTGCCACCTAATCTGTATTGTGCTTTGAGAAACTGTCACACAACATTTAAAAAAAGTATCGGTAATTGGCGAGCAGTGGCGGCTGGTGCTCAATTTTTTTGGGGGGGCGCAAACAAAACCCCAACCAACCCCCCCCCCCCAATGTCACTCACAGACAATGTGACCTGCATTTAGACAGAGGGATAGATTGGATAGGACAGATAGATAGATAGATAGATAGATAGATAGATAGATAGATAGATAGATAGATAGATAGATAGATAGATAGATAGATAGATAGATTGGATAGGACAGATTGATTATCTATATATCTATCTAATTATCTATCTATCTGTCCTATCCAATCTATCTATCTATCTAATTATCTATCTATCTGTCTGATTATCTATATATCTATCTAATTATCTATCTGACAGATAGATAGATAATTAGATAGATATATAGATAATTAGATAGATAGATAGATAGATAGATAGATAGATAGATAGATAGATAGAGACAGAGGGACAGAGAGAGACAGGGGGACAGAGAGAGACAGAGGGACAGAGAGAAAAAGAGAGAGAGAGAGAGAGAGAGAGAGAGAGAGACAGAGGGACAGAGAGAGACAGGGGGACAGAGAAAGAGAGAGAGAGAGAGAGAGAGAGACAGAGAGAGACAGATATAAGAGAGATATAAGAGACAGATATAAGAGACTTGTAAAGCATGGCTGTAGGTCGCAGAGCAGGGAGCCCTCCCTCACACACAGGAGATAATGTAATGAAGGCTCCAGCACAGATCGGGTGAAACATGGCCCCCCCCTCCACTCTCCATCACAAGCTGACAATACATCCAGCACAAGGTGCTGCTCTATGTGGATGGAGTGGACACTGGACAGACACTGGGTTAAAAGAATAAATAAAGGGTTTTAACAAGAATATTTTACTTACCTCCATGTCCTGGAGCCAGAGAACTGAAAGTGAAAGTGACACAGCCGCCCGGGAAAAGCACTGCTCATTTCCTAGCAGTGCAGAAGGAACCAATGTGAGGGGCTGGAGAGACACAGGACCACCAATGTGATTGGCTGGAGTGGCGTCCTGCACAACGCCACAGAGCTTAAAAAAAACCTTGCAAATGAAACGTCTTGCTGCAGCATTGGCAGGACGTTTCAATGATGCCTATGCCTTAATATTTCACTGTTCCCGGCGCCCAGAGCCCGCCCCGAACACTTTAAAGGACCTTTTTTTTCTTAAAGGGCCAAAAAAAATAATTTTTTTTTTCATTTTTTTTCATTTTTTTTTGTTAATGGCTTAGCCCAGGCGCCCCCTATGGACGGGCCGCCACTGTTGGCGAGTACTTGAAAAAAGCTATCAGTACTTGTACTCAGTTTTAAAAATTTGGTATCGGGACAACAATACCTAAAACCCATGGCCGGGTCTTCTAAGCTTCGAATTTCAACGTCTGACTGTTTGTCAGTCTTTGCCCATTTAATGGCACCTTCTTCTTGAAGGACCTTGACCCAAACCTTTTCTGTGGGTAATTGTTTATGATTTCTACTGTTCCTGTGTCCCTCAATGATCTCCAAGAAAAAGGTTTTATGGTATGGTACTCGTCCTAAACATCTCACCTCCTCTGCGGACCGATCTCCACTCACCGTCTCTTCCTCTTCTTCCTCGTCTTTCTGTTCCTCATCCTAAACCCCAAAGATGATAAAATACATTTGTAAGAAGGAAGAAGAGATTATATAGAAGAACAACATCTTATAGTTTAGACCTTCACCATCAGTCCCACCTACCCGATCCTGGGGAGGGATCCCTTGTCTGTTACTGGATAATGTCCCAGAATTCCCGGCACCGCTCACCTCTCCTATCAGAAGCTCCATCATCTTCTTGATGACCTTTAGAAATTCCTTCTCTTTACCCTTTGGTGTCAGGCAGTGACGTGGAGACACTGTGATGGGCGACTCCCCCCGCGGACAACTGCTGGGTGTTAATGGATCACCAGATGTTTTCTACTTTATAATCCTGTTTAAAGAGAGAAATGTATTACTACAGTCTTCCCAGAATCCTCCTCACCTCTCCGGTCAGGTCTGTGTTTTATTAATAGAGATAAGAGTGATGTCATGTGACCTCCCAGAATCCTCCTCACCTCTCCGGTCAGCAGGTAGATGATCTCCAGGGTAAGGTCTAATATCCTCTCAGTCACTTGGCTTTAGTCTTTCCCCATCCTCATTGATGTGGTCATGTGATCTAAACAGGACACTCCTCTCTGTAGACGGATAATAAACTGATAATTATTTTCACTATACTGGTTTGAAGAACGTCTCTACAGTGTTCCTCCATAGTTCTCATAGGTCTCTCTTGGACCTTTTGTTATACTCTATTACAGGCCTCCTTTTTCAATGATCTGAAAGCAAACCAGAGACTACTCGAAACCAGAGACTACTCGAAATTCCTTATTTTAGGCTGAAATAGAAGGGTAATGCCCCGTACACACGATCGTAATTTCCGATGGAAAAAGTACGACAGACTTTTTCCATCGGAAATTTCGACCGTGTGTATGCCCCATCAGACTTTTACTCTGTCGGATTTCCGATGCGAGTTTGGCCGGGCAAAAGCCCAATCATGTGTACGGGAACAGTCATGCCCAAAAAGATGTTCTATGGCCGTGATGGTGAACCTTGGCACCCCAGATGTTTTGGAACTACATTTTCCATGATGCTCAACTGCACAGTGCATGAGCGTCATGGGAAATGTAGATCAAAAACATCTGGGGTGCCGAGGTTCACCATCACTGATCTATGGTCTGCTGGCAGCCCTCCAACACCAACTCTGCGGCCTTCAGTGGTGTATCTGGTCTATAAACCAGAGGCTCTGGATGGACAGTTGTATAAATGGTTCTATATTTAGGATGTATCTGGTCTATAAACCAGAGGCTCTGGATGGACAGTTGGATAAATGGTTCTATATTTAGGATGTATCTGGTCTATAAACCAGAGGTTCTGGATGGACAGTTGGATTTATGGTTCTATATTTAGGATGTATCCGGTCTACAAACCAGAGGCTCTGGATGGACAGTTGGATAAATGGTTCTATATTTAGGATGTATCCGGTCTATAAACCAGAGGCTCTGGATGGACAGTTGGATAATTGGCTCTATATTTAGGATGTAGCCGGTCTATAAACCAGAGGCTCTGGATGGACAGTTGGATAATTGGCTCTATATTTAGGATGTATCCGGTCTATAAACCAGAGGCTCTGGATGGACAGTTGGATAAATGTGCACATACAATCAATCACAGTGACTATGGAGGAAGAGGACGGACATGACGGGGTTACTGGGTGTAAATATAAAATAATATCTTATTACCTCCTCTGCTGCCAATTCCAGTAATGTCTCCTCTCTACTTCTTACCGACCGACCTCACTTCCTGTCTGTACCTGACATCACTTCCTGTCTGTACCTGACATCACTTCCTGTCCTTGCGTGCCACTAGCAATAAGTCAGACTGCCATCTTGTGGGTAATAGAAATATTGCACCCTATGTTAAACCTGGAGCTCAAAGGCCAACTAACCTAATGGCCCCTAAACGAAATGTAGGTTTCGATTTACCCAACTGCCGAAATATCACGCGACCCAAGAGATTCCCCTTTGGGGGAGCCTAGAAACAGCTGAGTGTGCAACCAACTATTTATAATGTCCTTTGGTTACATCGATCTGAGTGTGAGTTAATCTCTAATCCGATCACTAAAGAATCACAAGAGTCACCTCTGTCCTTGTGAACCTCTATTTTTTAGGGCCTACAAAAAAAAAAACACGCTTACACCACATACATTGGATCTAGTGTGGCCCTAGACCAAATGTCAATGTAGGAACACAGCGATCTGTGCTATAAAAATGCACTGATTACTGTGAAAATGACACTGGCAGTGAAGGGGTTAACCTATAGGGGGCGCTAAAGGGGTTAAGTGTTCCCTGGTGTGTGTTTCTTACTATGTAGGGGCGTGTGACGTTCCTGATCGTCATTCCCTATGACAGGGAACAGACGATCAATCACAGCCACACTAGGAAGCACGGGAGAGGTTTGTTTACACTTACCTCTCCCCGTTCTTCAGCTCTGTGACCCGAGCGCGGGACACCGACGGCAATCGGGTCCCGTGGGCGTGGTCACAGGACCGGGTCGCGAGTGCGGTGGCGCGCTCGCGACCCACGGCTGGGCTTCTTGTAAAGGGGACGTACCTGTACGTCCATGTGCCCAGCCGTGCCATTCTGCCGACGTATTTAGTCGTGCGGCGGTCCATAAGCGGGTAAGGCAAGTAGGCCTACCGGTACTTGGTTGCCCCCAGGACTTTAACACACTGCTATAGTGTGTGGCCAGCCCAGCCGTGAGGCGCGGACAGAGCAAACAACAGGTTGCTTGCAGTTAGGAGACAGTCATGGGGATAATCCAGGATCCATTCCAGGTAGAAGGGCCGGCTGCGGTCAGGGGATAATCCAGGATCCGTTCCAGGTAGAGGCCGGCTGCGGTCAGGGGATAATCCAGGATCCGTTCCAGGTAGAGGCCGGCTGCGGTCAGGGGAGAATCCAGGATCCGTTCCAGGTAGAAGGGCCGGCTGCGGTCAGGGGATAATCCAGGATCCGTTCCAGGTAGAAGGGCCGGCTGCGGTCAGGGGATAATCCAGGATCCGTTTCAGGTAGAAGGGCCGGCTGAGGTCAGGGGATAATCCAGGATCCGTTCCAGGTAGAGGCCGGCTGCGGTCAGGGGAGAATCCAGGATCCGTTCCAGGTAGAAGGGCCGGCTGCGGTCAGGGGATAATCCAGGATCCGTTCCAGGTAGAAGGGCCGGCTGCGGTCAGGGGATAATCCAGGATCCGTTCCAGGTAGAAGGGCCGGCTGAGGTCAGGGGATAATCCAGGATCCGTTCCAGGTAGAAGGGCCGGCTGCGGTCAGGGGATAATCCAGGATCCGTTCCAGGTAGAGGCCGGCTGCGGTCAGGGGATAATCCAGGATCCGTTCCAGGTAGAGGCCGGCTGCGGTCAGGGGAGAATCCAGGATCCGTTCCAGGTAGAAGGGCCGGCTGCGGTCAGGGGATAATCCAGGATCCGTTCCAGGTAGAAGGGCCGGCTGCGGTCAGGGGATAATCCAGGATCCGTTCCAGGTAGAAGGGCCGGCTGCGGTCAGGGGATAATCCAGGATCCGTTCCAGGTAGAGGCCGGCTGCGGTCAGGGGAGAATCCAGGATCCGTTCCAGGTAGAAGGGCCGGCTGCGGTCAGGGGATAATCCAGGATCCGTTCCAGGTAGAAGGGCCGGCTGCGGTCAGGGGATAATCCAGGATCCGTTCCAGGTAGAAGGGCCGGCTGCGGTCAGGGGATAATCCAGGATCCGTTCCAGGTAGAGGCCGGCTGCGGTCAGGGGATAATCCAGGATCCGTTCCAGGTAGAGGCCGGCTGCAGTCAGGGGAGAATCCAGGATCCGTTCCAGGTAGAAGGGCCGGCTGCGGTCAGGGGATAATCCAGGATCCGTTCCAGGTAGAAGGGCCGGCTGCGGTCAGGGGATAATCCAGGATCCGTTCCAGGTAGAAGGGCCGGCTGAGGTCAGGGGATAATCCAGGATACGTTCCAGGTAGAAGGGCCGGCTGAGGTCAGGGGATAATCCAGGATCCGTTCCAGGTAGAAGGGCCGGCTGGGGTCAGGGGAGAATCCAGGATCCGTTCCAGGTAGAGGCCGGCTGCGGTCAGGGGATAATCCAGGATCCATTCCAGGTAGAGGCCGGCTGCGGTCAGGGGATAATCCAGGATCCGTTCCAGGTAGAGGCCGGCTGCGGTCAGGGGAGAATCCAGGATCCGTTCCAGGTAGAAGGGCCGGCTGCGGTCAGGGGATAATCCAGGATCCGTTCCAGGTAGAAGGGCCGGCTGCGGTCAGGGGATAATCCAGGATCCGTTCCAGGTAGAAGGGCCGGCTGCGGTCAGGGGATAATCCAGGATCCGTTCCAGGTAGAAGGGCCGGCTGAGGTCAGGGGATAATCCAGGATCCGTTCCAGGTAGAAGGGCCGGCTGAGGTCAGGGGATAATCCAGTCCAATCCGGGTCAAACACAAGGGGATCCAACAGCAAACAAGGCAGACTAACAGGGGCTTGGTCTAGAACATGGGGGCTTAACCTGTGGCCCTCTGGCTGTTGCAGAACTACAACTACCATCATGCCTCTGCCTTTGGGAGTCACGCTTGTAACTGTCAGCAGCTTGCAATGCCTCATGGGACTTGTAGTTCCGCAACAGCTGGTGGGACACAGGTTGAACACTCCGTGGTCTAGAACAATACAGGTAGCTCTGTCTCTATCACAAGCAAGGGATAGGGTGTTCAGTTTGCTTATATCAGGTGACTGAGCAGATCAATCAGTCAACAGGTGAACACAGACAGGGAGGAAAGCAACAGCCAACACCCGGGTGCTGGAATAGGGAGGAGGAGCACTTAAGTGATCGTGACATCCTCCCACCGATACCAATGATGGGACACTATTCCTCCCACTGATACCAACAATGGGGCACAATTCCTCCCACTGACACCAAGGATGGTAAACTATTCCTTCTACTGATACCAACGATGGGGCACAATTCCTCCCACTGACACCAACGATGGGGAACAATTCCTCCTGATACCAAGGATGGGGCACAATTCCTCCCACCGATACAAAGGATGGTATGGTAAACTATTCCTCCCACTGACACCAACGATGGGGCACTATTCCTTCTACTGACACCAACGATGGGGTACTATTCCTTCTACTGACACCAACGATGGGGCACTATTCCTTCTACTGACACCAACGATGGGGCACTATTCCTTCTACTGACACCAACAGTGGGGCACAATACCTCCAAATGACACCAATGATGGGGCACCATTCCTCCCACTGACAGGGGAATAATTTCTGCTACTGACACCAACAATGGGGCACCATTCCTCCTACTTACACCAATAGGGCACCATTCCTCCCAATGACACTAACGATGGGGCACAATTCCTCCCACTGATACCAATGACGGGGCACTATTCTTTGCCCTGATACCAACAATGGTGCATTATTCCTCCTGCTAAACACTGATGAGGTGGCACTAATATGCAGCACTGATGGGCACTGAATTGAATCACTGATGGGCACTGTTGAGGTGGAACTAATATGCAGCACTGATGGGCACTGATGAGATGGCACCAATGAGGAGGCACTAATATGCAGCACCGATGGCCACTGATGAGGCAGCACTGATGGGCCCCGTTGAGGTGGCACTAATAGGCTGCACTGATGGGCACTGTTGAGGTGGCACTGGTGAGCACTGTTGGGGCTGCACTGATTAGCTCTACAGATCTCCCCAGCACTGTCAGTATGAGGAGAGGAGAGACAATAAAAGGGCGCTTCCTTATTTACATGTGATCAGCTGTGATTGGACACAATCCGATCACATGGGGTGAAGACGGAGGTGACGTCAGATGGTGTCCGCCCTAAACATTCGTCATTTGTCTATACGGCCGGCGGTAAAAAAAAACACAGCAATTGGTTACTCTCTACGAATTGATCACATTCCAATCACCAATCAAATGATCATTCAACATTGTGAGGTGCGGAGCTTTGATGTTTATTTTATAGACAACGGAGGCGACCAATGACAGGACAAGAACACCGAGAGACCGAAATGATTTACACATATTGGCCTGACCAATGAAAAGCCGGCTTCTTCAGAAAAGCAAATAAAATAAATAAATAAAAAGCCAAATAAAAAGCCAATCGGTTCAATGATAAATAAGAAACCCTCACTGACGTCCCGGCGTTTCATCGCCTATAGAATGCCACCGTTTGTACGGTTGTCCATGTATGGTCACGATAGCCAGTATGTTGTCTTCTTTGGTACCCACCTTCTTCTCACAGCTGCCAGTCCGCTGCCACAACTAGTGTAAAACCTTTCCCGCACTTCCTGGGTTTCTTTTCAAGTAAAACATTTCCCGCACTTCCTGGGTTTCTTTTCAAGTAAAACACTTCCCGCACTTTGAAGATAAAAATGTGCTTTGTCCCTATTGCCTAGCCTGGGTTTCTTTTCAAGTCATTATTTCCCGCACTCTGAACATGGAAAAGGGTGTTCGCCGGGTGCGAGTTGTCTGGCGTTTAGGAAGGTCTCTTCAATGAATGAAACATTTCCCGCACTCTCAACATGAGAAAGGACACTTCTCTACGTGACTCCTCTGGTGTCCAAGTAACTCTTGGTTCGGAGAGAAACATTTCCCGCACTCAAGGAACGCTTATCAGTGTAAATTCTGAGACAGATTCTCGTAGATGGGCGTAAAACTATGCGGCCGTAACGTATCTCGTTTACGTTACGCGCCCGCAAGTTTTACGGGCAAGTGCTTGATTCACAAAGCACTTGCCTGTAAAGTTGCGGCGGCGTAGCGTAAATTCTCCGGCGCAAGCCCGCCTAATTCAAATGATCCAGGTAGGGGGCGTGGATCATTTAAATTAGGCGCGTTCCCGCGCCGATCGTACTGCGCGAATGTGCCGTCCCTAAAATTTCCTGACGTGCATTGCGCTAAATTACGTCGTATGGACGTCATTGGTTTCAACGTTAACGTAAATGGCGTCCAGCGCCATTCACGGACGACTTACGCAAACGACATACTTTTTCCAATTTCAACGCGGGAACGACGGCCATACTTAACGTTGGTTGCCCCTCATATAGCAGGGGCAACTTTACGCGTCGCAAAAGCTACGGAAACATCGTAAATTCTCTGCGTCGACCGCGCGTACGTTCGGGAATCTCGCGTAAATAGCTAATTAGCATAGACGGCGGGGAAAAACTATGTCGGCGACACCTAGCGGCGGGAAAAAAAAAATGCATCTAAGATCTGACAGCGTAAGAGACTTAAGCCTGTCAGATCTAATGGATATCTATGCGTAACTGATTGTAAGAATCAGTCGCATAGATACGCCGGGCCAGATTAGGACTTACGACGGCGCAAATGGCGTTGCGCCGTCGTAAGCCTTTTAAGAATCTGGCCCTCTCTGTGTGTTTTAGGGAGGTCTCCTCAATGAATGAAAGATTTCCCGCACTCTGAACATGGATAGGGAGGCTCACCTGTGTGAGTTCTCTGAGGAATATGAAGTTCTTCTATTAATATAGAACAGTTTCCACATTCTGAACACAAATGAATGCCCCCCGATGTAAAATATTGTCACCGAGAAGTACTTTTTTTTAATCCCATTGACACACTTCCCGCACTCTTTAATGCAAATATGGACGCTCACCTGTGACATCTCTGGTGTCTAAGAAGGCTGGATCTCTGACTAAAACATTTCCCGCACTTTGGGCATAAATACGGGCGCTCACCTGTGTGAGTCCTCTGGTGTGTAAGAAGGCTTCCTTTCGCAGTGAAACATTTCCTGCACTCTGAACACGAATAGGGTTTCTCACCTGTGTGAATTTTGTGGTGGGCAAGAAGGCTTCCTTTCGTAGTGAAACACTTCCCACACTCTGAACACGAATAGGGACATGCGCCAGTATGTGTTTTCTGGTGGGCACGAAGGTCTACTTTCTTAGTGAAACATTTCCCGCACTCTAAACATGAATAGGGATTCTCGACTACGTGAATTCTGTGATGTTTATGAAGTTTTTCTATCAGAATGAAACATTCTCCGCACTCAAAACATGAATAAGGACGCTCCCCCGTGTGAATTCTCTGGTGCACTTGAAGTACTTTTTTGTCAGTGAAACCTTTCCTGCACTCGGAACATGAATAGGGACGCTCACCACTGTGACACCTCTGGTGGGTAAGAAGGTTTACTTTCTGACTGAAACATTTCCCGCACTCTGAGCAAGAAAAGGGACGCTCGCCCGTGTGAGTTTTCTGATGGGTATCAAGTTTACTTTTCTGAATAAAGCATTTCCCGCACTCTGGACACGAATAGGGACGCTCACCCGTGTGAATTCTTTGATGCACAAGGAGTTTTCCTTTTCGGATAAAACATTTCCCACACTCCAGACACAAAAATGGACGCTCGCCGGTGTGAACTCTCTGGTGCGTAAGAAGGTCTCCTTTCTGGATAAAACGCTTCCCGCACTCTGGACACAAATAAGGACGCTCCCCAGTGTGAATTTTCTGGTGTGTGAGAAGGTTTCCTTTCTCAGTGAAAGATTTCCCGCACTCTGAACATGAAAAAGGGCGCTCGCCCGTGTGAGTCCTCCGATGTCTAAGGAAGTCCCCGCTTTTAGCAAAAGATTTCCCGCACACCGAGCACGACAATGAGGAAACCCTTTCATGGCTTCGGGAAGGTTCTTTGGGATTAGATGGATCTGTAGATCTTTCCGCACCATCAGATCTTAGAGGAGACTCTGGAGTCACATCATGTGATTTATCAGAGGAGTCCGGAGGATCGGAGGGTTCCGCTGATCTCTGTGTCTTCTGAGGAATAAAGTTTTCTCCTGGAAAGTGTTGTGTGATGTCATCAGATTTTACATTATAGTCTGGAGATGACATCAGACGTCCCTCAGAGACATTCCAGGCACAGCGTCCACCTGATGGAAAATTATTATTAAAAACAAGTTATAAAGAAATCGTAATGTCTTCCATTCAAAGATCATCTAATCTGACAGATACAACCGGCCCTTTTGAAGGCAATCATAATGCCCATGCGGCCCACGATAAAATGGAGTTTGACACCTCTGGTGTACAGTATCTCCCCCTCATTTGTTGGGAACATGACGTTATATTGAGGAATGGAGATGGACCTTTCAAATGGTGTACAGTATCTCCTCCTCATTTGTTGGGAACATGACGTTATGCTGAGGAATGGAGATGAACCTTTCATATGGCCTTCTCCATGTCTGTCTGTCCACCTGCAACTTGATTAATGTGGCCAGTCTCTGGGTGGAGACCAAACCTGATTTAAGCCAGCCAAGCCTGCAATCTCAGTATCTCCTCCTCATTTGTTGGGAACATGACGTTATATTGAGGAATGGAGATGGACCTTTCATATGGTGTACAGTATCTCCTCCTCATTGGTTGGGAACATGTTGTTATATTGAGGAATGGAGATGGACCTTTCATATGGCCGTCTCCATGTCTGTCTGTCCACCTGCAAGGTGATTAATGTGGTCAGTCTCTGGGTGGAGACCAAACCTGATTTAAGCCAGCCAAGCCTGCAATCTCAGTATCTCCTCCTCATTTGACCGTTATATTGCGGAATGGAGATGGACCTTTCATATGGTGTACTGTATCTCCCCGTCATTTGTTGGGAACATGACATTATATTGAGGAATGGAGATGGACCTTTCATATGGTGTACAGTATCTCCTCCTCATTTGTTGGGAACATGACGTTATATTGAGGAATGGAGATGGACCTCTCATATGGTGTACAGTATCTCCTCCTCATTTGTTGGGAACATGACGTTATATTGAGGAATGGAGATGGCGTGCACTATATTGGGAACATTGGGTAGTGTGATAAATAGAACAATTACTTTTTTTCAGGTTGGGACTTCAGAATTCCAATTTCCCCACCACATTTGTTGGAAACATTAGATGGTGGAGAAGGTATATCGATGACATTTTTTGCTACTACCATTTCAGGTTTCTAATACTTTTCTGTACTGAAGGGTGCGAAGATGTCTATCTTAAACGCGGACAACATACACGTTACATAAGTGGAGAAAAGTTTGTTTCACCTCTGTTTTTTTAAAGAAGTCATAATGAGGAATAGGCTTCCACAGGAATTTGTTGTCGTCGATTGGAAGAGCTTTGAATATTTGTAGAAGGAAGTATTGTAGAATGTTGATCTGTGCAATTTTCGGACTGTCTTTGTGGGAACGGGAAGGAATTATTTTATCTTTAATGTTTATGACTTACTTGTGTTGATATGTAGAGAAGATTCCTCCGGTTTACTTTCCATAATCATCTCCCCCTCCTCCATAGACTGCTGATCTCCACTCACCAACCTCTCTTCTTCTTCTTCCTCTTCTGTTTTAACTTCGACTTTGATGTCTTTCAGTTCCTCACCCTAAACCCCAAAGATGATGGAATACGTTTGTGGAAAAGTAACAAAAGATTACAAATGTAAAATACATTAGAGTTCATAGAGTTCTAGTTGCTCAGTCCCACCTACCTGATGATGGTGGGGGATGGTGTGATCTTCCTGTGTGGAATCCCGGGAATACAGAGGACGGGGACATCTCTCTGGTGGGTTCCCATTACTGGATCCATCTGTAGGAAACACACACACTGACTGAATACATTGTTTCTATGTGTTTATCAGATGATGGGGGATCTAGGTGGAGCCTCCGTACTGCTCTCTCCTTTACAATAAAGTCTCCTCTTACCCGGTGATGTGAGGGGCGGCTTATTCTCCATCATGACGTCCTTGTAGAGATCCTTGTGTCCTTCTAAATACTCCCACTCCTCCATGGAGAAATAGACAGTGACATCCTGACACCTTATAGGAACCTGACACACACAATGATACAGTCACCATCCAGACACATCCCTTGGGCCAGATTCACGTAGATCAGCGGATCTATAGATCCGCTCGTTCTACGTGAATTAAGATCCGCTCCCGCAAGTTTAGGAGGCAAGTGGCTAATTCACAAACCACTTACCTCCAAACTTGCGACGGCGGATCCTAAATCCCCCAGCGGAATTCAAATTCCGCGGCTAGGGGAGTGTCATATTTAAATCAGGCGCGCTCCCGCGCCGATTTAAATACGCATGCGTCGTCCGGGGAATTTCCCGGCGTGCATTGCTCCCACTGACGTCAATAGGACGTCAGTGGTTGCGACGTGATCTAGACTTGCGACGCGCGTGTTCGTGAATCGGCGTACGCAAACGACGTAGGAAATTTCAAAATCGACGCGGGAACGACGGCCATACTTAACAATACTTACCCCTGCTTTTAGCAGGGGTAAGTATACGACGGGTACCGCGCTACGGAAACGACGTAAGAACACCGCGTCGGGTCCGCGTACGGTCGTGAATTTCGCGTATCTCGCTGATTTACATATTATTCAGTGTAAATCAGCGGGAACGCCCCCGGCGCCATTTTTAATTCAAAAAAAAGATCCGACAGTGTAACACAGTGTGACACTGTCGGATCTCAGCCCTATCTATGCGTATCTGATTCTATGAATCAGGCGCATAGATAGGACCAGAAAAAATCCGAGATACGATGGTGTATCTGAGATACACCGTCGTATCTGCTTCGTGAATCTGGGCCCTTGTCTGTTACTGGATAATGTCCCAGAATTCCCGGCCCTGCTTAGATAAATGGCTCTATATTTAGGATGTATCCAGTCTATAAACCAGAGGCTCTGGATGAACAGTTGGATAAATGGCTCTATATTTAGGATGTATCTGATCTATAAACCAGAGGCTCTGGATGGACAGTTGGATAAATGGCTCTATATTTAGGATGTATCCAGTCTATAAACCAGAGGCTCTGGATGAACAGTTGGATAAATGGCTCTATATTTAGGATGTATCTGATCTATAAACCAGAGGCTCTGGATGGACAGTTGGATAAATGGCTCTATATTTTGGTGTAAATATAAAATAATATCTTATTACCTCCTTTGCTGCCAGTTCCAGCAATGTCTCCTCTCTACTTCCTCCCGACTCACCTCTCACCCGGAAATTCTTGTCTATCTCTCTTCTTGCTTGTATATGACATCACTTCCTGTCTAGGAGGTCCACTGGCAAATGAGATCACCACCTTGTGGACATTTTTAGAAATGGTTGTTTTATTAATAATACATTGACTACTTTTTAGTGCAGGGGTCTCCAAACTTTAGAAACAAAGGGCCAGTTTATGGTCCTACAGACATAAGGTGGACCGGACTTTGGTCATTGGGTGTAGAAAAGGTCCCGATGTCAGTGGGGAAAAAAAAACAACCCATCTTTGGTGTAAGTGGGAAGAATTCTGTCCCATTGTTGGTGTTGTTGGGAAGAATTGTGCCCCATCATTGTGTGTTGTTGGGAAGAATTGTGCCCCATCGTTGGGTGTAGTTGGGAAGAATTGAGCCCCATCGTTGGGTGTTGTTGGGAAGAATTTTGCCTCATTGTTGGGAAGAATTGTGCCCCATCGTTGGGAAGAATTGTGCCCCATCGTTGGGTGTTGTTGGGAAGAATTGTGCCCCATCATTGGGTGTTGTTGGGAAGAATTGTGCCCCATCGTTGGCGTCATTGGGAGAGATTGTGCCCCTTCATTGGTGTCAGTGGGGGGGGGAAGTATGTACCACTGTTAAATATCAGTAGATGAAATAGTGCTCCAAGGGCAAGATAAAAGCAAGCAAAGCGCCAGTTTGGAGACCACTGTTTTAGTGCATTCACAATTTTTTTTGTATATTTTACCCCCGAGCGTCCTCCTCATGATCAGCCTCTATGATGGACGTTGGACACCCACAAAAATGTGTAAAAAACACAGACACCCTCCTAAACCTTGTGGACGGCCTTCCCTGAAGAGTTGAAGCTGTTATAGCCTCAAAGGGCGGCAATGATGGGCACTGATCTTCACTGGTAGGTGAGACTGATAGGCAGCACTGATATGCGGCACTGGTGGGCACTGAGAGGCAGCATTTGTGGGCACTGAGAGGTGACACTGATGGGTGGTACTGAAGGACATTGATAGGTGGCACTGAGAATTGGCACTAATAGGTGGCACTGATAGCTGGCAGTGATGGGCACTTATGGGTGGCAGTGATAGGCAGCACTGCTAGATGGCACTGACTGGCACCACTGGTGGGCATTGATAGGTGGCAGTGATGGGCACTGAGAGGTGGCACTTTATTGCACTGGTGGACACTGGCAGGGGCACTCGCAGGCACTAATGAGGCGGATGTCTCTCTTCCACTGGGGACCGATGTCCTTTACACATAAGACAGTGATCGTCTTTTTTTTCTCCTCATGCTGTCAGGGTGAGGAGGAAAAAAAAAACAATTACTGGGCTTTGTTTACATCACGTAATCAGCTGTCATTGGCTGACAGCTGATCTTGAGGAAAGGGACTGGGCCCGCCCCCTTACTCGGATCTGTGATCACCCGAGGCTCAGTGACTCAGTGATTACATCGAGCGCCATGTGCGCGGGGCGCGTGCAAAGGGGAGGACGTCTATTGACGTCCATCCGGCATTTGGGGTCCGCCCTGTGGCCGTCATTCGGTTATAGCGCGAGCCCTAGTGGTTAAAAATAATAATAAATTGTAAAAAAAACAAAAAAAAAAACAAGACTCAAAACAAAATATTCTCAAGTGTAAAGCTTTACTGTTTATTTTCGAAAATCAGAATAACTGATTAACAATAAAACTAAGAAATCTTGTATGACTGAAATAAAAAGATACAACAAATGTATTATACGTTGGCCCAATGAAAACCCAGCTCTTTCAGTAAAGCAAAATGTACAGCAACTTTTTTCAGGGAAAAGTTTCCCGCACTCTTAACATGAATAAGGTTTGTCACCCGTGTGAATTCTCTGGTGTGCAAGAAGGCCTTCCTTCTGACTAAAACATTTCCCGCACTCTGAACACTTATAGGGGGGCTCACCCTTGTGAACTTTCTGATGTTTTTTAAGTTCTTTTATCCGACTGAAACTTTTCCCGCACTCCGAACACGATGAAGGACGCTCGCCTGTGTGAACCTTCTGATGAAGAAGAAAGTAATTTTCCTGACTGAAGCTTCTCCCGCACTCTGAACATGAATAAGAAGGCTTGCTCGTATGAAATTTCTGGTGTGTAAGAAGCTCCTCCTCCTTAGCAAGGCGTATCCCGCACTTTGAACACGGATAAGAACGCTCTGTGTGAGTTTTCTGATGATTAAGAAGGTCTTTGTTTTTGGAAAAAGGTTTCCCGCACACTGAGCATGACAATGAACTCTCTCCTGTGTGAAGCGAAGACTTCTTGGGATTGGTTGGATCTGAAGATCTCTCCATACCGTGAGATGTTGGAGGTGTATCTGAAGTCACTGTATGTGATACATCAGATGATTCCTGAGGAATGGAGGGATCCGTTGATCTCTGTGTGTTCTGAATGATGAAATTTACTCCGGGAAAGTGTTGCGGGTTATTATAATTTGCATTACGTCCCGGAGGTAAAATAGAATGATCCTCAGAAATATTCTTGGAATAGTGTCCACCTGTCGGAGAATAATTGTGAAATATATATTATAAGTGTTCTTCATGCCGCACATTCAGAAATCATATACGTCGATCGAGGACGAAACATATTTGCGGAGCTATTCCATGGAACTGGCTGCAATCATTACATAACAATACAATGGAGCGCTAATCCCGCAGGAATACTGTCCAGGTCTCCTCAGTCTTTGCTCGCAGCCAGGCACACAACAGGTTCATCCACACATTTCTTCAATGACCAGTCTGGGGCAGGGTGTTTGTGTTGGTTTTATTTTTGGAGAACTTGGATGGGGTTGAGGGAATTGAGTGGGACACTCCAAAAACAAGAACTATGTACAACTTGAGGACCTTGTATTCTTTCTGGAAAAGCTGTGAGGAAGTCTGTGCGTTCAACAAACAGTGGACTTTAACTTTGAAGTAGTAATTAAATGCAAACTTTATTTACAGCAGTGGTCTCCAAACTGTGGCCAATTCCTTTCGCTGCTACCAATGATGGGCCACTATTCCTCCAATTGATACCAATGATGGGCCACTATTCCTCCAACCGAAACCAATGATGGGCCACTATTCCTCCAACCAATACAAATGATGGGCCACTATTCCTCCAACTAATACCAATGATGGGCCACTATTCCTCCAACCAATACCAATGATAGGCCACTATTCCTCCAACCAATACCAATGATGGGCCACTATTCCTTCAACTGATACCAATGATGGGCCACTATTCCTCCAACCAATACCAATGATGGGCCACTATTCCTCCAACCAATACCAATGATGGGCCACTATTCCTCCAACTAATACCGATGGGCTTCTATTCCTCCAACTGATTGCAATGATGGGCCACCATTCCTCCAACTAATACCAATGATGGGCCACTATTCCTCCTTCTACTGACTACAGATTGTACTGTATGTAATTTTTATACTCCCACTGGCCAACTGATACCAATGATGGGCCACTATTCCTCCAACCAATACCAATGATGGGCCACTATTCCTCCAACCAATACCAATGATGGGACACTATTCCTCCAACTAATACCAATGATGGGCCACTAATCTTCCAACTGATACCAATGATGGGCCACTATTCCTCCAACCAATACCAATGATGGGCCACTATTCTTCCAACCAATACCAATGATGGGACACTATTCCTCCAACTAATACCAATGATGGGCCACTAATCTTCCAACTGATACCAATGATGGGCCACTATTCCTCCAACCAATACCAATGATGGGCCACTATTCCTCCAACCAATACCAATGATGGGCCACTATTCCTCCAACTAATATCGATGGGCTTCTATTCCTCCAACTGATTGCAATGATGGGCCACCATTCCTCCAACTAATACCAATGATGGGCCACTATTCCTCCTTCTACTGACTACAGATTGTACTGTATGTAATTTTTATACTCCCACTGGCCACTCTGGCCCCCTTAAAGTCTGAAGGACATTAAACCGGCCCTTTGTTTAGTTTTGCAAGTCAGCAGGTGACCACGTCTGTGTCTTATTGAAGAGTTACGCTGTCTGTGGGTGGTGCCAAGTCAGCAGGTGACTACGTCTGTGTCTTATTGAAGAGTTACGCTGTCTGAGGGTGGTGCCAAGTCAGCAGGTGACCACGTGTGTGTCTTATTGAAGAGTTACGCTGTCTGTGGGTGGTGCCAAGTCAGCAGGTGACCACGTCTGTGTCTTATTGAAGAGTTACGCTGTCTGAGGGTGGTGCCAAGTCAGCAGGTGACCACGTGTGTGTCTTATTGAAGAGTTAAGCTGTCTGTGGGTGGTGCCAAGTCAGCAGGTGACCACGTATGTGTCTTATTGAAGAGTTAAGCTGCCTGTGGGTGGTGCCAAGTCAGCAGGTGACCACGTCTGTGCCTTAGATTTTTAAGTTCTTCTATCTGAACAAAACATTTCCCGCACCTGAACAAGGATTCTACTTTGTGTGAGTTCTCTGGTGTTTAAGAAGACTTCTTTTATTAGTGAAGCATTTCTCGCACTCCGAACATGAATAAGGACGCTCGCCGGTGTGAGTTCTCTGATGTCTGAGAAGGTTTGATTGCTGAGTGAAACATTTCCCGCACTCTGGGCAGGAATAAGGATGCTCACCCGTGTGAATTCTCCGGTGTATATTTAAGTGTTGCTTCATTGAGAAACATTTCCCGCAATCTGCGCACGAAAAAGGACGCACACCCGTGTGGATTCTCTGGTGGGCCAGTAAAATTTGTTTGAGGATAAAACGCTTCCCGCACTCTGAACATGAATAAGGTTTGTCCCCCGTGTGAATTCTCTGGTGTACAAGAAGGCCTTCCCTCTGACTAAAACATTTCCCGCACTCTGAACACTTATAGGGGCGCTCACCTGTGTGAACTTTCTGATGTTTTTGAAGTTCTTCTATCCTACTGAACCTTTTCCCGCACTCCGAACACGAATAAGGACGCTCGCCCGTGTGAATCCTCTGATGAATAAGAAAGTTGTTTTTCTGACTGAAGCTTTTCCCGCACTCTGAACATAAATAAGGAGGCTTGCCCATGTGAAATTTTTGGTGCGTAAGAAGGTGCGCCTCTATGGCGAAACATATCCCGCACTTTGAACACGGATAGGAACGCTCTGTGTGAGTTTTCTGATGATTAAGAAGGTCTTTGTTTTTGGAAAAAGATTTCCCGCACACTGAGCATGACAATGAACTCTCTCCTGTGTGAAGCGAAGACTTCTTGGGATTGGATGGATCTGAAGATCTCTCCATAACGTGAGATGTTGGAGGTGTATCTAAAGTCACCGTATGTGATACATCAGATGATTCCTGAGAATTGGAGGGATCCAATGATCTCTGTGTGTTCTGAATGATGAAATTTACTCCGGGAAAGTGTTGCGGGCTATTATAATTTGCATTACGTCCCGGAGGTAAAATAGAATGATCCTCAGAAATATTCTTGGCATAGTGTCCACCTGTTGGAAAATAATTTTTAAAAACATATTATAAGTGTTCTTCATGCCGTACATTCAGAATGCATATGCGTCTATCTAGGACGAAACATTTTTGCGGAGCTATGTCATGGAACTGGCTGCAATTATAACATACACATACAAGGCGGATAAAGGATAGAATAAAACCAAACCTTAAAGTATGGGTCTTCAAATTACGGCCCTCCAGTTGTTCAGGAACTACAATTCCCATCATGCCTAGTCATGTCTGTGAATGTCAGAATTTAACAATGCCTCATGGGAGGTGTAGTTCTGCAACAGCTGGAGGGCCGTAGTTTGAGGATCCCTGCCTTAAAGGAACCATTCTTTTTGGTGAAGAATAGAGATGGACCTCCCTCTACCTCATTTCTTGGAAACCTGTCTATAGAGATGGACCTTTCATACGGTGTGGAGTAGTGATGGTCAACTTACTAGATATATGGGGCTTCACTAGGTCACTCCGAAATCAACATAGTGCTACATATACTGTAATTTAACTACTTGCCACCAAATCACGTATCTCCTACTTCTTTTGACTTCAAGTGGTTGTACCTGGTATGATATGCAGCTGCAGGCATCATCCCGATACTGATTTTTAGAGCCAACAGCCGTGTTTCTTGTAATAGCAACTCGAGCGGCTAACTAGCCGCTCAATTTCTATTACAAGTAGTGGCAGGGGACACTACCCCCCCCTCCCCCCTTTTCCGCGTCTCTCTCTGGCTTTCCGGTCCCACTGGGAGACACAAGCTAATCCACTGGCTAGTTGGAGGCCCATACAAAGCCGGGATTGGCGTTGATCGGCTCTTTGCTATAGTAATTTTAGAAGCAATGAAATGACGACTTCCAGGAAAGTTTGTGCGCTATTAAAATTTATTTTACGTCCTGGAGATAAAATAGGTCGTTCCCCAGAAATATTCCTGGCATAGTGTCCACCTGTTGGAAAATAATTTTGAAAAACAAATAAATGTTCTTCATGCCGTACATTTAGAAATCATATGCGTCGATCTAGGACGAAACATATTTGCGGAGCTCTGTCATGGAACTGGCTGCAATTATAACATACAAATACAAATACAAGGCGGATAAAGGATAGAATACAACCAAACCATAAAGTAGGGTTGTCCCGATACCACTTTTTTAAGACCGAGTACAAGTACCGATACTTTTTTTCATGTAGTCGCCGATACCGAATACCCATACTTTTTTTAAATGTCATGTGACAGTTTTCAAACCACAATACAGACTAAGGATATTTTCTTTAGAATTATGAAGAACTCTAACTCAAGACATTATAAAAGAATAAAAATGAGTAAAAATGAATAAAAATGTTTTATTTGCTTGTCACGCAGTAGTAAAAAACTCAAAGAATTTTCATAGAACATGTTGATAAATACAAAAAAAGTATTCTATTTAGGTATCGGGAGCATTTGCGTGAGTATGAGTACTCCCGCAAATACTCGGTATCGGTCCCGATACCGATACTAGTATCGGTATCTGGACAACCCTACCATAAAGGAACCATTCTTTTTGGTGAAGAATAGAGATGGACCTCCCTCTACCTCATTTCTTGGAAACGTGTCTATAGAGATGGACCTTTCATATGTTGAGGAGCAGTGATGGTCAACTTACTAGGTATTTGGGGCTTCACTAGGCCCCCAAAATCACCAAAGTGCCACATACAGTGCCTTGAAAAAGTATTTACACCCCTTGAAATTTTTCACATTTTGTCATGATCAGGGCACTGATCAGCACTGGTAGGTGATACCAATAGGCAGCACCGATGAGGCACTGATTGGCACCACTGGTGGGCATTGATAGGTGGAACTGTTTTGCACTGTGGGCACTGATGAGGCGGATGTGCCTCTTCCACTGGGGACCGATGTCCCTTACACAAATACCGGCGATCGGCTTTATTTCTCCTCACGCTGTCAGTGTGAGGAGGAAAAAAAAAGGATTACCGATCTTTGTTTACATCATGTGATCAGCTGTCATTGGCTGACAGCTGATCACGTGGTAAGGGGCCGGGACCGAACCCTTACTCGGATCTGTGATCACCCGAGTCTCATTGACTCTGTGATCACAGCGTGCGTGGGGAGCGTGCAAAGGGGAGGACGTCCCGGCAATTGCGGTCCGCACTGTGGCCGTCATTCGGCTATAGCGCGGACGCCTAGTGGTTAAAGTTGATAGATATAAGGTGGCAACTCTGTAGACTCAAAAGTTATTGGCTACCAGTGGCGGCTGGTGCTCCATTTTTTGGGAAGGCAAACAAAGCAGAAGTCTCCCTCTCCCCGTTTCGTCAGTACGTCAGTGAAACCCATCAAATGCTCTTGTCCAATCGCCTGAAGGTAGCAACATATAACCCAATCTGCCGTGTCCCGTGCTGGACCAGCAAGATATATTCTATACTTATAGAAAATACATGAAAATGGGGACAGTTTTCTGTATTTAGTGTTTATGACTTACTTGTGTCTATATAAAGAGAAGATTCCTCCCGTTCACTCTTGATTGTCATCTCCCCCTCCTCCATCGACGGCTGATCTCCACTCACCAACATCTCTTCTTCTTCCTCTTCTTTGATCTTGATATTGAGATCTTTCAGTTCTTCATCCTAAACCCCAAAGATGATAGAACACATTTGTAAAAAAAAAAAAAGAAACAAGAGAAGGCATAGAGCAATGCCACCTCATTGGTCAAAATACATGTTTAGGTCTACAGCTAAACTCCACCTACCTGATGATGGTGAGGGATGGGGTGACCTTCCTGTGTGGAATACAGAGGACGGGGACATCTCTCTGGTGGGTTCCCATTACTGGATCCATCTGTAGGAAACACACACACTGACTGAATACATTGTTTCTATGTGTTTATCAGATGATGGGGATCTAGGTGGAGCCTCTGTACTGCTCTCTCCTTTACAATAATGTGCACCACCCTACAGTTTGGGCCCCACTGTTAGCTGGGAATACAGAGGACGGGGACATCTCTCTGGTGGGTTCCCATTACTGGATCCATCTGTAGGAAACACACACACTGACTGAATACATTGTGTGGGAATTTTTTTGTTTCGTTGACTGAACTAGATGGACATTTGTCTCTTTTTAACCCATGTAACTATATAAATACAATGGAACCTCGGATTACGAGCATAATCCGTTCCAGGAGAATGCTTGTCATCCAAAGTACTTGCATATCAAAGCGAGTTTCCCCATTGAAGTCAATGGAAACAAAGATAATTCGTTCCGCACTGACTTCTATGGCATGCAATACCGCATGTGGCCAGAGGTGGGGGGGTGCCGGAGAGCCTGGGAAATACTTGGGGACAGCTCAGCTGTTGAAAAGGTTCGGAAACACTTGGGAACTGAGTATTTTCGTGGCATTCCAAGTATTTCTGAACGGGCTCACTGGCACCCCCGCACCTCAGGCCAAATGCGGTACTGCACACCCCATTAGCTTGACATCTGCTCGTTTTGCGAGACAACACTTGCAAACCGAGTCAGAATTAGAAAAAAAACGCTCATTAGCCACATTACTCGTAAACCAAGGTTGCACTGTACACACTTTATACACCTAAAAGTTAAGTGGGAACTGTTTCTACAGTTGTTTATGACTTACTTGTGTCCTTATGTAGAGAAGATTCCTCCTGTTTACTTTCCATAATCATCTCCCCCTCCTCCATAGACTGCTGATCTCCACTCACCAACCTCTCTTCTTCTTCTTCCTCTTCTTCCTCTTTAATCTCAATGTTGAGGTCTTTCAGTTCTTCCCCCTAAACCCCAAAGATGAAGGAACAGATTTACACAGAAGAATACACTATATTACCAAAAGTATTGGGACACCATGTATGGGGTGAAGATATACTGAAATGTGTCCACTGGGCACTGAGACCTTTAACCACTTGCCGACCGCCGGCTGTACATGTACGTCAGCAGAATGGCACGGCTGCGCAAACTGACATATATTTACGTGGCATGCGCGGCCCTGCCGAGAGCTCCGTGACCATGGAACCTGCGGACTGGATGTCCGCCGGTGTCCCGTGATCGCGTGACTGAGCTGCAGAAAGGTCAAATACCCCCGAAAGAAAGCTCTATTTGTGGGGAAAAAAAGGACGTCAATTTTGTTTGGGAGCCACGTCGCAACACCACACAAATTGTCAGTTAAAGCGACGCAGTGCCGAATCGCAAAAAGGGGCCTGGTCATTTGGCAGCCAAATCCTCCGGGGCTGAAGGGGTTAACTGTAATTTGCACTTACTTATTGAGAGGTCTAATTCTTGGCCCTAATATTTGCACTCTTGCTAAACTGAGGCACAGCAACTGGAGTCGCTCCTTTGAATTGGCCAGTGTCCTTACCTCCTGAAGGCAACTGCATAGCCCATTGTTTATGATTTCTACTGTTCCAGTGTCCCTCAATGGACTCCAAATAAAAGATTTTAGGGTTGATACAAAAATCTTATCTGTTTAGGTCTACATGCTCAGTCCCACCTACCTGATGATGGTGGGGGATGGTGTGACCTTCCTGTGTGGAATCCCGGGAATACAGAGGACGGGGACATCTCCCTGGTGGGGCTTTGTCCATGCTTATTGATTCGGTTGTGTGATCTACACAGGACACTCCTCTCTGTGAATGAATAATAAATTGATCATTATTGGCACTAGACTGGGGTGAAGAAAGTTTATTTCTGTCGCTCATTGTTTCGCCTTTAGATGGACTTTGTAGAGCAGTGGTTCTCAACCTGGGGGTCGGGACCCCCTCGGGGGTCGAATGATGATTGGCCAGGGGTCACCAAATCCTGGGCTGTTCCTGAAGCCTGCACCACTCTCCCAGCTTTTTTCGTGGCCGCCCAGCTGGGCCGTTCTTGGAGCCCACGGCCGCCCACTCAGCCTCTTTGCAGCTGCCCATTCAGTTCATGGCATGGCTGGGGGGAAAGACACTAGAGGTCAGCTGACTGGTGAGGAATGTGAAGTGGGAGGGGCTGGAGGAGACCCTATCTCCTGATTTCGCCATAGGTGTCACTGCTCGAGACACAGTGAATCCGGAGACACAGTGAGTAAAACTACCTGTGATTATACTTGCCATTAAAAGTCCCCGCTACAGTTCTCAGATCAGCAGATGCCCTTGATCAAGAGCACCTAAGGCCTCGTACACAGAGGACAACGGTCTGATGGACCGTTTTCATCGGTCAAAACCGATCGTGTGTGGGCCCCATAGGTTATTTAACCATCGGTTAAAACAAAAGCAAACCTGCTTTAAATTTAACCGATGGATTCCTAACCGATAGGTCAAAACCGATCGTTAGTAGGCACGACCAAGTCGACGCATGCTTGGAAGCATTGAACTTCGTTTTTTCCAGCACGTCATTGTGTTTTACGTCACCGCGTTCTGACACGATCGGTTTTTTAACTGATGGTGTGTAGGCACATCAGACCATCAGTCAGCTTCATCGGTTAAGGAGAACAAAGAGAAAGAGTGGTACAAATTAAAATGCGCCATAGGGGGTTTACTACTGTTCGAGTGGAAGGGACTCGGGAGCACTAAATGTCCGTGGGTTAGGGGCGTAAATTACTTGAGTTGCCTTGGGTGCGGACAACCCACGCTACGAAAATCATTAGGGGTCCCCACAACATGGGAAATTTTATCAAGGGGTCACAGAACTAGAGAGGTTGAGAACCGCTGTTGTAGAGAATGACCTGGAAGATATTAGATGGGAGAGAATACATGTTTATGAAATGGTACTGACCATGTATGATGGAGGATCTGTAGACATGACATTGCTCTGTGGGCACAGTGGCCGGGAATGTCTATATTGTGAGCCCCGTTCTACCGTGTTTCCCCCGAAAATAAGACCTATCCCGAAAATAAGACCTAGCGCTATTTTCCAGGAGGGCTGCAATATAAGCCCTACCCCGAAAATAAGCCCTAGTTCGGGGAAATTGTGTGCTTTTCGAGGAAACATGGTATAATCCTATTAAGGCAGTGTGCTCTGTGTGTGTGTGTGTGTGTGTGTGTGTGAGAGACTCTCTCTCTAGCGGTTTCAAGTGACTTTGCTACAGAGCGGCACTCAGCTAATCTCCCCCCTGGTCTCTTCTCCCGCCTGTCTGTGGGGGATCTTGCCCGCCCTCCCTTCACAGAGCTTCGGCGGGTCACTGAAAGTACGGTGCAGAGCCTCTGCAATCAACATGTCATACGGTACCGTGTGCGGTATGCAGCATGGCTACTTCACAAGGTATTTACAGATTATTTTTCTTCACATGCTGGTGTGCTCTCTTCCCTGCTTCGAGCATTGCAGAAGGAGGGGGGGGGGGCCAAGATCCCTCGCTGGTGGCTGGGAGAGGTGGAGGAGAGCTGAGGTGTTTGCACTGTTAATTTGCAGGGGCACACACATTCTGTATTGTGTGCTACTGCAAAAGAAAGGATTTGAGCATTTTAAGTTTGTTCAAACTGGGGATTCCTGAATATGTTAAGACCTACCCCGAAAATAAGCCCTACTGGGTCTTTTGTTGCCAAAATGAATATAAGACCCGGGCTTATTTTCGGGAAAACACGGTATTAGTGTCACTGGATGGGCACATTGATGTCACCTTGACAGCCAACTCCACCAAAATAGGTCTGGGGGCATCTGTCCTGCGATTGGTGCTCAGGATCACATGACAGAGACAGGACAACCAGTCAGGGTATAGTGAGAATCCAAAGAGAGCCAACAATCCTCCACTAACATACTGTGAGGTACAGAATTGCATCATCACTTCCATCAAATCACAAGAATCAGGAGCTTCATCCCTTATTCTATGTACTGTAGGGATGTTCATTCCTTCTGCTGCCTTCATTAGAACTTCTTCCTCCCTGAGCTGAGACAGAGGGACACTTTTAGTATGGGTGGAATAAAGGTTTAGGCCGGGATCACACTAGCTGCGGCTGGGGGTCCCTGTTCTCAGTTTCAGGGGCGAATCAGGTCCGAATTGTTGCCTGAAACTGAGCCAAAGATGCAGAGGACCCTTTTCCAGTGCGGACCGCGGCCGTCCCCGTAGCTGTGTAAACCGGCTCCATTGCAAACTGGTCACAGTCTACTGTTATGCGAAATTGGATGCGGGGAAACCCACATCTAGGTTGCATAAGTGTGAACCCAGCCTTATGCCGCGTACACACGGTCAGAATTTCCGACAACAAATGTTCGATGGAAGCTTGTTGTCGGAAAATCCGACAAATCCGTGTGTAGGCTCCATCGGACATTTGCTGTCGGAATCTCCGATGACAAACGTTTGAGAGCTGGTTCTCTATTTTTCCGACAACAAAAGTTCTTAATGCACAAAAATCCTATGCATGCTCGGAATCACTTCAACACATGCTCGGAATCATTGAACTTAATTTTTCTCGGCTCGTCGTAGTGTTGAACGTCAGTGCGTTCTTGACGTTCGGAATTTCCGACAACCAATGTTTGATGGGAGCTTGTTGTCGGAAAATCCGACAAATCCGTGTGTAGGCTCCATCGGACATTTGCTGTCAGAATCTCTGATAACAAATGTTTGAGAGCTGGTTCTCAATTTTTCCGACAACGAAAAGTTCTTAATGCACAAAAATCCTACACATACTTGGAATCAATTCAACGCATGCTCAGAATCATTGAACTTCATTTTCCTCGGCTAGTCGTAGTGTTGTATGTCACAGCGTTTCCGACAACAAATGTTCGATGGGAGCTTGTTGTCGGAAAATCCGACCGTGTGTAGGCTCCATCGGACATTTGCTGTCGGAATTTCCGACAACAAATGTTTGAGAGCTGGTTCTCAATTTTTCCGACAACGAAAAGTTCTTAACGCACAAAAATCCTACGCATGCTCGGAATTCAACGCATGCTCGGAATCATTGAACTTCATTTTTCTCGGCTCGTCGTAGTGTTGTACGTCATCAAGTTCTCGACGGTTGGAATTTCCAACAACATTTGTGTGACCGTGTGTATGCAACACAAGTTTGAGTGAACAACCAGTCGGAAAAAAAATCCAAGGTTTTATTGGCGGAATGTCCGGAATGGCATTAGTGTAGTATACGACTTCGAATGGATAAATAGTACCATTTTTATGGTGGTCTATACATCAGTCCAAAGAGAGAGACAACTAAGATAAGAGGAACTAACAGATTTAATTCCAAACAAGTAGCAGTCGGGAGCCGAGCCCTGTGATGACACCTTGCTTTGTATATCCAACTCTGGAAAAACCACGGAGTCATCACAGGGAGGAGAGGGAAGAACCCCGAGACAAATGCCTCTATATTTAGGATGTATCTGGTCTATAAACCAGAGGCTCTGGATGGACAGTTGGATAAATGGCTCTATATTTAGGATGTATCCGGTCTATAAACCAGAGGCTCTGGATGGACAGTTGGATAAATGGTTCTATATTTAGGATGTATCCGGTCTATAAACCAGAGGCTCTGGAGGATGAACAGTTGGATAAATGGCTCTATATTTAGGATGTATCCGGTCTATAAACCAGAGGCTCTGGATGGACAGTTGGATAAATGGTTCTATATTTAGGATGTATCCGGTCTATAAACCAGAGGCTCTGGATGGACAGTTGGATAAATGGTTCTATATTTTGAATGTATCTGGTCTATAAACCAGAGGCTCTGGATGGACAGTTGGATAAATGGCTCTATATTTAGGATGTATCCAGTCTATAAACCAGAGGCTCTGGATGGACAGTTGGATAAATGGTTCTATATTTAGGATGTATCCCGTCTATAAACCAGAGGCTCTGGATGGACAGTTGGATAAATGGTTCTATATTTTGAATGTATCTGGTCTATAAACCAGAGGCTCTGGATGGACAGTTGGATAAATGGTTCTATATTTAGGATGTATCCGGTCTATAAACCAGAGGCTCTGGATGGACAGTTGGATAAATGGTTCTATATTTAGGATGTATCTGTGTAAATATTACAATCCTCTATATAAGTGTATATCATCATCTTCTGGAGATAAAAGACGTCACAGTGACTATGGAGGAAGAGGACGGACATAATGGGGGATTACTGGGTGTAAATATAAAATAATATCTTATTACCTCCTCTGCTACCAGTTCCAGTAACGTCTTCTCTCTATATCCTCCCGATTCACCTTTGACCCGGAACTTCCTGTCTGCATTCTATATCATTTCCTGTTTACATCAGACTTCACTTCCTGTCTTTATCTTACATTACTCTCCATGACCTTGTAGACGGCTTCATATACGGGACGACGGGACGATGTTCATCCTCTCCTGAACCATTTACCTTGACATCTAGAAACTGGCATCTAAAAACGGCCATTAGCGCTACATTTTCCTTCATTTTATTTTTTTTAACACTTAAATGTCTTCTTAGACGATTTTAATGTTTTTCTTTTTTTTTTTTTGCATATATTATATCTGAGGTGTAACCACAACAATAAAGACATGAAATAAAAAAATATAAAAAACGTTTTGTGTTTTATATTTATATAAAAAAAAATATATATGAAACTAAAGGATAAATAGCTTAAAGCGGGGGTTCACCCTTAGAGGGCACTTTTCCCCCTTAGATTCCTGCTCGTTTTCTCTAGGGGAATCGGCTATTTATTTTAAAATATGAGCAGTACTTACCCGTTTACGAGATGCATCCTCTCCGTCGCTTCCGGGTATGGGCTTCGGGAATGGGCGTTCCTTCTTGATTGACAGTCTTCCGAGAGGCTTCCGACGGTCGCATCCATCGCGTCACGATTTTCCGAAAGAAGCCGAACGTCGGTGCGCAGGCGCAGTATAGAGCCGCACCGACGTTCGGCTTCTTTCGGCTACTAGTGACGCGATGGATGCGACCGTCGGAAGCCTCTCGGAAGGCTGTCACTCAAGAAGGAACGCCCGCTCCCGAAGACCCATACCCGGAAGCGACGGAAGAAGATGCAGCTCGAAAACGGGTAAGTACGGATCATATTTTAATACAAATAGCCGATTCCCCTAGACCGAACGAGCAGGAATCTAAGGGGAGAAAAATTTTTTTTTTACAAATGGGTGAACTCCCGCTTTAAATTGGAAAAACAACAATAAAAATTATTTGTGGAAAAAAGTGTGAAAAAAGGTGATTTTTTGTAAAAAATGAAATAAAAAAATATATTATATAATGTATGTTGTTTTTTTGGGGTTTTTACAAATAATTTTATTGTTCTTTTTCAATTTAACCACTTCCATACCGGGCACTTACGCACCTTCCTGCCCAAGCCAATTTTCAGCTTTCAGAGCTGTCGCATTTTGAATGACAATTGCGCGGTCGTGCTACACTGTACCCAAACAATTTTTTTTATCATTTTGTTCCCACAAATAGAGCTTTCTTTTGGTGGTATTTGATCACCTCTGCGATTTTTATTTTTTGCGCAACAACTGAAAAAAGACCGAAATAATAAAAAAAATATAACGTTTTTATTTTTTTCTGTTAATTTTTTTTGTAGATAAGTACATTTTCTTCTTCAATTATGGGCACTGCGATATGGCTGCACTGATAAGGCGGGCACTAATGGGCACCGATGAGGTGGCACTGATAAAGGTGGCACTGATGATGGTCACTGATAGGCGGCACTGATGGGCATTGATAGGCGGCGCTGGTATGCAGCACTGAAGGACACTCATAGGCGGCACAGATGGGCACTTATGGGTGGCACTGATAGGTGGCACAGATGGGCACTGATAGGTGGGCACTGATGGGCATGGATGGTCACTGAGGGGTGGCACTGATGGTGGCATTGCTGGGCATTTTTCTAAATGTTTCCTATGGTGTGCCGATGTTGCCAGTCAGTGCCCATTTGTGGGCACTGATTGGCATCTATTGCAAAAAATTTTAACATGTGGATGGCCAGGTGGTACATACCTGGCCATCCACATCGAACCCCTTCCCTGGTGGTCCTGGTGGCTTCCCTGGTGGTCCAGTGTGAGCATCAGCGGGGAGGGTTACCACCCCTGTCAGGAGAGCTGCCGATCGGCTCTCCTCTACTCGCGTCTATCAGTGAGGAAGAGCCAATCAATGTCTGTTTACATCGTAATTAGCTGTGATTGGACACGGCTGATCACGTGGTAAAGAGCCTCCGCCAGGGACTGACTCCCTGCACCACCGATCGCCGCGCTGTGTTCCCCCACGGGCGCGCGCCAGCATGTAATCCTGACTGGACGTCAATAGACGTCCAGTCAGGATTACAGAACCACTTCCCAGACGTCAATTGTCTATTGACCGGGCGGGAAGTGGTTAAGAAATGTATCCTTTAGTTCAGGGGTAGGCAACCTGGGGCCCCTCAAGCTGTTTGGGAAATTACATTTCCCATGAGGCATTGCAAGGCTAGCAGTTAAAATGACTCCCAGAGGCATGATGGGACTTGTAGTTCTGCAACAGCTGGAAGGCTCCAGGTTGCCTACCCCTGCTTTAGTTGCATAGCATATATTTTTATTACTTTATAGTTTCATAGAAGTTAAAAAATATTTTTTTGGCATGTTTTTTGTCTATTAGAGCATCACTTCTAAAACACACCCACCAGACCTGAATAGTGGGCGGCAGCGGCAACAATACATCGATTCACGCAATGCATGAATCTATGTATTCTCTAATAGGGGCACAGGGTGAATGAGAACCCCACTATGATCTGTGCTATTCAGACTCAGTGTTTTATATATATATATATTGTGTTGTATCATGCTGTTGTGTACTCTTTGCTGCGATTGTTTGGGGTGTGACTGTATTCTATTGTTGCGGTCTGCCTCAAATATTATGGGATGGGTAAGTGTGTTTGCTGTGAGGAAAGAGGGAGGGGGATTCCTCCAGCAGTCCCCCTGCTGATAAGACTGTTTACTGATGAGAAGTTTGAAAACACCTGACCTGACCTGATCGATGGTCATCCTTTGATGTTTATGAACGCCAATGGATGACCATCGATGAACGCAAAAGCATGGCTATCCATGAATGTCACAGGATGGCCATCTATGAGCGCCAATGGATGACCATCTATGAACGCCAATGGATGACCATCTATGAACGCCAATGGATGACCATCTATGAACGCCAATGGATGACCATCTATGAACGCCAATGGATGACCATCGATGAACGCAAAAGGATGGCTATCCATGAATGTCACAGGATGGCCATCTATCAGCGCCTATAGATGGTCATCCATTGGCATTCATAGATGGTCATCCATTGGCGTTCATAGATGGTCATCCATTGGCGTTCATAGATGGTCATCCATTGGCGTTCATAGATGGTCATCCATTGGCGTTCATAGATGGTCATCCATTGGCGTTCATAGATGGTCATCCTGTGGCATTCATAGATGGTCATCCTGTGGCATTCATAGATGGTCATCCTGTGGCGTTCATGGATGGTCATCCATTGGTGTTCATGGATGGTCATACATTAGCGTTTTTGGGTGATCATCCATTGGCGTTTATGGCTGGCCGTGCGTTGGCGTTCATGGATGGCCATCCATTGGTGTTATCCATTGGGATTTATGGGTGGCCATCCATTGGCGTTTATGGGTGGCCATCTATTGCCGTTTGTGGGTGGCCATCCATTGGCGTTTGTGGGTGGCTATCCATTGGCGTTTGTGGGTGGCTATCCATTGGCGTTTGTGGGTGGCTATCCATTGGCGTTTGTGGGTGGCTATCCATTGGCGTTTGTGGGTGGCTATCCATTGGCGTTTGTGGGTGGCCATCCATTGGCGTTTGTGGGTGGCTATCCATTGGCGTTTGTGGGTGGCCATCCATTGGCGTTCATCTATTACTGTTTTATTAGTGAGAGTCCAGAAGGTCGAGTTCCACAGAAGTGTCAGCTGATGTTTTTAGGCAAAAATGGCATTCATTATTCATAAAGTGGAAATGGCTCCAAAATTGGAGGGTGGAAATATTTGATAAGATATTGATAAAAGATTATGGTTGAAAAGATTTATTTTCACATCAGTGAGGTTGTCTTGTGTCTGAGGGGTTGGCAGTCTGGGTCATTGTGGTGTGAAGAATATATCTTACTAAGATCTTCCAACATTGGATCCCTCTCTTGGCTTTGGGGGATACATTGACCATCTTTGTTCTCCCAATTAGATGATTATCATCCTGGACCCAATTGTTTGTGTTTGGAAACCCATCTACCAGGAAGGTATGGTGCCAAGGTGCTCCTTTTATGGATTGTGTTCCAAATATAAGATCTCGTTATTTTATAGCTAGAATCAAGTATAACCATCGAAATTATGGTGAGCAGGGACTACAGGAATCGGAAATCCCTCTGTCCCAATGTGACGAACCCTCGTCCTCAAACAAAACTAGGTCCGCCGTAAATCCTTCCTCTGCCCAGAACCAGCGCCATCCATTTAGTCCACCCAGTCACCAGACAACACCAGTCTAGAGTGGCAAACAACAAAACTCATTTATTTTCACACATGGACACAACAGATAAAATAACTCGGAGACTCTTTTCCCCCACCCTTGGAAAACAGGGCGGGTTAAACTGCCAATGGATGACCATCTATGAGCGCCAATGGATGACCATCTATGAGCGCCAATGGATGACCATCTATGAACGCCAATGGATGACCATCTATGAACGCCAATGGATGACCATCTATGAACGCCAATGGATGACCATCTAAAGATGGTCATCCATTGGCGCTCATAGATGGCCATCCTGTGACATTCATGGATAGCCATCCTTTTACGTTCATCGATGGTCATCCATTGGCGTTCATAAACATCAAAGGATGACCATCGATGATGCCAATGGACGGCCATCCATGAATGCCAATGGATGACCCCCCATGAATGCCAATAAATGACTATCCATTAACGCCAATTGATGACCACCTATGAATGCCAATGGATGACCATCTATGAATGCCAATGGATGACCATCTATAAACATCAAAGGATGACCATCGATGAACGCCAATGGACGACCATTGATGAACGCCAATGGACGGCCACCCATGAACGCCAATGGACGGCCATCCATGAACGCCAATGGACGGCCATCCATGAACGCCAATGGACGGCCATCCATGAACGCCAATGGACGGCCATCCATGAACGCCAATGGACGGCCATCCATGAACGCCAATGGACGGCCATCCATGAACGCCAATGGACGGCCATCCATGAACGCCAATGGACGGCCATCCATGAACGCCAATGGACGGCCATCCATTAACGCCAAAGGCTGACCATCTATAAACGCCAAAGGATGACCATCTATGAACTGAGCACATTCCCATCACCAATCATCTATGAATTATAGGCATATGTTAAAAAAAAAAGAAAGACTCAGAACAGAATAAGTGTAGAACTTGACTATGTATTTTAGAACAACTGATCAACATACAATAAAACAAAGATTTAATTCAAATCAAATCTTGTACAACCAAACTAAAAATATATATCACGCTTATAATACATTGGCTGGACCAATGAAAATCCAGCTTCTCCAGTAAAGAAAAGAAAACAATAATAAAAAAAATAAAAAAAACACTGATGTGCGGCAACCAAAAACGACTTAATAAAAGATTCAATGGTAAAAGACAAATTCTGATTGGATTGAATGTTTCGTAATTTTTCTTGCCTATGTATTCCCGCCATTGCTAGTTTTTGGCCCGTGTATGGGTAGGGTGTCCATGTCTTGTCATGATAGCCAGTGTGTTACCCTTTTTTTTTTGTTGCCCACTTCCTTCTCACAGTTGCCAGTGTATTGCCACAAATGCCATGTTTGCCCATGTGTAACCGGTTTAGTGCTGTTGTCTTACTAAAATGTAATCCAATCAGGCCTAGAATTATCAAACCAAACTAATAGTCACACCACTTGGGTCTATCCTCCCCCTAGAGCAGTGGTCTCCAAACTGTGGCCCCAGGGCTGGATGTGGCCCTTTGCTTGCCTCCATCTGGCCCTGAGGTCACTATTCCTTCTACTGACCACCACAGTGGGCTACAATTCCTCAAACCAATACCAATGATGGGCCACTATTCCTCCAACCAATACCAATGATGGCCACTATTCCTCCAACCAATACCAATGAAGGGCCACTATTTTTCCAACCAATACCAATGATGGCCACTATTCCTCCAACCAATACCAATGATGGGCCACTATTCCTCCAACCAATACCAATGAAGGGCCACTATTTTTCCAACCAATACCAATGATGGCCAGTATTCCTCCAACCAACATCAATGATGGGCCACTATTTTTCCAACCAATACCAATGATGGGCCACTATTCCTCCAACCAATACCAATGATGGGCCACTATTCCTCCAACCAATACCAATGATGGGCCACTATTTTTCCAACCAATACCAATGAAGGGCCACTATTCCTCCAACCAATACCAATGATGGGCCACTATTCCTCCAACCAATACCAATGATGGGCCACTATTTTTCCAACCAATACCAATGATGGGCCACTATTCCTCCAACCAATACCAATGATGGGCCACTATTCCTCCAACCAATACCAATGATGGGCCACTATTCCTCCAACCAATACCAATGATGGGCCACTATTCCTCCAACCAATACCAATGAAGGGCCACTATTTTTCCAACCAATACTAATGAAGAGCCACCATTCCTCCCAATGATGGACCTATATTCCTCTAATACCAATGATAAGCCACTATTCTTCCCACTGACACAAATGACGGGGCACTATTCCTCCCACTGACACCAATGATGGGGCACTATTCCTCCTACTGACACCAATGATGGGACACTATTCCTGCCACTGACACCAATGATGGGACACTATTCCTCCCACTGACACCAATGATGGAACACTATTCCTGCCACTGACACCAATGATGGGACACTATTCCTCCTACTGACACCAATGATGGAACACTACTCCTGCCACTGACACCAATGATGGGACACTATTCCTGCCACTGACACCAATGATGGGACACTATTCCTGCCACTGACACCAATGATGGGGCACTATTCCTCCTACTGACACCAATGATGGAACACTATTCCTGCCACTGACACCAATGATGGGACACTATTCCTCCCACTGACACCAATGATGGGACACTATTCCTCCCACTGACACCAATGATGAGACACTATTCCTCCCACTGACACCAATGATGAGACACTATTCTTCCTACTGACACCAATGATGGAACACTATTCCTCCCACAAATATCAATGATGGGAAACTATTCTTCTCACTGGCGCCATTGATGGGACAGTATTACCACTGATACCAACAATGAGGCATTGTTGATGTCTGGGCATTTTGTACTCTCACTGACCACGGTCTGGCCCCATCAAAGCCTGAAGGACAATAAACTGGCCCTTTGTTTGGAGACCCCCTGCCTTAGACCATAAAGCATCCTCTCTCAACCTTTTTGACACAGAGGAACCCTTGAAAGAACTTTCCGGTCTATATCTACAACTCAGGATACATTATTAGTGTGATGTCAGTGGGGAGAATGCTCCTTGCACTTGTAGTCAGTGAGAAGAATTACCCCTTTATAGATGACTAAAAAGATCAATAGTGCCAGTGGGAGCTTCTCTGAGAGGCAGAAATTGCTCAAGGAACCTCTAGCAACCACTGGAGGAACCCTCAAGGAACCTCTGGAAGAACCCTCAAGGAACCCCTAGCAACCTCTGGAGGAACCCTCAAGGAACCCCTAGCAACCTCTGGAGGAACCCTCAAGGAACCCCTAGCAACCTCTGGAAGAACCCTCAAGGAACCCCTAGCAACCTCTGGAAGAACCCTCAAGGAACCCCTAGCAACCTCTGGAAGAACCCTCAAGGAACCCCTAGCAACCTCTGGAAGAACCCTCAAGGAACCCCTAGCAACCTCTGGAGGAACCCTCAAGGAACCCCTAGCAACCTCTGGAGGAACCCTCAAGGAACCCCTAGCAGCCTCTGGAAGAACCCTCAAGGAACCCCTAGTAGCCTATGGAGAAACCCTCAAGGAACCCCTAGCAACCTCTGGAACAACCCTCAAGGAACCCCTAGCAACCTCTGGAACAACCCTCAAGGAACCTCTAGCAACCTCTGGAACAACCCTCAAGGAACCTCTAGCAACCTCTGGAGGAACCCTCAAGGAACCTCTAGCAACCTCTGGAGGAACCCTCAAGGAACCCCTAGCAACCTCTGGAAGAACCCTCAAGGAACCCCTAGCAACCTCTGGAAGAACCCTCAAGGAACCCCTAGCAACCTCTGGAAGAACCCTCAAGGAACCCCTAGCAACCTCTGGAAGAACCCTCAAGAAAACCACTAGCAAAATCTGGAGGAGCCACTGTGACCAAGAATAGGGATGCTCATCTCTCTGAAATATCTGGTCTGTTAGAAGCTTACTTTTGTAAAAAAAAAATAAAAAAAATTCCCGCACACTGGACATGAATAAGGTTGCTGATCCGTGTGGCATCTCAGGCGTATAAGATGTCTTTACTGATGACTGAAACGTTTCCACCCTCAAAACCATGAAAAAAAAAGGGGGGGGGGGGGTTGGTCACCTGTGTTAATTTTTCTGGTGTGGGAAAAGGATTATTTTCTAACATTGCCCGCACTCTGAACACTACAAGGTAGGCTCATCCGCGTGAACTTCCTGATGTTCAAGAAGCTCTTTTATCTGCGTGAAAAGTTTCCCGCACTGTAAACATGGAAACGGTTGGTGTTGTATTTGATGTTTGAGAAGGCTTCTATTCTCAGTAAAACTTTCCCCGCACTCCAAACATATATAAGGACGCACGTGGGAGTGACTTCTCTGGTGTCTACGAAGGTTTGACCTCTGCGAGAAACACCTCCCGCAATCCGGGCAGGAAAAAGGGCGCTCCCCCGTGTGAACCCTCTGGTGGCTGACTAAGTGGTATTTAATCGCGAAGCATCTCCCGCAATCTAAACACGCGAAAGGGCGCTCGCTCGTGTGGACTCTCTGGTGGATATAAAGGTCTCCTTTTTCCTCGAAACCTTCCCCGCACTCCGTGCATGAATAAGACCTGCCACCTGGAAGGTTTTTTCTTTTACGGACGGGTTTCATGCGAGCCGAAAATGACAAAGAACGGTCTCCCACGGTGGGAGCTCCTTCGTGGACTACAGAAGGTTCCTTGGGAGTCTTTGGAGATGGTATGAGATGTCCCTCAGAGATGTTCCAGGAATAGCATCCACCTGATGGATAAGCAAGACGGACATTCAGAAATCACATGTTTAGGTAGAAATACAGTGAGGGGGAAAAAGTATTTGATCCCCCATCAATCAACAAGATCTCTCTTTCCCGATGTATCTTCTATACAGGAAACAAGCTGAGATTAGGAGCACTCCCTTAATGGGAGTGCTAGTAATCTCAGCTTGTTACCTGTATAAAAGACATGGCCTTCTGGCTTGGTTCGCCCTCTGTCATGGGGTCTTCCTTTTGGGGGAGCCCCACCTAATACTTGGGTTGGTCTGTGTCACTTTATGTCTATTTTTTTGTGGGTACGTTCACGTTTGATGAGTAGGGTGTAGGTCCTCAGGCCTGCCCTGAAAGTCTTGGGAGGGGGTGGATATAGCCTTCTGGCTTGGTTCGCCTTCTCTCATTGACTCTCCATTCGGGGGGAGCCCCACCTAGTACTTGGGGTTGGTCTGTTTTGGCAGACCTCCCGGAGAACGGGGTCTGTCTGGTTTTAGGCCAGGTGGCCCACGTGAAAGTACCTCATCGGAGGAGGACTATATGTACACCCTAAAATATACTAAATTATATAAATGATGTATCCATAAACATAATAAATAGTAAATCTTCTATTTTTCACATAGAATAAAATTCCCCTAAAGAAGACCAATCATTTAAAAGGTCGAAACGCTAAGAAAAAATTCCCCTGAAGACCAATAAATTAAAAAGGTCAAAACACGTAGAAAAATTTCCCTGAAGAAGACCAATAATTTATAAGGTCGAACGCTTAGAAAAAATTCCCTGAAGACCAATAAATTAAAAAGGTCAAAACACGTTGAAAATTCCCCTGAAGACCAATAATTTAAAAGGTCAAAACATGTAGAAAAGTTCCCCTGAAAACCAATAATTTACTAGGTAGAAACACGTAGAAAAATTTCCCTGAAGACCAATAATTTTAAAGGTCGAAACACGTAGAAAAAATTCCCCCGAAGACCAATAATTGAAAAGGTTGAATGCGTAGAAAAAATTCCCCTGAAGAAGACCAATACAGTAAAACCTTGTTTTGCGAGCATAATTCGTTCCAGAAACATGCTTGCAATCCAAAGCACTTGTATATCAAAGCATTGTTTTAACAGGTTATAAAAGAGAAGAGTGGCACCTCCAAGTGTAGCAATAAGTTGCTAAATGTTGTACCTTCATTAAATGTAACCATATTGCTACACTTAGAGGCTCCTCTCCTTTTTTATACTCAGTTGTGACATGGCGCTACTCTTACATCAAGACATCGCTTGCATATCAAGTTAAAATGTATTAAAACATTTTGCTTGTCTTGCAAAACGCTCTCAAACCAAGTTACTCTCAAACCAAGGTTTTACTGTAATTTAAAAGGTCGAAACGCTAAGAAAAAAAATGCCCCTGAAGACCAATAATTTAAAAGGTCGAAACGCTAAGAAAAAAAATGCCCCTGAAGACCAATAATTTAAAAGGTCGAAACACGTAGAAAAATTCCCCTGAATACCACCAATTTAAAAAAAAAAAATAAAAACGCATAGAAAAATTCCCCTGAAGAAGACAAATCATTTAAAAGGTTAAAACGAGCAGAAAAATGCCCCTGAAGAAGACCAATAATTTAAAAGGTCGAAACACGTAGAAAAAATTACCCTGAAGTAGCGTTAGACTCCAGACGGGGACTGAGGTACCTCACATAGTCCATCTGGCCTAAAACCAGACAGACACCATTCTCTGGGAGGGCTGCCGAAAACAGACCACCCAAGTACTAGGTGGGGCTCCCCCGATGGGAGACCCCATGAGAGAGGGAAAACCAAGCCAGGAGGCCATGTCCACCCACTCCCAAGACTTTCATGGCAGGCCCGAGGACCTACACCCGACTCATTAAACGTGAAAACGTGTACATACCCAACAGCCAAAAAAAAAAAAAAGGACATAAAGTGACACACAACAAACAACATAAAGGTGGGGAAAGAGAAGTGGGGAAGCACAAGGTGCCATTGTGTGAAACAATGGTGGCCTTCAGGCCAGGAATAAAAATTCCAAAAGGCCCGGCCCAAGAGGCAGGTGCGAAAAAAGTGTGTATGGTGCAGTGACCTTGGTGCTATAACTCCGAGTGACCCTCAGAGCACAGATTACGGAACCCCTTGATGGCCACTCCGGGGGGGGACAGGCTTTCGACCCCGGCCCACAGCCAGACCAGTGCAGCCCCATCCCTACCAGGAAGGCATAGAACTTAGAGAGCTTAGGGAAAGCCCAGGAGGGAAAGACTCACCCACCTCTCCCACCATATTACATTCGGCAAGTACTAACCGACCACCCCCCCTGGACAAGGGGGCCGGTGCTCTTTCCTGAAAGACTGATAAGGACAGGAACCACACTAGATCTTGGCCATTCGGCCAGACCCAGTGCCTCTCCATCCCATCAGGAGGCAACCCTTCCAGCTTTCTCTGGGAGAACCCAATGCCAACCCTCAGTTACCAAACAGTCTGGGTTTGGCTGCCACCGATCCTAACCTTCCAGGTTAACATTACACCAAGTGGATTCGCATAGCCCCCGCCAACCCCTAACCTACCGCCGTAGATCAGGGATGAGAGCACAGCGCCACCACTTGGTAACTGATAAAAACTGTTTTTTTTATTTTATTTATTTTAAAAGCCTGTGGTGTGTGAACTCCCAAAAACTCTACCTTGTGCCAAAAAAAAGTGCACACGCATAAAGAGTGATACACAAAACGCGCAACGGGTGTACACAAGTCCTCCGAAATGGAAGGACCAAACCCTGATCCCCCAGGGCGTTAGGCTTGAGACGGGAACTGGGGTATTTACACTTGGTCCATCTGGTCGAAACCATTCTATGAAGGGTCTACCGAAACAGACCCACCCAAGTACTAGGTGGGGCTCCCCCCGAAGGGAGATCCCATGAGAGAGGGCAAACCAAGCCAGGAGGCCATGTCCACCCCCTCCCAAGACTTTCAGGTCAGGCCCGAGGACCTACACCCTACTCATCAAAGCGTGAACATACCCACAACAAAAAATGACACAGACCAACCCAAGTAGCGTTAAACTCCAGACCAAAAAGTGAACACAAAAAGTGCACATATAGTCCTCCTCCGAAGAGGAAGGACCATAACCCTAATCCCCCGGGGCGTTAGGCTCCAGACGGGGACTGGGGTACTTTCACCTGGTCCATCTGGCCTAAAACCAGACAGACCCAATTCTTCGGGAGGTCTGCCAAAACAGTGTGTCCTCTATGAGTAGGAAACGTTCTTTATTCTCAGACTGGATTTATGACTTACTTGTGTCTATAAGCAGAGAAGAGTCCTGTTTACTTTCCATAATCATCACGTCCTCCTCCTCCATAGACTGCTGATCTCCACTCACCAACCTCTCTTCTTCTTCGTCATCTTCAATCTTGATCCTGATGTCTTTCACTTCTTCACCCTAAACCCCAAAGATGAGAGAACACATTTGTAAAATAGGAGCGAGAGATCTCATAGAAGAATGTCCTCTCAGTGCGTAACCACTTAAGGACCAGCCGCCGTCGTTATACGTCGCTATGTTGACGTTAACTACCATTATTATGGCAGCAGCTAGCTGCCATAACCCCGGTATTTATAAAAAACGTCTGGCGGTCCTCTTTCAGTTAAAAGTGATCTCAGCGGTGGATTCGCCGCAAGATTATTTTTATCGGTGGCAGGAGAGGGACCCCCCTTCCCACCACGCTCTGGTCGTCTCCACCGCTTACCGGAGCCGATTGGTTACTCTTTCCTAACGGCCTGGATGCCGAGTGAGGAAATGATGGTCCCCTGCTCGGCTCCATAGCATTGGAGGACGTTAGTGACGTCAAACGTCACTTCCGCCCCAATGCTCTCAAAGGGGAATTTTTATTCTTAAAGACAAACGAAAAAAAATACATCAAACGCAGCCACTGTGCCATCAATTTTCGCCACTGTGCCATCAAACGCAGCCACTGTCGCCACTGTGCCATCAATTGTCGCCACCGTGCCCCGTAAAATGCCGCCAGTTTGCCCCGTAAAATGCCGCCAGTTTGCCCCAAAAACCGCCCGGGCTTTACCTTTTTCGGGTCAGCCATCCTCCTCCATGATCCCTCGATGTCTTCTCCCGCCCTCGATGTTGCTTTAGCCAATCAGGTGACCATTAACCAGACCCGGTGAACCTGATTGGCCGAGTGTTAACCAGGGAACGCAAACCCTGTGCACTCCCGTCACAATGGGCCTATGGGCTGTACTTGCCAACTGGCCAAAAAGCTGCCAGTTAGCACCTGATCTCCACTACCATGGTGTAGCTTTGTTCAAGGGCAACACGGGATGTCACATTGGTGAGACAAAACAGAAATGACATCCAAGAAGGAATCCACGAAGACGCCATAAAAGAACACAAGAGGATTACCGGGAACATGTGGGACATGATTTCTCACCAAACCATTCTATGGAAGGAATGTTTTCGTTCTCAGCAGGGGACCCCCTTGCTGATTAGGATGGCATCCATCCCGTCTAAAAGGGGCCTTTAGGTGGAATGCGATTAGCCCTTCATTTCACACTTTATTATGAAATACTTAACTTAGAACGAGGCGTCGGTAACTCGCCTGTTCTACGCCGAGGTAGCTGACATGATGCCTCGGCGTGTCTTCCAGGTATCGCGGCTCCAGACCTCTGAGTGGCTGTTGCCACGATGTCGTCACTTCCGCGCATGAGAGATTTCTTTCCGGCAAGGTCCGCCGGACTTCCAGCCGAGAATCCCCTGTGTGCACTGCAGTCAGCGGCTCATTGCAAGGGGAATATCTCCTAAACCGTACAGGTAAGCCTCATTGTAGGCTTACCTGTAGGTAAAAGTAAAAAAACTGACTATACAACACTTGCTGCATAACCCAACTGTTTATGAAGTCTACTCTTTCTGTGTTCCTCAATAGATTCCAAGAAAAAGATTTGACGTTAAATGCTATTTATTTTTTAGGTCTTCATGCCTAGTTCCACCTACCGGATCATGGTGAGGGATGGTGCGACCTTCCTGTGTGGAATCCCGGGACAACACAGGACGGGGACGTCTTTTTGGTTTTCTTTTACTGGATCCATCTGTAGGAAACACATACACTGACTGAATACATTGTTTCTATGTGTTTATCAGATGATGGGGGATCTAGGTGGACCCTCCGTACTGCTCTCTCCTTTACAATAATGTGCACCACCCTACAGTTTGGGCCCCACTGTTAGCAGGGAATACAGAGGAAGGGGACATCTCTCTGGTGGGTTCCCATTACTGGATCCATCTGTAGGAAACACACACACTGACTGAATACATTGTTTCTATGTGTTTATCAGATGATGGGGGATCTAGGTGGACCCTCCGTACTGCTCTCTCCTTTACAATAAAGTCTCCTCTTACCCGGTGATTTGAGGGGCAGCCGATCCTCCATGGAGAAAGAGACATCCTCACACCTTATAGGAGCCTGAAACACACAATGATACAGTCACCATCCACAAAAAACATCCCTTGTCTGTTACTGGAGAATATCTTGTAATACTTACGCAACTCACCTCTCCGGTCAGCAACTGAATTATAACTTTAGTGGCATTTAGAATATTCTCTTTTCTATTGGCTGTCAAGGAGCGAAGTGGAGCTGCTGTGATGGATACCTGAATAAATTGAGAAAATAATTACTAAAAACTAACCAGAATCCTCCTCACCTCTCCGGTCAGGTCTGTGTTTTATTAATAGAGATAAGAGTGATGTCATGTGACCTCCCAGAATCCTCACCTCTCCGGTCAGGTCTGTGTTTTATTATTAGAGATAAGAGTGATGTCATGTGACCTCCCAGAACTCTCCTCACCTCTTCATTCAGCAGGTAGATGATCTCCAGGGTGAGGTTCAATACCCTCTCAGCCACTTGGCTTTGGTCTCCGTCCATGCTTGTTGGGTAGGCCATGTAACCTAAAGAGGACACTCCTCTCTGTCAACAAATAAATGATAATTACAAGGACGATACTGGAATGAAGAATGTCCACAATGTTCCTCCAAACTTTCCACAAGTATTTTTGGAACTCTAAAAAGTCTTTGAACCCAGAAAAATATTGAAATAAACTAATTAAATTGAATTAATGATGTTAAAGTCCCAAAACACTGACGGAGGGATCAAAGCAGACCCCGTAGTAAAATAAACACCACCACCGTGAATGCGCTTGTTGTGAAGAGACCACCACTTTTTGGAAAGCCGCTTACCGCAACCACGGGGGTTAATGGGCACATAGACAATCCATCCACAGGAACGGACACCAGACCAAGGGAATTTACGGACCGGAAAAGCGATGAACACGTGCATGCGACCCGGTCCGAAGCTCCGTGACTGCGCCAGCGGAACCCGTGGACCCGATCGTCGCCGGTGTCCCGCGATCGGTCCTCCGGAGCTGAAGAACGGGGAGAGGTGTGTGTAAACACACCTTCCCTGTTCTTCGTTGTGGCAGTGTCATTGATCATGTGTTCCCTGTTATAGGGCAACACAATCAATGACGTCACACGTCCAGCCCCGCCCCCCTACAGTTAGAAACACATATGAGGTCACACTTAACCCCTTCAGCGCCTCCTAGTGGTTAACTCCCAAACTGCAATTGTCATTTTCACAGTAAACAATGCATTTTTTGCTGTGAAAATGACAATGGTCCCAAAAATGTGTCAAAATTGTCCGAAGTGTCCGCCATAATGTCGCAGTCACAAAAAAAAAAAAAATGATCGCCGCCATTAGTAGTAAAAAAAAAATTATTAATAAAAATGCAATAAAACTATCTCCTATTTTGTAAACGCTATAAATTTTGCCAAACCAAATCGATAAACGCTTACTGTGATTTTTTTTACCAAAAATAGGTAGAAGAATACGTATTGGCCTAAACTGAGGAAAAAACAAAAAATTATATATTTTTGGGGGATTTTTATTACAGCAAAAAGTAAAAAATATTGTTGTTTTTTTTTTCAAAATTGTCGCTCTATTTTTGTTTAAAGCGCAAAAAATAAAAACCGCAGAGGTGATCAAATACCACTAAAAGAAAGCTCTATTTGTGGGAGGAAAAAAAAGGACGCCAATTGTGTTTGGGAGCCACGTCACACGACCGCGCAATTGTCAGTTAAAGCGACGCAGTGCCGAATCGTAAAAACTGGCCAGGTCCTTTACCTGCATAAAGGTCCGGGGCTTAAGTGGTTAAAGATTTGGTCCTCAATTCAACTTATCAGAGTTTAATCTACCTGGGTTTGATCATCTGTTGAGTGTCTTATTAGGACTTGTTTACACTTGTGATTGGGAGGCGCTAAAACCTCATGGTTAGGCGACATTTGAGATCCAATCATAGACAGTTGGATAAATGGCTCTATATTTAGGATGTATCCGGTCTATAAACCAGAGGCTCTGGATGGACAGTTGGATAAATGGTTCTATATTTAGGATGTATCTGGTCTATAAACCAGAGGCTCTGGATGGACAGTTGGATAAATGGTTCTATATTTAGGATGCATCTGGTCTATAAACCAGAGGCTCTGGACGGACAGTTGGATAAATGGTTCTATATTTAGGATGTATCCGGTCTATAAATCAGAGGCTCTGGATGGACAGTTGGATAAATGGTTCTATATTTAGGATGCATCTGGTCTATAAACCAGAGGCTCTGGATGGACAGTTGGATAAATGGTTCTATATTTAGGATGCATCTGGTCTATAAACCAGACGCTCTGGACGGACAGTTGGATAAATGGTTCTATATTTAGGATGTATCTGGTCTATAAACCAGAGGCTCTGGATGGACAGTTGGATAAATGGTTCTATATTTAGGATGCATCTGGTCTATAAACCAGACGCTCTGGACGGACAGTTGGATAAATGGTTCTATATTTAGGATGTATCTGGTCTATAAACCAGAGGCTCTGGACGGACAGTTGGATAAATGGTTCTATATTTAGGATGCATCTGGTCTACAAAAATGATGTATACACATTAATAAGATACATAGAGTATATATATAAATATATGTGTGTAGGACGCGGGATAAAGGAATAAGGAGGCAGAAGATTGACATGATGGGTGTAAATATAAAATAAGATCTCATTACCTCCTCTGCTGCCATTTCCAACAATGTCTCCTCTCTACTTCCTCCCGACTCACCTCTAACCCGGAACTTCCTGTCTGCATCTTCAACCACTTCCTGTGTGTGTGTCAATCACTTCCTGTCTGACTGGTTAGATGTTGAATAGCTGCTCACCTCATAGGTTGGCTATTCCGACAGAAGTTCGCTGCTTTTAAAATTCAACATCTAAACATTCATACGTTCTAAGTTATGTATTTTATGATATAAACTCACTTTACTGTTAAAAATAAGTGTCTAACGCACAACTCCGGTGGGTGTAACAAGATGTCCGCTTTCCCCCTTCTCAGTGTATCTTTAGTATGGAGGAGTGCGGGGTGTAGCAAGATGGCGGCGATAGAACGTCACTTCCGTTACACATTCCAGGGCAGGGCCAGGGGGGCAATATTGCTTAAATACAGTATAGGTCAGTGATGGCTAACCTTGGCACCCCAGATGTTTTGGAACTACATTTCCCATGATGCTCATGCACTCAGCAGTGGAGTTGAGCATCATGGGAAATGTAGTTTGAAAACATCTGGGGTGCCAAGGTTCGCCATCACTGGTATAGGTGACGAGAATACCCAGCTAAGTAAACAAAGGAGCATGTTTTATACGAGGTCCTTCAGGTATGAATTGAAAGTAGAAGTACGGGAAAGCTTGTATGGCTGTACTTCTCCTTCTACACTCCTGTGACCTGTTTTCAGCAGACATCCGGCCCCTCCTCCACAGCCCAGCGCTCCAGTGAGTGGGTGGGGGGTGGGTGGAGAGCAGAGTGGTGACTTACAGTCACCAGCTCTTTGCCCCCCCACACACATTTATATCACAGTCCCCTTTTTACATCAATGTCCTCAGTCCCCTTTTATCTCACAGTTCCCCCTTCACATCACGGCCCCCTGCCCCCTACCCCTTTTACAGCAGTGTCTTCAGCTCCTTCTTCATAGCAGTGTCTTCAGCTCCTTCTTCATAGCAGTGTCCTTACCCCCAACCTTTTCATAGCAGTGTCCTTCCCCCCCCCCCCCACCCTTTTCATAGCAGTGTCCTTTCCCCCCCCCTTTTCATAGCAGTGTCCTCACTCCCCCTTCCCTACTTCATAGCAGTGTCCTTACCCCCAACCTTTTCATAGCAGTGTCCTTTCCCCCCCCCCTTTTCATAGCAGTGTCCTCACTCCCCTTTTCATAGCAGTGTCCTCACTCCCCTTTTCCCCCCACCCTTTTCGTAGCAGTGTCCTTACCTCCCCCCCCCCACCCTTTCATAGCAATGTTCTAACACCCCCCCCCCCATTTATATCCTTTTAAATCACTGTCCTCACTCACCCCCCCCCCTTCTTAGCAGCGTCCTCACTCCCCCTTTACCCCCACCCTTTCATAGCAATGTCCTCACCTCCTTCAGAGCACTGTTCTCACCCACCCCCCAAATCACCCCCCTCAAAGCACTGTCCTCACTCCCTCCACCTTCATAGCAGTATCCTCACTCCCTCTTTCCCTCCACCCTTTTATAGCAGTGTCCTCACACCCTGACCCCCTTCCCCCCCACCTTTTGATAGCAGTGTCCTCACTCCCCTTTTAGTTGCAGTGTCTTCACCCCTCCCCCCACCCTTTCATAGCAGTGTTATTAAACCCCCCCCCCCCACCCCATTTACATCCCTTTAAAGCACTGTCCTCACTCCACCTTCCGTACTTCATAGCAATGTCCTCATTCCCCCTCCCCCTTCTTAGCAGCATCCTTTGTCCCCCTTTCCCTCCACCCTTTCATAGCAGTGTCCTCACTCCCCCCCACCCTTTCATAGCAGTGTTATTACCCCCCCCCCCCCCCATTTACACCCTTTTAAAGCACTGTCCTCACTCACCCCCCCCCCCCTTCTTAGCAGCATCCTCACTCCCCCTTTCCCTGCACCCTTTTATAGCAGTGTCCTCACACCTGTCCCCCTTCCCCCTAGGATGACCACGTGTCCCGGATTGCCTGGGACAGTCCCACATTTTGGAGGGTGGGAGCTGCCCAGCTATTCTTGTTAACAAGCTGGTCATTGGTTGCTAGGACCACCCAGCATCCTAGCAACCAATCACCTGCTTGATTCTTCTGCCTTCCATCCAGACCCGCCGCCTCTCCCCTCCTGTGCCCTGCTGCAAAGATGAGTGCGGCGGCCGGAGGGGAAATTAAACAGCAGGATCTACAGGGTGGCCAGGCAAAAGAGAGCAAGTGACCAGGTTCCTAAGTTGTGCGACCACCGTGATACGGATGGGACTATCACTTGGTCCAGATCCGGACCACCATTTAGTGATGTCTGCTGTATGAACTGTACACATTCTCGTCACCAATTATCTAATGATTGTGGTCATTAAAAAATAAAAATGGGAGAAACAGTAAATTGGCAAGCGTAGAGCTTTCCTGTTTATTTTACAGACACGGACTGAATAACATACAATATAACAGACTGAAATCAAATCAAAGCTTGTATAACTGAAGCACAAACATGACATCACTTTTATTATACATTGGCTGGACCAATGAAAACCCAGCTCCTTCAATACAACAAAAAATATATATAAATAAACAAAATAAGAGCAATGACATGCAGACGTAGATAGCAAATTACACAAAAGTTCATTGGGAAAAGACAAATCCTGATTGGATATTGCACATTTTTTTTGCCTAACTCTGGTATGATTCTATCTCCAGAGTTTCGGGGTCGACATGGGGCACGTGTTGGCAGGAAGATAGACAGGAACTGTAGTAGACAGACCTCACCAACAGAATCTCCAAGAAGATAAAGGAATCCAGCAGGAAACTCAGGCCAGTGGGCTCTATCTCCAGAGCTCCTGGGTCTACCTACCCATACGAGGGGTTCCCATTCTATTAGCTGGATTTACTTTTTTTATCGTGGAAAATACAAAAAGAGAAAAAAAATACTGACGGGAAGAAAGGTAGAACGGAAATAGACAGATCTCACCACAAGAGCCTGAAGAACCCCCACAAAGAAGACTCTAGCAGAAGACTAGATACAATGAACTCCACCTGTAGACAGCAGAAGAATAAACCCAACGGACTCTACCTGTAGCCAGCTACAGACTCAACCCAATGGACTCTACCTGTAGCCACCTGAAGACTCAACCCAATGGACTCTACCTGTAGCCACCTGAAGACTCAACCCAATGAACTCTACCTGTAGCCACCTGAAGACTCAACCCAATGGACTCTACCTGTAGCCACCTGAAGACTCAACCCAATGGACTCTACCTGTAGCCACCTGAAGACTCATCCCAATGGACTCTACCTGTAGCCAGCTGAAGACTCAACCCAATGGACTCTACCTGTAGCCAGCTGACGACTCGACCCTAATGGACTCCACCTGTAGCCAGCTGACGACTCGACCCTAATGGACTCTACCTGTAGCCAGCTGAAGACTCAACCCAATGGACTCCACCTGTAGCCAGCAGGAGACTCAACCCAATGGACTCTACCTGTAGCCATCTGACGACTCGACCCTAATGGACTCCACCTGTAGCCAGCTGAAGACTCAACCCAATGGACTCTACCTGTAGCCACCTAAAGACTCAACCCAATGGGCTCCACCTGTAGCCAGCTGAAGACTCAACCCAATGGGCTCCACCTCTAGCCAGCAGGAGGCTCAACCCAATGGACTCTACCTGTAGCCAGCTGAAGACTCAACCTAATGGACTCTACCTGTAGCCACCTGAAGACTCAACCCAATGGACTCTACCTGTAGCCACCTGAAGACTCAACCCAATGGACTCTACCTGTAGCCAGCTGAAGACTCAAACCAATGGACTCTACCTGTAGCCAGCTGAAGACTCAACCCAATGGACTCTACCTGTAGCCACCTGAAGACTCAACCCAATGGACTCTACCTGTAGCCAGCTGAAGACCCAACCCAATGGACTTTACCTGTAGCCAGCTGAAGACTCAACCCAATGGACTCTACCTGTAGCCAGCTGAAGACTCAACCCAAAGGACTCTACCTGTAGACACCTGAAGACTCAACCCAATGGACTCTACCTGTAGACACCTGAAGACTCAACCCAATGGACTCTACCTGTAGACACCTGAAGACTCAACCCAATGGACTCTAACTGTAGCCAGCCGAAGACCCAACCAAATGGACTCTACCTGTAGCCATCTGAAGACTCCACCCAATGGACTCTATCTGTAGCCAGCTGAAGACTCAACCCAACCTACCTGTAGCCAGCAGGAGACTCAACCCCATTGACTCCACTTGTAGCCAGCAGGAGACTCAACCAGTGGCGGCCCTTCCATTAGGGGCACCGCCACCCCTCTCTCCCTGCCACCTTCTATATGCAATGGAAAGATTCATGCATAGCATGAATCTATCCATGGCCGCCGCAGCCGTCCCCTATTCATGCTTTAATAGGCTTCCATATAGGGTGGGCTCGGGTCACAGAGAATGTGTTCCTGTCCCACCCAGGTGTGGTACAGCAGCAAATTAAGTTTCGCAGTTGAAACACTGGTCCTCAACCCGGCCAATCAGAAGCAGGTGTGAGACCTGTTTTCCAATTGGCCGAAAAGAGAAGACTCCCGCTTGGCCAGCGAGGAGGGAGGAAACAGAAGCCGGCAACGTCGTGATGACCCGTGGAAAGCAGGAGAACGGGAGGCTGCCGCCAAGCAGGGGAAGCCACCAGTGATGGGGTAAGTGCTACTGACGGGGCAGGGGGGCTCATATTGTTTGCCACCTCCGATATGTTTTTTACACCAACCTCTACTGGACTCAACCCAAAGACTCTACTTATAACCAACAGGAGACCCAACCCAATGAATTCTACAGACTCAACCCAATGGACTGTACCTGTAGCCAGCAGGAGACTCAACCCAACGATCTCTACAGACTCAACCCAATGGACTGCACCTATAGCCAGCAGGAGACTCAACCCAATGATCTCTACAGACTCAACCCAATGGACTGTACCTGTAGCCAGCAGGAGACTCAACCCAACGGTCTCTACATTCTCAACCCAATGAATTCTACAGACTCAACCCAATGGACTGTACCTATAGCCAGCAGGAGACTCAACCCAACGGTCTCTACATTCTCAACCCAATGAATTCTACAGACTCAACCCAATGGACTCTACCCGTAGCCAGCAGCAAGCTCAACCCAATGGACTGTACCTGTAGCCAGCAGGAGACTCAACCCAACGATCTCTACAGACTCAACCCAATGAATTCTACAGACTCAACCCAATGGACTCTACCCGTAGCCAGCAGCAAGCTCAACCCAATGGATTCCACCTGTAGCCAGCAGGAGGCTCAACCCAATGGATTTCACATGTAGCCAGCAGGAGGCTCAACCCAATGCACTCCACCTGTAGCCAGCTGAAGACTCACCCTAATGGACTCTACCTGCAGCCAGCAGGAGACTCAACCCAACGGTCGGTCTCTACAGACTCAACCCAATGTACTCTGCTTAAAACCAGTAGGATATTGAATCTAATGAATTCTACAGACTCAACCCAATGGACTTCACCCGTAGCCAGCAGGAAGCTCAACCCAATGGATTCCACCTGTAGCCAGCAGGAGGCTCAACCCAATGGACTCTACAGACTCAACCCAATGGACTCTGCAGACTCAACCCAATGGACTCAACCCAATGGACTCTGCGGACTCAACCCAATGGACTCTGCGGACTCAACCCAATGGACTCTGCGGACTCAACCCAATGGACTCTGCGGACTCAACCCAATGGACTCTGCGGACTCAACCCAATGGACTCAACCCAATGGACTCAACCCAATGGACTCAACCCAATGGACTCAACCCAATGGACTCTGCGGACTCAACCCAATGGACTCTGCTTAACACCAGCAGGATGTTGAATCTAATGAATTCTACAGACTCAACCCAATGGACTCTACGCGTAGCCAGCAGGAAGCTCAACCCAATGGACTCCACCTGTAGCCTCTATGGAGTGAACCTTTGTCAACAGAAGTATTAGTTCTCTGAGGCCTAATTAGATTCAATTCAGGTGTAAAACATTTCCCGCACTCTGAAGAAAAGGATCCTTCCCAAATGTCCAACAAGGCTTTCTTTCTAACAAAAATCTTCCCCACAGTCTAAACGTGGAAAGGGTAATAGGAATTAGGATTTCTCCCCCACGTGCCTTTTGTGGTGTTTAAGAAGAGTTCTTTTATCAGTGAAACATTTCCCGCACTCTGAACATGAATAAGGACGCGCACCCTTGTGACTTCTCTGGTGTCTAAGAAGGTTTGAATTCTGTGTGAACTGTTTCCCGCACTCTTGGCATGAATAAGGATGCTCCCCCGTGTGAATTCTCTCATGGCTTATTAAGTGTTGTCTCATAGTGAAAGATTTCCCGCACACTAAACACGAATAAGGACGCTCACGCGTGTGAATTTTCTGGTGGGTAAGAAGGTCTTCTTCCTGGACGAAACACTTCTCGCACTCTGAGCACGAATACGGTCGTTCACCAGTGTGGATGTTCTGATGTAGAAGAAGACCTTCTTTGTGACTGAAAAACTTCCCGCACTCTGAACACGAATAAGGACACTCCCCCGTGTGAGTTTTTTGGTGTTTAAGAAGATTTCTTTTATCAGTGAAACGTTTCCCGCACTCTGAACATGAATAGGGGCGAACGCCCATGTGGCTTCTCTGGTGTCTATAAAGGTTCGATTTCTGATTGAAACATTTCCCACACTCTTGGCACAAAAAAGGATGCTCCCCCGTGTGAATTCTCTCATGGGTAAGCAAGTGTTGTTTCATAGTGAAAGTTTTCCCGCAATCTTTACACGAAAAAGGACGCACGCCCGTGTGAATTCTCTGGTGGGTAAGAAGGTCTCCTTTTTGAATGAAACTTTTCTCGCACTCTGTGCATGGATAAGGTCTGTCCCCCGTGTGAATTTTCTGATGTATAAGAAGCCCTTCTTTCTGACTGAAACGCTTCCCGCACTCTGAACACGAATAAGGACTCTCGCCCGTGTGAAACTTCTGATGTTTCTGAAGCTGTTTTAGCCGGACGAAACATTTCCCGCACTCTGAACATAAATAGGGACGCTCGCCTGTGTGTATCCTCAGATGGTTCAGAAGGCTTGTTTTCTGAGTGAAAGATTTCCCGCACTCTGAGCATGAAAAAGGGCGCTCACCCGTGTGAACTCTCTGGTGTGAAATAAGGTGTGAATTCTTAGTGAAACTTTTCCCGCACACCGAACACGAAAAGGGGCGCTCACCTCTGTGGATTCTCTGGTGTTTATGAAGCTCTTCTATCCGGGCAAAACATTTCTCGCACTCTGAACAGGAATGAGGACGCTCCCCCGAGTGAACTTTCTGGTGCTTAAGAAGGCTTCTTTTATTAGTGAAGCATTTCTCGCACTGCGAACACGAAAAAGGACGCAAACCCGCGTGACTCCTCTGGTGCCGAAGAAAATTAGATTTCTGAATGAAACGCTTCCCGCACTCTGAACACGAATAAGGATGCTCCCCCGTGTGAATTCTTTCGTGGATAGTTAAGTGCTGTTTGGTCGCAAAGCTTTTCCCGCACGCTGCACACGAAAAAGGACGGGGGCCCTTGTGAAGTTTCTGGTGGGCGAGAAATTTCCTTTTCTTGGTAAAACATTTCCCGCACTCCGAGCATGAAAAAGATGTGTCGGCTTTGTGACTCTTCTGGTGCGTAAGGAGGCTTTCTTCCTGGCGGAAACGTTTCCCGCACTCCGAACATGGAAAAGGACGCTCTTCCGAGTGGATTTTCTGGTGCGTCAGGAGGTGAGCCTTCTGAGTGAAACGTTTCCCGCACTCCGAGCACGAAAAGGGACGCTCGCCCCTGTGAGTCTTCTGATGTTTAAGAAGCTCTTGGCTTTTAGTGAACTGTTTCCCGCACACCGAACAGGATAAGGAACTCTCTCCTCCTCCGTGGCTTTGGGAAGATTCCTTCGGATTAGATGGATCTGTAGATTTCTCCGTACCGTCATTTCTTAGAGGAGTCTCTGGAGTCACATCACATGATTTATCGGAGGACTCTGGAGGATCGGAGGGATCCATCGATCTCTGTGTGTTCTGAATGATGAAGTTTACTCCGGGGATGTGTTTTATATCCGAGGAGGAAACAGAAGGACCCTCAGAGGTGGTCCTGACGTATCTCCCACCTGCCGAAAAACAAGGTTTTTAATGTTTAATTTTTCTTCCTCAGTTTAGGCCGATACGTATTCTTCTACATATTTTTGTAGGGGTTGGGGGTTTAGGGTTAGGGTAGGGAGCAGTAGATCCGTGTCATGTCACTCGGCAGAACAGGGAAATGCCCCGTTTACGTAGGCATTTCCCCGTTCTGCCTCGGCACATCACAATCGCAGGCCGCCGGCGAACATCGAGTTCGCGGGACCCGCGAGGCACACTCCCGAGGGTCTCGCGTGCGCCCGCTAGGCGGCAAAATTCAAAGGGAATGCAGGTACGCCCTTTTGCCTGCCCGTGCCATTCTGCCAATGTATATATATATATACAGTATCTCCTCCACATTTGTTCGGAACATGACGTTATATTGAGGAATGGAGATGGACCTTTCATAAGGCCTTCTCCATGTCTGTCTGTCCACCTGCAAGGTGATTAATGTGGCCAGTCTCTGGGTGGAGACCAAACCTGATTTAAGCCAGCGAAGCCTACAATCTCAGTATCTCCTCCTCATTTGTTGGGAACATGACGTTATATTGAGGAATGGAGATGGACCTTTCATATGGTGTACAGTATCTCCTCCTCATTTGTTGGGAACATCTCTTAGGTCTGACGGATCACTGAAGTGTTATTTTGCATTACCTAAGAATACACCTGGGTGGTTATATTACATATCCTCATCAGACCTTTCATATGGTGTACAGTATCTCCTCCTCATTTGTTTTTGTCTTTTCAGCCCTACTCTAGAAGAACTACCACTTTGGATTTTATAGGTGAACTTAATGGAGATGTCTTATATTTCAACCCTCGTAACAATGTAAATACACACTTTATATTCATAGATGTTATATGAAAATGTGAACTATTTTGTAATACTTACTTGTGTCGATGTAAAGAGAAGGATCATCCTTTTTACTTTCCACATTCGTCTCCTCCGTAGACTGTTCATCTTCACTCACTGACGTCTCTTCTTCTTCTTCTTCTTCTCCTCCTTCTTCTTCTTCTTCTTCTTCTTCTTTTTCTTCTTTTTCTTCTTTTTCTTCTTTTTCTTCTTTTTCTTCTTTTTCTTCTTTTTCTTCTTCTTCTTTTTCTTCCTTTTCTTCTTCTTCTTCTTCTGTTTCTTCTTCTTCTTCTTCATCCTCAACTTTGATGTCTTTTATTTCTTCATCCTAAACCCCAAAAATGATAGAATAGGTTTGTGAAGAGGAACAAAAGATTGCATAGAAGAATGTCCTCTCGTACTATAAATTCATTTTTAGGTCTTCAAGCTCAGTCCCACCTACCTGATGATGGTGGGGGATGGTGTGATCCTCCTGTGTGGAATCCCGGGAATACAGAGGATGGGGACATTTCTCTGGTGGGTTCCCATTACTGGATCCATCTGTAGGAAACACACACACTGACTGAATACATTGTTTCTATGTGTTTATCAGATGACGGGGGATCTAGGTGTACTGATCTCTCCTTTACACTAATGTGCACCACACTACAGTTTGGGCCCCACTGTTAGCTGGGAATACAGAGGATGGGGACATCTCTCTGGTGGGTTCCTATTACTGGATCCATCTGTAGGAAACACACACACACACACACACTGACTGATTACATTTTTTCAGGTTGTTTTTTTTTTCAGTGAACTGGATGGACATTTATCTTGTTTTTCAACTAATGTAACAATGTAAATACAGTGGAACCTCGGATTACGAGCAAAGTCCGTTCCAGGAAAATGCTCGTAATCCAAAGCACTCGCATATCAAAGCGAGTTTCCTCATAGAAGTCAAAGGAAACGACAATAATTTGTTCTGCTTTGACTTCAATGGCATGCAATACCGCATGTGGCCAGAGGTTGGGGGGCGTCGGAGAGCCTCAGAAAGGGTCGGAAAGGCCAGAGAACAGCTCGGCTGACCTTGGAAAGCCTTGGGAACGGAGTATTTCCGAACGGCTCAGATCGGCTCCGGCGCCCCCCCCCCCTCCCACATCAGGCCAAATGCGGTACTGCACACCCCATTAGCTTGAATTCTGCTAGTTTTCCTAGACAACACTCGCATACCGAGATAGAATTTATTTTTTTAAAGCAGAGGTCCACCCTAAAAAGAAAAAAATGGACAAAAGGCTCCAACAAATTTGGAATTTTTATTTTTAATTTTTTAATACTTACCAGAAATTGCTGTTGTTAGGCAAATCATCCTAATCTGCCACTTCCTATTCCGCTGTGATCTTCTCTCTTCTCCCCCTCGCGTTGTCTTCTGGAATATTCAGGGGCGTTGTCTTCTGGGACCTGTGTGTGTCCCAAGAGAACAGCCGCCCATTCACAAAGCGCAGCACGACTCGCGAATGCGCAGTAGGAATGGCGGTGCTGGCACCCATTACAAGGGATGGATAGGCATCGGGCGGCCGACATCGCGGGCACCCTGGACAGGTAAGTTTGCTTATTAAAAATGTTCAATTTTTTTTTTTATTAAAGCCGGACTTGCGCTTTAAAAAGTTGCTCGCCTTTCTAAAATGCTCGTTAACCGCGTTACTCGTAAACCGAGGTTCCACTATGCATACTTTATACTCGTAAAAAGTAATGTGAACGGTTTCTTCGTTTAGCGTTTGTTCCTTACTTGTGTCTAGAGAAGATTCCTCCTCTTCATGTTTCATAGTCTCCTCCTCCTCCTCCTCCTCCTCCTCCATAGACTGCTGATCTCCACCCACTAAAATCTCTTCTTCTTCCTCTTTAATCTCAATTTTGATTTCTTTCATTTCTTCATCCTAAAATGAAAGAATACATATATAAAAAGGTCCAAGAAGTGACACAGAAGCCTTACCTAGACCCCAGTGAACCAAAGATTGCTGGGCCTGCCTGTAATATAAAGCTCAGGGTGCTGGGCTCCGCTCTTGGTGCTTCTCAGACACCTTCAGGTCTATGTACATTATATAACGTTTGTTGAGCGGATGTGACAAACCGTTTACATATGCAGTTATTAGTCATCACCTGATGCTGGCTACTGGGAAGGTATTTAGTCCCTCCTTTGCTACGCCATCTTGCCTGTGTTCTGCCTGATCCTCTTTCCATGACCCTGGCTTTGTTTCTGAATACACCTTCTCAGTCTTACACTGCTTTCTGTATTCAGTATATTGTATTATAGTGTGACAATCGGGGTGAAAAATGCTGCATTTCCTCTATTATGTGTGGTTCCCTATATCATCAGCACCGCCTAGTGGCCATGATGTATTTGTTTCTCTTTTAGAAATACAGTGGAACCTCGGATTGCGAGTAACGCGGTTAACGCAGGGTTTGACAAATTTTCTTGGAATCTAGGAGCCAGCTAAAAAAGTTAGGAGCCAGAAAACGCGCCCCGTCCCGCCGAGCTCGCGTGCAGAAGAAAACGCAGACGTGAGCAGCGCCCGCATATGTAAACGGTATTCAAACCACACATGTGAGGTTGTGCCGCGATTGGTAGAGCGAGAGCAATAATTCTAGCCCCAGACCTCCTCTGTAACTCAAAACATGCAACCTGTAGAATTTTTTAAACGCCGCCTATTGAGATTTTAAAGGGTAAAAGTTTGTCGCCATTCCACGAGCGGACGCAATTTTGAAGCGTGACATGTTGGGTATCAATTTACTCGGTGTAACATGATCTTTCACAATATAAAAAGAAAATTGGGCTAACTTTACTGTTGTCTTATTTTTTTATTAAAAAAAAGTGCGCTTGTAAGACCGCTGCGCAAATAAATTGTGACAGAAAGTATTGCAACAACCGCCATTTTATTCTCTAGGGTGTTAGAATAAAAAATATATATAATGTTGGGGGGCTCTAATTAGAGGGAAGGAGATGGCAGTGAAAACACAGTGAAAAACACATTAGAATTGCTGTTTTACTTGTCATGCCAACGTCCGCCACAAGATGGCGCCAGATCACAGAATGAAGCTTAGGCCTGCAGAAGGCCGTAAAGCCGTGGCCTTAATTACCGGCCGGTGCAGCAGGGGCGCACAGAGACACAGGATGTCCCTTGTCTTCGTTCGCCCCCACCTCCCGCGGCGGGCCTGCGCCGGCCAGTAATTGAGGCAGCGGCTTTGCGGCCTTCTGTAGGCCTAAGCTTCCCCGGGTGCCAGGTTGCTATTTCTTGTCGCAATTGCGACCGGGTGCCTGGATTTTGTCGAGCCCTAGGTTAACGAGCGTTTCGCAATATAAACACTCTATTTTGAAAAATCCTAACTCGGTTTGCGAATGTTGTCTAACAAAACAAGCAGAACAAAGCGGTGTGCAGTACCGCGTTTGGCCTGAGGAGGGGGGCGCCAGAGCCGAGCAGAGCCAAACAGCGCCGTTCGGAGATGCTTCAAAAGACTTGGAAATTCTCTGTTACCGTGCTGTCCTCGGGCCTTTCCGTCTCTTTCCAAGGCTCTCCGGTGCAACTCCACCTCTGGACGCATGCGGTATTGCATGCCATTGAAGTCAATGCGGAACAAATTATTTTCGTTTCCATTGACTTCAATGGGGAAACTCGCTTTGATATACGAGTACTTTGGATTACGAGCATTCTCCTGGAACGGATTATGTCCGTAATCTGAGGTTCCACTGTACCTCAATCAGGGGAAAAAAAATGGTATTGTGGCCACTAGATGGCGATGATGATATAGGAATTATACACAATAGAGGAAGTACGGCAATTTTTTTTCCCTGATTATGCAAATGTTTGTCATATTCACACAGCAAGTGATTTTATATAGAGACCCACTAGTTTACTGTTTTTAAGCCACAGAGGGTGATTTACAGGTCCAGAGTTGTGTCGCAGCCTGATCCAAACCCATAGATGGGGCTATGATACACTGTATAGTCAAAAGTATTGGGACACCTGCCTTTACATGCACATGAACTGTAATGCCATCCCAGTCTTAGTCCGTAGGGTTCAATACTGAGTTGGCCCCGCCCTTTGCAGCTATAACAGCTTCAACTCTTCTGGGAAGGCCGTCCACAAGGTTTAGGAGTGTGTCTATGGGAATGTTTGACCATTCTTCCAGAAGAGCATTTGTGAGGTCCGGCACTGATGTGGATGAGAAGGCCTGGCTCACAGTCTCTGTTCAGATCCTTTCAAGGTGTTCTATCAGGTTGAGGTCAGGACTCTGTGCAGGCCAGCCTAGTCCCTTCACCCCAGACTCGCTCAACCATGTCTTCATGGACCTTGCTTTGTGCACTGGTCCAAATCATTTGGTGGAGCTTTTGTGACCGGCACAGCACCAAACAGGGCTGGTCAGATACAGACTCATACTACAGTAATAGAAGCCCCTCCCCAAAGATCTTTTCCTGCAGAAGCCAAAGAACAGGGAAAGATCATGTGACCACAAAACAGGGCTTCGGGAATAAGATACTTACAGTAACTGAGACAAAACCCACCCAAACACCAGCGAACAAAATATACAGCAAACAGGAAGATACAAGTGTACCATAACCAAATGACAAAATACCTAACCAGCAACCTAAGTAACACAAACACTAACTACTTAACTAACTATAATACAATATACTGAATACAGAAAGCAGTGTAAGACTGAGAAGGTGTATTCAGAAACAAAGCCAGGGTCAGGGAAAGAGGATCAGGCAGAACACAGGCAAGACGGCGTAGCAAAGGAGGGAATAAATACCTTCCCAGTAGCCAGCATCAGGTGATGACTAATAACTGCTGCTGAACAACACCCGCTGGTGAACACCAGAACTACAACCTACAGGTCTGGGAATTACAGTGCCACCAGCAGGTGATCCAATTCCTTACAGCTTTCTTTATTTGGAGTAGAGGTACGAACTTAGAAGTACCTATGACGTTTTCTTGTGATAGCTTACCTCTGGATTTAATATTCCCTCGTCCTCTTGGCTTTGTTCTTTGTCCATGCTTCTTGATCTGGTCACGTGATTCAAAACAGGACACTCCTCTCTGTCGACAAATAATAAAGCGATTGTTATTTAGCACTGTACTGGGATAAAGAACGTCTCCACTGTGTTCCTCCTTTGTTAACATTTTGCTGCACGCAGAGATGTATTATGGCCTAGGCCGACAAGGCCCAGGCCTAGGGCGGCACAAAAGCTGTCCCCCTGTGCTCATCCCACCCTGTCCCCCTGTGCTCATCCCACCCTGCCCTCATCCCACCCTGTCCCTCTGTCCTCATCCCACCCTGTCTCCCTGTGCTCATCCCACCCTGTCCCCCTGTGCTCATCCGACCCTGTCCTCATCCCACCCTGTCCCTCTGTGCTCATCCCACCCTCTCCCCCTGTGCTCATCCCACCCTGTCCCTCTGTCCTCATCCCACCCTGTCTCCCTGTGCTCATCCCACCCTGTCCCCCTGTGCTCATCCCACCCTCTCCCTCTGTGCTCATCCCACCCTGTCCCTCTGTGCTCATCCCACCCTGTCCCTCTGTCCTCATCCCACCCTGTCTCCCTGTGCTCATCCCACCCTGTCCCCCTGTGCTCATCCCACCCTGTCCCTCTGTGCTCATCCCACCCTGTCCCTCTGTGCTCATCCCACCCTGTCCCCCTGTCCTCATCCCACCCTGTCCTCATCCCACCCTGTCCCTCTGTGCTCATCCCACCCTCTCCCCCTGTGCTCATCCCACCCTGTCCCTCTGTCCTCATCCCACCCTGTCTCCCTGTGCTCATCCCACCCTGTCCCCCTGTGCTCATCCCACCCTCTCCCTCTGTGCTCATCCCACCCTCTCCCCCTGTGCTCATCCCACCCTGTCCCTCTGTCCTCATCCCACCCTGTCTCCCTGTGCTCATCCCACCCTGTCCCCCTGTGCTCATCCCACCCTGTCCCTCTGTGCTCATCCCACCCTGTCCCTCTGTGCTCATCCCACCCTGTCCCTCTGTGCTCATCCCACCCTGTCCCTCTGTGCTCATCCCACCCTGTCCCCCTGTCCTCATCCCACCCTGTCATCATCCCACTCTGTCCCTCTGTCATCATCCCACTGCGTCCCTCTGTCCTCATCCCATTAAAATGACAGGACGGGTCTTAAAAAGGAAGGGGTGCGTCATATATAGTAAGTAGGGAGTGCGCGCGTTTCACCAGGCCTAGGGCAGCACAAAACCTAAATTCACCCCTGGCTGCACGGGGGGGGGGGGGGGGGGGGGCTGGCTACTACTATCATTTATGGAGAGTGAGTGACGGGATTGGACGCTTCGGTGGGTTTTTTCTTTTGGCGGGCCTGATGAGGGATTCAGAGAGGGGCAAAGGGAATGCACAGTTGCCCACCCCCCTGTCCTGGCCTCCAAGTCTTGCATGCTAAAATAAGGGTCTGGTATGGATTTTGGGAGGACCCACCAAATGTTTTTGTTTGGTACATAAGGTTCCCATTTAAATTCCATATCAGATGTGAAAGATCCGGAATTTGGGTGGGAACCCACGCCATTTTTTTATTTGCATGGGATCCTTTTTAACCACTTGCTTACTGGCCACTTATACCCCCCTTTCTGCCCAGGCCACTTTTCAGCTTTTAGCAATGTCACACGTTGAATGACAATTGCGCGGTCATGCTACACTGTACCCAAAGTATTTAATCACTGCTGTTTTTTTTTTATTTTTGCAAAAGAAAAAGGAAGCAGTATCATAGCTTGTTATAAAATTTTGAAAACAGGTAATTTTTTCCCCTTCATTGATGTGCACGGATGGGTACCGATAGGCTGCACTGATGGGTGGCACTGATAGGCGGCACTTATAGGTGGCAGTGATGGGTGGCACTGATAGGCGGAACTTATAGGTGGTACTGATGGGCACTGAAGGGCAGTGATGGGTGGCACTGATAGGTGGCATTGAAGGGCACTGATGAGTGGCATTGAAGGACACAGATAGGCGGCACTTATAGGTGGCACTGAGGGGCAGTGATGGGTGGCACTGATAGGCGGAACTTATAGGTGGTACTGATGGGCACTGAAGGGCAGTGATGGGTGGCACTGATAGGTGGCATTGAAGGGCACTGATGGGTGGCACCGATAGACAGCACTTATGGGCACTGGTATTCGGCACTGATATGCACCTGTAGGTGGCACTGATATCCACTGGCAGGTGGCACTGAAGGGCACTGCATAGCAGCAGTGTCTCTCCCTGTCCACGACTGATGTCTCTCTGTCAAAAGCCTGATGGGTGGCACTGATAGGCGGAACTTATAGGTGGTACTGATGGGCACTGAAGGGCAGTGATGGGTGGCGCTGATAGGTGGCATTGAAGGGCACTGATGGGTGGCACCGATAGACAGCACTTATGGGCACTGATATTCGGCACTGATATGCACCTGTAGGTGGCACCGATATCCACTGGCAGGTGGCACTGGAGGGCACTGCATAGCAGCAGTGTCTCTCCCTGTCCATGACTGATGTCTCTCTGTCAAAAGCCGATTGCCCATCTTTTGTTTACATTATGTGATCAGCTGTCATTGGCTGACAGCTGAGCACGTGGTAAGGGACCGAGATCGACCCCTTACTCGGAAGTCTCATTGACCCGGTGATCACAGAGAGCCCTGCGCACGCGCATGCAGCTCGTGCACGGGAGGATGTCTATTAACGCCCTCCTAGTAATTAAGGCCCTCCATGTAGCCATCATTCGGCCATAGCGCGGGCGGGAGGAGGCTAAAATCCATATCTGACCTGAAGGGTCTGGTATAATTGTTGGGGAGGCCCCCCCAAGACATTCAATTTTTATGCTAACAGCACCTCTTTGTTTACGTTCACCTGCCAGCTGGGAATCCCTGGCTGTAATCGAAATGGTTTGGGTAGGGATAAGTCATGGTTGCTATGACGTCGGCGGCTGTCATCTTCCTAACAACCAACCCAACCTGTGTGGAAAGCTGTCACATTTAGCCGTATTAAGAATACCAAATGTTTCAATTCCCGCTGCAGGCAAGAGGATCAGCTGGGTCAAGCGCCCATTTAGTTTGGCCGTTCATCGAACAAGCAAAGTTCAGTCAAAACGCGGTTCAGACGGAACCGGGAGCTCATCCCCATTTCGGACAGTTGGATAAATGGCTCTATATTTAGGATGTATCCGGTCTATAAACCAGAGACTCTGGGTGGACAGTTGGATAAATGGCTCTATATTTAGGATGTATCCGGTCTATAAACCAGAGACTCTGGATGGACAGTTGGATAAATGGTTCTATATTTAGGATGTATCTGGTCTATAAACCAGAGGCTCTGGATGGACAGTTGGATAAATAGTTCTATATTTAGGATGTATCCGGTCTATAAACCAGAGACTCTGGATGGACAGTTGGATAAATGGTTCTATATTTAGGATGTATCTGGTCTATAAACCAGAGGCTCTGGATGGACAGTTGGATAAATAGTTCTATATTTAGGATGTATCTGGTCTATAAACCAGAGGCTCTGGATAGACAGTTGGATAAATGGTTCTATATTTAGGATGTATCCAGTCTATAAACCAGAGGCTCTGGATGGACAGTTGGATAAATGGTTCTATATTTAGGATGTATCTGGTCTATAAACCAGAGGCTCTGGATGGACAGTTGGATAAATAGTTCTATATTTAGGATGTATCTGGTCTATAAACCAGAGGCTCTGGATAGACAGTTGGATAAATGGTTCTATATTTAGGATGTATCCAGTCTATAAACCAGAGGCTCTGGATGGACAGTTGGATAAATGGTTCTATATTTAGGATGTATCTGGTCTATAAACCAGAGGCTCTGGATAGACAGTTGGATAAATGGTTCTATATTTAGGATGTATCCAGTCTATAAACCAGAGGCTCTGGATGGACAGTTGGATAAATGGTTCTATATTTAGGATGTATCCAGTCTATAAACCAGAGGCTCTGGGTGGACAGTTGGATAAATAGCTCTATATTTAGGTTGGAGATGTACTATAAACAGACATCAAAGTGACTATGGAGGAAGAGGACGTACATGACGGGGGGTTCCCGGGTAAAAATATAATATAATATCTTATTACCTCCTCTGCCAGCTCTAACGTCTCTTCTCCTCTGACCTCTAACCCGGAACGTCCTGTCTGTAGCGCGTCAATTCTGTTCTTTGTTTGGTATCATCTCGCTGCTCGGAGTTCCTCGAACAATAAGTGAGATCACCACCTTGTGGAAATTATTAGAACTACAGCCTATGTTTTTTTTTTATATAAAGTGACAACATCTTTTTGGTGCATTCTTAATTTTTGGCATATTTTACTTAAATACCTGATAAATGAAAAGTTATAATAAAATATAAATAAATAAAATATATGTGAGTGACTATGCGGCACTGATGTTCCTATAATGGGTTATTCTGATAATATTAATGGTGATATTAGGAATAATGGGCCAGATTCTCAAAGGACTTACGACGGCGCAGCGCCATGTATGCCGTCGTAAGTCCTAATCTGACCCGTCGTATCTATGCGCCTGATTCTTAGAATTAGTTACGCATAGATATCCATTGGATCCAACAGGCGTAAGTCTCTTACACCGTCGGATCTAAACTGCAATTTTTTTTTTGCCCGCTAGGTGGCGCTTCCGTCTAATTCCGCATCGAGTATGCAAATTAGCTAGATACGCGAATTCCCAAACGTACGTGCGGCAGACGCAGTAAAGTTACGACGTTTACGTTAGGCTTTTCCCGGCGTAAAGTTGCCCCTGCTATATGAGGCGCAGCCAATGTTAAGTATGGCCGTCGTTCCCGCGTCAAGATTTTAAAAAGTTACATTGTTTGTGTAAGTCGTTCGTGAATGGGGCTGGACGTCATTTACTTTCACGTCGAAACCAATGACGTCCTTGCAACGTCATTTGGAGCAATGCACACTGGGATATTTTACGGACGGCACATGCGCAGTTCGTTCGGCGTGGGGACGCGCTTCATTTAAATGATACACGCCCCCTACCCGCTGAATTTGAATTCCGCCGCGTGATTTACGCTACACCGCCGCAACTTTATAGGCAAGTGCTTTGTGAATAAAGCACTTGCCTGAAAAACTTGCGGCGGCGTAACGTAAATCGGAAACGTTACGCCGCCGCAGAGATACGCCCAGTGTACAAGGATCTGGGCCAAAATTAGCTATAATAATATGGAGAGGCAAACCGAAAAACTACACAAATGTAAGCAGACATGTTTTATATATATATATTAGGGTTGTCCAGATACCGATACCAGTATCGGTATCGGGACCGATACCGAGTATTTGCGGGAGTACTCGTACTCGCGCAAATACCCCCGATACCTAAATAGAATACTTTCCCCACCTTTCCCCCCCCCGCCGCTGCCGCATCGCGCCGCCGCATCGAGGGACATGGCTAGAGGGACATTGCTGCATATGTGAGGGACATGGCTAGAGGGACATTGCTGCATATGTGAGGGACATGGCTGCATATGTGAGGGACATGGCTAGAGGGACATGGCTGCATATGTGAGGGACATGGCTAGAGGGACATTGCTGCATATGTGAGGGACATGGCTAGAGGGACATTGCTGCATATGTGAGGGACATGGCTAGAGGGACATGGCTGCATATGTGAGGGACATGGCTAGAGGGACATGGCTGCATATGTGAGGGACATGGCTAGAGGGACATGGCTGCATATGTGAGGGACATGGCTAGAGGGACATGGCTGCATATGTGGGGGACATGGCTGCATATGGGGACACATTTAAAAAAGTATCGGTATTCGGTATCGGCGACTACTTGAAAAAAAGTATCGGTACTTGTACTCGGTCCTAAAAAAGTGGTATCAGGACAACCCTAATATATATATATATATATATATATATATATATATATATATATACTAAGACTGGGATGCCATTAACCACTTCAATACCGGGCATTTTCATCCCCTTCCTGCCCAGGCCAGTTTTCAGCTTTCGGCACTGCGTCGCTTTAACATGACAATTGCGCGGTCGTGAGACGTGGCTCCCAAACAAAATGAACGTCCTTTTTCCCTCACAAATAGAGCTTTCTTTTGGTGGTATTTGATCACCTCTGCGGGTTTTTTTTGCGCTATAAACAAAAAAAAAACGACAACTTTGAAAAAAAATATATATTTTTTTTACTTTTTGCTATAATAAATATCCCAATTTTTTTTTCTCAATTTAGGCCGATACGTATTCTTCTACATATTTTTGGTAAAAAAAATTCACAATAAGCGTATAGTAATTGGCTTGCGCAAAAGTTATAGCGCCTACAAAATAGGGGATAGATTCCTGAAATTTTTTTATTATTTTTTTTTTTACTAGTAATGGCGACGATCTGCGATTTTTGTCAGGACTGCGATATTGCTGGGGACACATCGGACACTTTTGACACATTTTTGGGACCATTCACATTTATACAGCGAACAGTGCTATAAATATGCACTGATTACTGTATAAATGTGAATGGCAGGGAAGGGGTTAACACTAGGGGGCACAATCAAGGGGTTAATGTGTTCCCTAGGGAGTGATTCTTACTGTGGGGGGAGGGGACTGACTGGGGGAGGTGACCGATTGGTGTCCCTATGTACAAGGGACACACCATCTGTCTCCTCTCCCTGACAGGACGTGGATCTCTGAGTTTACACACGGAGATCCATGGTCCTGGTTCTTTCTTTGCCGATCGCAAGCACCTGGCGGACATCGCAGCCGATAGGCACGGGCATCGCCACCCGTGGGAGGCGGTGGGCACGCACGCCCCCTAGCGGCTGGGAGGGAAACCTGCTGACAGCTGATGAGTCATGGTTGTTAAGGATGCGGCTGCCGCCTGCTCCTTAACAACCATAACATGACAGCAGGATTCCCCACCCGGGAACACCCATGTTTACCTGGCTTTTGGCAAGTGACGGGACATGGGACCACTGGGCCTGGTGAAGAGGCCCTTGTTCTCATTAACTTGGGGACAAGGTGCTTTGGGGGGGAGCTCCCCTCCCCCAAAGCACCTCCCCATGTTGAGGGCATGTGGCCTAGTATGGTTCGGGGGGAGGGGCACTTTCTCACTCCCCTCTTGACCTGCATGTTCAGATAAAGGGTCTGGACCGTTACATATGGCATCTGTAGTGGCTCCATGTATACTTCCGCTGTCCCTTGTGCAGAACTGGACCTTCTGGACTCTCCATCTCATTAATAAAACACCAATGGGTGAATCTCTATGAACTGATCACATTCCGATCATCTAAGAATCATGATAAATTCAAAGAAAAAAATTGTTCTGAGAACAAAATATTGTAAAGTGCGGAGCCGTCTTGTTTATTGTAAAAACACATGATAAATGAATAACATACAATAAAATGAAGCTTTAGGGGTCTATTTATCAATGTTTTCACCCAGGATTCACCCAACTTACACCAAGTCACACATTTGTAAACATAATTAAAGCGGAACTAAACCCTCCTATCGTTTTCAGCCAAGGAAGCCGCCATCTTGGTCTCTGTTTGATCTGCAGCTGCACGTGTGATCAGTTATGACACCAGCCATTGGATGGTTTGACAGTTGGGTTGAGAGCACAAGAAAATGTGACAGTTGGCACTCCCGGCATGCTGGGAATGTAACTGTTTTTGCAACCGTTAAATGGATGGTTTTAGTTCCACTTTAATATTAATAATTTACAAGGCCGTTCACAACTCTGCCCTCGGGTACATCATCAACCTCTACAAACCTTCCACTTGGCTCCTTCCAAGACCTTCTGCTCTTTAACTCCCTTGTCGTCTCCTCTTGTGTTCTTCTCCAGAGCCTCCCCCATCCTCTGGAACACCCTATCCCCAAACTGTCCAGCTACCATCTACCCTGCCTTTAGGTGATCCCGGAAAACTCATCTCTTCAGGAAAGCTTATCGCACCCCTACCTAACAATTGGACTTTTACTTTGTCGATCAACTCATCCCCCTCCACAGTGATTAACCTTTGTATCATTTCCCTTTAAATTGTAAGCGCTCACAAACGGGGCCCCCTAGCTCTCTTCTAGTGAATTGCATTGTAAATATCATGCCTTCTTTTGTATTGTACAAACTGTTAGTGCTACTGTATATGAATCCTGTATTTTAATTAATAATTATTATTCGTTTGGAACATGTGTGAATCTTAGGTGAAAAATATATAGCGACTTTATTAATTATACATTAGCTGTATCAATAATAAAAAAAAAAGTTTCTTAAGTAAAAGAGAAGCAGTGATGCACCGCAGCCTATACTTATGCCGCGTACACACGATCATTTTTCGGCATGAAAAAAAAAGGTGTTTTTCGGCATGTAGAAAAAACGAAATTTTTCCAACTTCATCATTAAAACGACGTTGCCCACACACCATCGTTTTTTGAAAATGCTGTAACGTACAACACATACGATGACACTATAAAGGGGAAGTTCCATGCAGGTGACGCCACCCTTGGGGCTGCTTTAGCCGATTCCGTGTTAGTAAAAGACGATTCGCGCTTTTCTGTCTGTTACAGCGTGATGAATGTGCTTACTCCATTACGAACGGTAGTTTTACCAGAACGAGCGCTCCCGTCTCATAACTTTCTTCTGAGCATGCGCGGGTTTTTAACGTCGTTTTAGCCCACACACGATAATTTTTTACAACCCGAAAAACGACATTGTTTAAAACGTCGTTAAAAAATGCAGCATGCTCGAAAAAAAATGTTGTCGATGTGAAGCCCACACACCATCATTTTAAATTACATTTTTTTTAAAAACGATTTTTTTTCATGCCGAAAAATGATCGCGTGTACGCGGCATTAGACTTAGTTCCTCTTACGCAATTTGGCGCATTGGGCAGTAAGTGCTTTCCATCGAATTTTGTCAGGTGTGACCAGCTCAGCCTCGTCCCATTGAACCTCAATGGCTTTCAGGATGGTTTTAAATGTGGACCACCAAGTTGTTGGTGGTCTTCCTTGTGTGGTGGCATCCAGCACATTGCAATTTTGGTTAGGCAGGGGTCGGGTAGCCTCCGATCTTTTAGCCTCTGTATACCACAGCGTTTCGAGATTTCCTCTTTTGTGATACGGTCTATATATGTGATGGCCAGAGTTTTCTGCAGGCGTCTCCGGTGAAATGGTTAGAGTTGTACATATCAAACTATAAAAAGGTCCATTGGTGAGATGGGTTCAGCAGCTTACAGAAAAGTCCATTGGTGAGATGGGTTCAGCACCCTACAGAAAGGTCCATTGGTGAAATGGGTTCATTAGCCTACGGCAACCTCTAGAACAGTCCATTGGTGAAATGGGTTCATTAGCCTACGGCAACCTCTAGAACAGTCCATTGGTGAAATGGGTTCATTAGCCTACGGCAACCTCTAGAACAGTCCATTGGTGAAATGGGTTCATTAGCCTACGGCAACCTCTAGAACAGTCCATTGGTGAAATGGGTTCATTAGCTTACGGCAACCTCTAGAACAGTCCATTGGTGAGATGGGTTAATTAGCCTACGGCAACCTCTAGAACAGTCCATTGGTGAAATGGGTTCATTAGCCTACGGCAACCTCTAGAACAGTCCATTGGTGAAATGGGTTCATTAGCCGACGGTTAAGTGTTAAACCCAGCTGTATCTGTAGTAAGAGCAGTCTCAGCTGCTCATGAGCTCCATGACTAAGCCTCGTGACTGAAGCGAAACACGTTGGAGGCATGACCTGGATGGAGTCTGGGCTGAGGCTGCTTTTCACTACAGATATCATTGGGGTTTTGTTGGATGTGCGGCACCTGGGACATTTTCTTTTCCTTATGCTTGCATTTAGTGAGCTGAGATGAGCTCTTCCCCAGCCTGCACTCTCAGTGTGGCTTACCGGACCTGGACCAGCACCCTGAATTTTTGGTGTGGTTTAATAGTGACAAAGTATACTTAGTATACTTTAAGTATAGGCCTATCTGCCCCCCTCCCCTGGAAAATCTGAGGCTTGCGGGGTTCAGGGTTAAACCCAGTGGTATCTGTAATGAAAGCAGCCTCAGCTGCTCAATACCTCCATGACTAAGCCTCATGGGTGGGGCGAAACATGTTGGAGGAATGGCCTGGATGGAGACTGGGCTGAGGCTGCTTTTCACTACAGATATCACTGGGTTTTGTTGGATTTGCGGCACCTGGGACATTTCCTTTCCTTGTGCTTGCATTGAGTGAGCCGAGACAAGCTCTTCCCCAGCCTGCACTCTCAGCGTGAGTTACCGGACCTGGACTGGCACCCTGAATTTTTGGTGTGAGTTAATAGTGGCAAAGTATACCATTGGGCCTATCTGCCCCTCTCCCCTGGAAAATCTGAGGGTTGAGGGTTAAACCCAGTGGTATCTGTAGTGAAAGCAGCCTCAGCTGCTCAAGACCTCCATGACTAAGCCTCCTGGGTGGGGCGAAACATGTTGGAGGCATGGTCTGGATGGAGAGTGGGCTGAGGCTGCTTTTCACTACAGATATCACTGGGTTTTGTTGGATGTGCGGCACCTGGGCCATTTCCTTTCCTCATGCTTGCATTTAGTGAGCCGAGACAAGCTCTTCCCCAGCCTGCACTCTCACCGTAAGTTACTGGGCCTGGACCAATACGAACCTGCAGCGGCAACCCAAACTTTTGTTGGGGGTTTATAGTGGCATAGTATACCATTAAGCCTATCAGCCACCCTCCCCTGGAAAAATCTGAGGCTTTCAGGGTTAACTCCAGCAGTATCTGTGGTAAGACCTCCATGACTAAGCCTCAAGGGTGGGGCGAAACACGTTGGAGGCATGGCCTGAATGGAGTCTGGGCTGAGGCTGTTTTTGACTCTCTTTAGCAAAACTATTTTATAGATTAAATGCTTCCTACAGGCTGAAAAGCGGGCTAACCCGTGTGAATTCGCTGGTGTTTAAGAAGGTCTCCTCTCTGAATGAAACCTTTCCCGCACTCTGAACATGAAAAAGGACGCTCCCCCGTGTGAATTCTCTGGTGTTTAAGAAGGCTTGCTTTTTCGCCGAAACATTTCCCGCACTCTGAACACGAATAAGGGCGCTCACCCGTGTGACATCCCTGGTGTCTAAGAAGGCTTCCCTTCTCAACTAAACACTTCCCGCACTCTGAACACGGATAGGGACGCTCGCCCGTGTGAATCCTCTGATGCCTAACAAGCCCGTCTTTCACATTGAAACATTTCCCGCACACTAAACAGGAATAAGGACGCACGCCCGTATGAATTCTCTGGTGTGTAAGAAGTGATTTCTTTACAGCAAAACATTTTCCACACTCTGAACATGAATATGGAAGCTCACCCGTGTGAATTCTCTGGTGCAAAAGGAATGTTGTTTTCTCTGTCAAACATTTCCCGCACACTAAGCATATATAAGGGCGCTCACCTGTGTGAATCCTCTGGTGTCTAACAAGTCCATATTTCACAATGAATCTTTTCCCACATTCCGAACATGAATAGGGACGCTCACCTGTGTGACTCCGCTGGTGCTTAAGAAAGTTTCCTTTCTGAATGAAACTTTTCCCGCACTCTGAACATGAATACGGACGCTCACCTGTGTGAATTCTTTGGTGTTTTTGAAGCAACTGTTTCTCAGTGAAACATTTCCCGCACTCTGAACATAAATAAGGACGTTCGCCCGTGTGAATTCTTTGGTGCGTAAGAAGTTTTCCTTTCTCAAAGAATCTTTTCCCGCACTCCGAACATGAATGAGGACGCTCACCTGTGTGAATTCTCTGGTGCCTGTAAAGTGTGCTGGTTTCGGCAAATGATTTCCCGCACACTGAACACGACAATGAACGGTCTCCTGTGTGGGTTCTTTTACGGCTTAAAGAACTTTCTATGGCTTTAGATGGTCCTTTAGATCTATTAGCCCTTCGAGAGGTTTTAGAGATATCTGGAGGAACAAGATCTGATTGGTTAGATGATTCTTTAGGATCGGAGGGATCCATCGATCCCTCTGTTTGGGAAGGTCTTTGATGTATATTTAGAGTAATAGAAGTTTTTCCTGAAGAACTTTGTGTGATTCCGTTATAATCTGGAGATACAATAGGATGTCCCTCAGAGATATTCCAGACATAGTGTCCACCTGTTGGAAAATCATTTTTAAAAACATATTATAAGTGTTCTTCATGCATCATATACGTCGATCGAGGACGAAACATATTTGCGGAGCTCTGTCATGGAACTGTCTGCAATCATAACATTAAAATACAAATACAAGGCAGATAAAGGTTAGAACACAGATTAGGGCTCTGGCATGAAATTTGGTGCAAACAAGAATATAAAACAGAAGGATACACTAAACCCAAACCACGCAACAGAGTTTGTGCACTGAACATTATCATTATGAGAACGGAGATCTGCCTTCCTCCACCTCACTTCCTGAAAACATGAAAGCAAAATTAACCACTTCCTTGCTGGGCAATACATTTTTCTCCTTCATTGATGAACGCTGATGAGGCTGCACTGATGGGTACTGATAGGCTGCATTGATGGGCACCGATAAGGCGGCACTGGTGGGCACTGATAGGCGGCACTGGTGGGCACTGAGAGGCGACATTGAGAGGTTGCACTGATGGGTGGCACTGAAGGGCATTGATAGCTGGCACTGGTGGGCACTGAGAATTGGCACTAATACATTGATGGGCACCGATAAGGCGGCACTGATGGGCACTGAGAGGTGGCACTGGTGGGCACTGAAAATTGGCACTATTACATTGATGGGCACTGATAAGGTGGCACTGATTGGCGGCACTGATGGGCACTGAGAGGTGACATTAACAGGTGGCACTGATGGGTGGCACTGAAGGGCATTGATAGGTGGCACTGAGAATTGGCACTAATACATTGATGGGCACTGAGAAGGCAGCACTGATGGGCACTGAGAAGTGACACTGAGAAGTGGCACTGATGGGCATTGATAGGTGGCACTGGTGGGCACTGAGAATTGGAAATAATACATTGATGGGCACCGATAAGGCGGCACTAATCAGTGGCACTGATAGGTGACATTAAGGGGTGGCACTGATGGGCATTGATAGGTGTCACTGAGAATTGGCACTAATAGGTGTCACTGATAGCTGGCAGTGATGGGCACTGATAGGTTAGACTGATAGGCAGCACTGATTGGCACCACTGGTGGGCATATATAGGTGACACTCATGGGCATTGATAGATGCAGGGCTGTGGAGTCAGAGTCCGAGTCGGGGGAAATTTTGGGTACCTGGAGTCGGAGTCGGCAAACAATGCACCGACTCCGACTCCTACTAAATTTAGATTGGAATTAAAAAAAAAAAAAAGCAAGTTTAAATGTCCCAATTCACAAAAAGTTATAATTAATGACTTCTCTACTGTAAGAATAAAGACCAATGCATGCAGTGCCTCACGTAACTGCAAAACGAACACGTTAAGTGACCGTGAAGAAGCATGCTTTTCATGTGCTTCACTATATGGCACGCAACGCACAATTAGGAGCTGCAATACTTATACTTTCCATAGTGTTGTGTTCTGCTTTTACAGGGAACGCATGTTAGAGAACCAGTAAGTGTCCAAATAAAAAAATTCCAACAGGAGTTTTATAAAGCACTAAAAGAAGTTGAAAAGTATGATCGCTCATCAAAACTTACTGTTGAAGAAGCCATCCTTGTTTATCCAGAGATCGTTAGTGATGAGGCCAGAATAGTTAGCTTAATAGCTTAAGAGCCTCTATGAAAGAGGATCTGGCAGAGGCAATTCTCTTCCTTAGAACTCTACATTGAATTGATTAGCATTTGCTAAGCCTATAACTACATTTCAAGATTAATATAAACCATTTCTAGGTTTTACAGATTTTGTTTTTGGTTCATTATAGATAAGCTTTGTTTTTGTTCTAAAACAACCAAATAATGTGGTTTGTATTTTTGAACTGGTAAAGATCCTGTTCCTGATGTTTATGCCTGCTGCTACTATCCAGTCACTTGATTGTTTTCATTGTGTTTGTCTTTTGCTTAAACTGTGCAATACAGTAGACTGTTGGCTTCCCAGCCAGTAGTCCTGTGGTAGGTTGCGTTTCTTTCCCTCAAGGAATGTATAAAATACATTCGCATATTAATACAGAGGAGTTGGAGTCGGGGAGTCGGAGTCGGAAGTACATAAAACTGAGGAGTCGGAGTCGGAACATTTATCTACCGACTCCACAGCCCTGGATAGATGGCACTGTTATGCACTGGTGGGCATTGATTCATGGCACTGTGAGCACTAGCAGGTGGCACTGGTTGGCACAGATGAGGTGCCTGTGTTTGTTCCTCTTCGGGACCGATGTCCCTTGCACAGAAGCCGGTGATCGGCTTTTTTTTTCCAAATATGAATTTTATTAGATTTTCTTTTTCACAATGAAATACAGAAATGTACAGAACAACTGTGGCCTCACTCGACCATATCACAAACACGTAAACTTGCAGTGAGAGTCACATTCCGACTGTATAATCAAGCATCTTTACTGTCGCCCCAGACAGGTTCAGTACCAGGGCACTCCCATAGTTAAACCATAGACAGTTCCGCTCCAGCTAGCTAGCACCTGCAATATCAACCTGAGCAATCTATCTCGTGTTTTTAGTCAAGATTATGTTGTAGTCGGAATGGCTGCGTCTCTAACAAATACTCGGCCTCAGGAAACCTCAGATAGAAAGAGCGAGGGAGGCAAAAAGAAAGTGAAAAATTAGGAGTAGACAAAAGAAAAGAAAAAGAAAGGAGGGGGAAAATGAGTCCAGAGGGGAGAAGGAAAGAAGAGGGGGGAAGGGGAGGGGGTATGTTCGGCACGGGGGTGATGAATACATTGCCACCGTCGGCCCGTTTTGGGTGGACGTCGAGTGATCAGCTTTTTTTTCTCCTCACTCTATCAGCAACGATTACCGAGCTTCTGTTTACATCACGTGATCAGCTGTCATTGGCTGACAGCTGATCATGTGGTAAGGGGCCGGGATCGGCCCCTTACTCGGATCTGTGATCACCTGAGTCTCATTGACTGTGATCACAGCGTGCCGCCACACGCGCCCTTGCAGGGGGCACGCAGGTAGCGTGCAAAAGGTAGGACGTCTATTGACAGTCTCCCGGCAAAGTAGATCCGCGCTGTAGCCGTTATTCGGCTATAGCATGGAACTGAAGGAGTTAAGAAAAGCAATGGACCTTCCATAGGGTAGACAGCAATAATGGCGAGGTAATAAGATAGGGGGAGGACACATGTTATATTGAGGAATGGAGATGGACCTTCCATATGGTGTACAGTATCTCCTCCTCATTTGTGGGGAACATGACATTATATTGAGGAATGGAGATGGACCTTTCATATGGCCTTCTCCGTGTCTGTCTGTCCACCTGCAAGGTGATTAATGTGGCCAGTCTCTGGGTGGAGAGTGGAGACCAAACCCGATTTAAGCCAGAAAAGCCTGCAATCTCAGTATCTCCTCCTCATTTGTTGGGAAAATGACGTTATATTGAGGAATGGAGATGGACCTTTCATATGGTGTACAGTATCTCCTCCTCATTTGTTGGGAAAATTACGTTATATTGAGGAATGGAGATGGACCTTTCATATGGTGTACAGTATCTCCTCCTCATTTGTCGGGAACATGACGTTATATTGAGGAATGGAGATGGACCTTTCATATGGTGTACAGTATCTCCTCCTCATTTGTTGGGAACATGACATTATATTGAGGAATGGAGATGGACCTTTCATATGGCCTTCTCCATGTCTGTCTGTCCACCTGCAAGGTGATTAATGTGGCCAGTCTCTGGGTGGAGACCAAATCTGATTTAAGCCAGCCAAGCCTGAAATCTCAGTATCTCCTCCTCATTTGTTGGGAACATGACATTATATTGAGGAATGGAGATGGACTATTTAGATGTACAAGATCTCTACCCTATTTGGTTGGAAGACAATATAATTCAGAAAGTATTATTTTATGTAAAAGCAAAAAGTTCTAGCTGTCTTATGATATTACATAAAAAGCCTGGATATGTTTCTAAATATAGGATATACTGTATAAATAGAAAATATGACTTTTGTAGAAAGGATCATCGAAGAACTTTTGTTCTGGGATGATATCGGATTGTCTTTTAGAAGAATTTATGCCGTTCTTTGGATCAACCGCTTTTTATAAATTCGTATTTTTCAATCCATGGAACACTCTAAATATGTTATATTCATAAAAGTAAAATGGAAAATGTGAACTTTTTTTGCATTTAGTGTTTATGACTTACTTGTGTCTATATGTAGAGAAGATTCCTCCTGTTTACTTTTCATAATCATCTCCCCCTCCTCCATAGACTGCTGATCTCCTGATCTCCCATTCTCTATATATTGGAGATCTTCCTGTGTAGACTTCTGGGAATCCAGAGGACAACCCTCCTCCATAGACTGCTGATCTCCACTCACCAACATCTCTTCTTCTTCCTCTTTGACTTCAACTTTTATGTATTTCAGTTCTTCAGCCTAAACCCCCAAGACGAGAGAAAACATTTGTAGAAAGGAGCAAGAGATTACATATTGTGGAAGAATGTAATCTCAAAAAATAGAATTTTTTTGTGGCTTTTTTTGGCTTAGTCCCATCTACCTCATCATGGTGTAAACGATTGTCATCTTTCTTTATGGAATCCCGGAAACACAGATGGCCACCGTCCTCCACAGACGGCTGATCTTCCATGACCAACGTCTGTTCTTTTTCAACTTTTACCTCAACTTTGACATTGTTCGGTTCATCACCCTAAACGCCAAAAATGATCGATTGAGATAACAGAGGATTGTCATCTCATAGCTTATGATACATTTTAGGTCTACATGCTCAGTCCCACCTACCTGATCATGGTGAGGGATGGTGTAATTTTGTGATGTGAGGGGCGGCTGATTCTCCATCATGACGTCCTTGTAGAGATTCTTGTGTCCTTCTAAATACTCCCACTCCTGCATGGAGAAATAGACAGTGACATCCTGACACCTTATAGGAACCTGACACACACAATGATACAGTCACCATCCAGACACATCCCTTGTCTGTTACTGGATAATGTCCCAGAATTCCCGGCACCGCTCACCTCTCCTGTCAGCAGCTCATTGAGTCTTTCTTGATGACCTCTAGAAACTTGTTCTGTGAAGACAAGGTGGCAGCGCGGTGTGAGTTTATCCGCGTCCTTCACAGAGCCAGCGATCCTCCACTAACATAACGTGAGGTACAGAATCGCAGCATCACTTCCATCGAATCACAAAAATCAGGAGCTTTATCTTTTATTGTATTTACTGTAGAACCTGGTCTATAAACCAGAGGCTCTGGATGGACAGTTGGATAAATGGTTCTATATTTAGTATGTATCCGGTCTATAAACCAGAGGATCTGGATAGACAGTTGGATAAATAGTTCTATATTTAGGATATATCCGGTCTATAAACCAGAGGCTCTGGATGGACAGTTGGATACATGGTTCTATATGTAGGATGTATCCGGTCTATAAACCAGAGGCTCTGGTTGGACAGTTGGATAAATGGCTCTATATTTAGGATGTATCTGGTCTATAAACCAGAGGCTCTGGTTGGACAGTTGGGTAAATGGTTCTATATGTAGGATGTATCTGGTCTATAAACCAGAGGTTTTGGATGGACAGTTGGATAAATGGTTCTATATTTAGGATGTATCTGGTCTATAAACCAGAGGTTTTGGGTGGACAGTTGGATAAAAAGGTTCTATATTTAGGATGTATCCGGTCTATAAACCAGAGGCTCTGGTTGGACAGTTGGGTACATAGTTCTATATTTAGGATGTATCCGGTCTATGAACCAGAGGTTTTGGATGGACAGTTGGGTACATAGTTCTATATTTAGGATGTAGCTGGTCTATAAAATAAAAACAATATATAAACTTCAATGATATATATCTACATATGGGTAGCACTGAAGATATAGGAATATGGAAGAAGAGGACGGACATGACGGGGGGTTACTGGGTGTAAATATAAAATAATATCTTATTACCTCCTCTGCTGCCAGTTCTAGCAATGTCTCCTCTCTACTTCCTCTCGTCTCACCGGGAACTTCCTGTCTGTATCTTAGATCACTTCCTGTATATACTTGACATCACTTCCTGTTTGTTCGGTTCACTGAGAATAAGTGAGATCACCGCCTCATAGAGGATATAAAAAACGTCGGCCTTTGTTGCTTTTTAATACGGTAACAACTTCTTTTTAGAACAGTCTAAAAATTGTTTGCATATGTTATACCCGAGTTAAAATAAAAAACAACAAGGATATAGAATGAAAAATAACATATTATTTTATTAAAATAAAATATACATCAAATTATTATTATTATATGCAAGCACTTAAACACCCCCCCCAAAAAAAATGTAAAGCCCCCACCTTCACGTACATATAAACGTAAACATACATGTCAGTGGAACTCAACATCAACTGTACCCATACCTGTTAGGTATCACCTCACACACGGACGTTAAAACGGAAAATCTAAGGCCATTATTTATGGTTGAATCTAAATGGATGACCTGTAAAGGCTATTAAAGCATTGCCTATGAAAGACTTATTTCCGCGTACACATGATCAGAATTTCCGACAACAAATGTTCGATGCGAGCTTTTGGTCGTATATTCCGACCGCGTGTAGGCTCCATCGGACATTTGCTGTCGGAATTTCCGACAACGAATGTTTGAGCGCTGGTTCTCAATTTTTCCGACAAGAAAAGTCCTGTCGGAAATTCCGATCGTGTGTAGCCATTTCCGATGCACAAAAGTGCTGCGCTTGCTAGGAACCAATTTGACGCATGCTCGGAATCATTGTACTTCCTTTTTCCTCGGCTCATCGTACTGTTGTACCTCTCGGCGTTCTTGATCATCGGAATTTCCAAGCAACTTTTGTGCGACCATGTGTAGGCAAGACAAGTTTGAGCCAACATCCGTTGGGGAAAAAAAAGCATGGTTTTGTTGTCGGAAATTCGGATCTTGTGTACGCGGCATTAGTGTACCAAATTTTGGGGCCATCTCACCAGGGTGGAATTTTAAGGCTTGACATGTTTGGTATCTAGTATCTTGGTGCAACCTCATAGTTTATGTGTTCACTCAAAATTCCTTCAGTGCATTTTTTACTGAAAATATGGGTTTGATAAACCACTGCACTTATATCATGTGACATCCAATTATAGAACTACCACCGTTTTATTCTCCATAGTCCATGCTTTCAGAAACGATGTACAGTATAATGTTTGGGGGGGTTTTACTTTACTGATGATGGCCAAGAAGCCTGAGACAGCTGTATGTGATTTGGAATAAATGGTTCTGTAACATTAGGTTACAGTTGTACCATTCAACAACGGTTCTGGAGGCGCAGTTGGCCATCGGGGTGTAAAGGTTTGATTTACATGACTCCGCCCACTTCCCCAAAAAAAGGAATAACTTTGCTCTTCTTTTTCAGGAATCAGAATGGAACAGGGGTGGACTGACCATTGGGACTCTTGGGCACTGCCCGAGGGCCCCAGGGGCGTGCGACGGCTGTTATCCTGCTGAACGTCAATAGACGTCCAGTCAAGATAACTGAACCACTTCCCGGACGTCAATATGCTATTGACCGGGTGGGAAGTGGTTAAAGAAGCACCGACACATACAGCTGAGCCAAGATGGTGATCATCTAATTGGGAAAACCAAGATGGTCAAACTATGAAAGTATCAGCAGACCCGATCGGACGATCCATTGCCCTCTGTGGATTGGAAGGTGTCAAAGGCCATCCGTTAATACCCTCCAGTCTACAGAGAGCAATAGATGGTCCGATTGGTTCCACCTAAAAAATTGAATCGGTCCTCCCCGTGAAAGGGGCATTAGATACTGTATGTTCTCCACACCGAGACCCAGTTTGTCGACCTCTCGGGTACAAAACGACACACACGTGGAACTGGATTTTCTCTACTATTAGAACATGAATGGACGACTCTCTACGAAAGGAGCACTTTCCAATCATATCAGACATGGGTCTTCAAACTACGACCCTCCAGTTGTTCAGGAACTACAATTCCCACCATGCCTAGTCATGTCTGTGAATGTCAGAGTATTACAATGCCTCATGGGATGTGTAGTTTCGCAACAGCTGAAGGGCCGTAGTTTGAGGATCCCTGATCTAAGAATTACGGTCGTAGGTGGAAAAAAAACTAAGTAAAAAAAAATACTCAAGAGAATAAAATGTAGAGCTTTCTTTTTTATTTTGGAGAACTGGAATAACTAATAAACAATAAAGTCTTGCAAAAATATACATGTGGTTTTCTAATTAATAATACATTATCTGGACCAATGAAAACTCAGCTTTTCCAGCTTCCTCGGTGAAAGACAAATCCTCATTGGATTGGATGTTCTGCCATTTCATTGCCTGTATTTTGTTGCCGTGTATTGGTACGGTTGTCCATGGATTGTCATGATAGCCGGGGAGGAAGTCCTCTTTATTGCTCACCTCCTTCTCACAGTTGCCAAAGTGTTTTCGTATTTGTCAATTAATAACCAAAGCTTAGTGTTGTTGTTTTATTATAACTTAATCCTAAACAAGTCTACAACTATCAAACCACACCCTGAAAAAAAGTTCTGTAGAACCTTAGGGATGGACCTTCTTCCACCTCATTTCTTGGAAACAGAACATTAGAGATGGACCTTCTTCCACCTCATTTCTTGGAAACAGAACATTAGAGATGGACCTTCCTCCACCTCATTTCTTGGAAACAGAACATTAGAGATGGACCTTCCTCCACCTCATTTCTTGGAAGCAGAACATTAGAGATGGACCTTCCTCCACCTCATTTCTTGGAAACAGAACATTAGAGATGGACCTTCCTCCACCTCATTTCTTGGAAACAGAACATTAGAGATGGACCTTCCTCCACCTCATTTCTTGGAAACAGAACATTAGAGATGGACCTTCTTTCACATCATTTCTTGGAAACGGGACATTAGAGATGGACCTTCTTTCACATCATTTCTTGGAAACGGGACATTAGAGATGGACCTTCTACCTCATTTCTTGGAAACAGAACCTTAGAGATGGACCTTCCTCCACCTCATTTCTTGGAAACAGAACATTAGAGATGGACCTTCTTCCACCTCATTTCTTGGAAACAGAACATTAGAGATGAACCTTCTTCCACCTAATTTCTTTCAAAGTGAATTGCTTCCCAACGTCTGAAGCATAGAAAAGGACATGGGTCTTAGTGAGCCCTCTGGTGGTCCCCTTGCTGAATGAAACATTTTCCACACTCTGAGAAAGAATGCTCATCCCCGTGACGTCTCTGGTGTCTAAGTCTTATTTCAAAAATAAACATTTCCCACACTTAAACGTAGAAATGGAAGCTTATTTGTGTTAATGCCCCAGTTATATCAGTTTTGTTTCTGAATTAAACAGTTTCCCGCACTATGGACATAACTAAGGTCTGTTTTTTGTGTGAATTTTCTGGTGTCGAATAAGTTTTTCATCCTCGGTGAAGGATTTCCCACACTCTGAACATGAATAAGGACGTTCACCCGTGTGAGTTTTCTGGTGTACATCTAGACTATCTTTACGAGTGAAAGATTTCCCGCACTCTAAACATGAATAAGGACGCTCACCCGTGTGAGTTTTCTGGTGTACATCTAGACGTTCTTTACGAGTGAAAGATTTCCCGCACTCTGAACATGAATAAGGACGCTCACCCGTGTGTGTTTTCTGGTGTACATCTAGGCTTTCTTTACGAGTGAAAGATTTCCCGCACTCTGAACATAAATAAGGACGCTCACCTGTGTGAACTCTCTGATGTTCAGCAAGGACATTTTTACGAATGAAAGATTTCCCGCAATCTGAACATGAATAGGGACGCTCGCCCATGTGAGTTTTCTGGTGTCCATTTAGGCTATCTTTACGACTGAAAGATTTCCCGCACTCTGAACATGAATAAGGACGCTCCCCCGTGTGAATTCTCTGATGTTTGGCAAAGTCTCCTTTATGAGTGAAAGATTTCCCGCACTCTGAACATGAATAAGGACGCTCGCCCATGTGAGTTTTCTGGTGCACATCTAGACGTTCTTTACAAGTGAAAGATTTTACGCACTCTGAACATGAATAGGGACTCTCACCTGTGTGAATACTCTGATGTTTATGAAGCAGTTCTATCCGAACAAAACATTCTCCGCACTCTAAACATGAATAAGGCTTTTCTCCTGTGTGAATTCTTTGGTGTCTACGAAGCTTTCCTTTGACACTGAAACGTTTCCCGCACTCTGGGCATGAATAGGGGCGCTCACCTGTGTGAATTTTCAAATGTTGATAAAATCCTGCTCTCCAAATGAAACGTTTCCCACACTCTGAACATGAATAAGGGTGCACCCCTGTGTGAATTCTCTGGTGAATAAGAAGAACTTTTTTCTCTGTGAAACATTTCCCGCACTCTGAACATAAATAGGGACGCTCCCCTGTGTGATATCTCTGGTGTATAAGGAGGTCAGCTTTCCGAAGAAAACCTTTCCCACATTCTGGACATGAAAAAGGTTTCTCATCAGTGTGAGTTTTCTGGTGTCTTTCAAGTTTTGCTTTCTCGCTGAAACTTTTCCCGCACTCTGAACATGAATAGGGGCGCTCACCTGTGTGGCTTTTCTGATGTATAAGAAGTTCTCCTTTGTGAATGAAACGTTTCTCACATTCTAAACATGAATAAGGATGCACATCCGTGTGAATTTTTTTCTGGTGTGTAACAAGGCTTCCTTTCTGAGTGAAAGTTTTCCCGCACTCTGAACACGAGTAAGAACGCTCACCTGTGTGAGTTTTCTGATGTTTAGCAAGGCCTCCTTTATGACTGAAAGATTTCCCGCACTGTGAACATAAATAAGGACGCTCGCCAGTGTGAGTTTTTTGGTGTACATTTAGGCTTTCTTTATGACTGAAAGATTTCCCGCACACTGAACATAAATAAGGACGCTCACCTGTGTGAACTCTCTGATGTTTAGCAAAGTCTCCTTTATGAGTGAAAGATTTCCCGCACTCTGAACATAAATAAAGACGCTTAGCCATGTGAGTTTTCTGGTGTACATCTAGACTTTCTTTACGAGTGAAAGATTTCCCGCACTCTGAACACGAATAAAGGCCCCCACCCGTGTGAGTTTTCTGGTGTACATCAAGACTTTTTTTACGAGCGAACGATTTCCCGCACTCTGAGCATGAATAAGGACGCTCACCCGTGTGAACTCTCTGATGTTTAGCAAAGTCTCCTTTATGAGTGAAAGATTTCCCGCACTCTGAACATGAAAAAGGACACTGACCTGTGTGAACTCTCTGATGTTTAGAAAGGTCTACTTTATGAATGAAAGATTTCCCGCACTCTGAACATAAATAAGGACGCTCACCCGTGTGACTTCTCTGGTGTACATCTAGGCTTTCTTCACGAGTGAAAGATTTCCCGCACTCTGAACATAAATAAGGACGCTTATCTGTGTGAGTTCTCTGATGTTTAGCAAGGGCTCCTTTATGAATGAAAGATTTCCCGCACTCTGTACATAAATAGGGACGCTCACCTGTGTGAGTTTTCTGGTGTCCATTTAGGCTATCTTTACGACTGAAAAATTTCCCGCACTCTGAACATGAATAAGGACGCTCACCCGTGTGAACTCTCTGATGTTTAGCAAGGTCTCCTTTATGAGTGAAAGATTTCCCGCACTCTGAACATGAAAAAGCATACTCCCCCCTGTGAACTTTCTGATGTTTAACAAATTTTCCCTTATGAGTGAAGGATTTCCCGCACTCTGAACATGACATTGGACTCTCTCCGGTGGTAAGGCCTTGATGGCTGTATGAAGATTCCCTGGGATTAGAAGGATCGGGTGACCTTCCCAAACTTGAATTCATAGTTGAGGTTACAATATGTGACCTATCAGAGGACTCCATTGATGTCTGTATAGTCTGAGGAAGGACATTATCTCCGGGAAGGTTCGGGTCAATGTCGTAATCTGAAGATAAAATAAGACGTCCCTCGGAGATATTCCAGGCTCCGCCCCCATCTGTTGGGAAAAATAGAATTTTATAAGTAGATTTGTATGGCTTACCTTCTGAAGTAAAAATTTGCAATACTATACACTCTATTGTAACCTATATAGCTACAGTGTTTCCCCGAAAATAAGACATATCCATAAAATAAGCCGTAGCGGATTTCTAAGCATTTGCGTAATATAAGCCATACCCCAAAAATAAGACATAGTGATTTCTGTGCTGCAAGCTGAGGCATAGAGGGAGAAATAGAAAGTGAAAGTAAAAGTCTCCTCAGTGAAGTGAGGAGCAGGACGCTCTGCTTTAGGTATTGTGTATCCTCAGGGGAAGAAGAAAAGCTGTGGCTCCCGTTTTACTCAGCAGTGTGGGTTTCTCTCCCCCAACAACAACCAGCTACAGTGTGGGTCTCGCTCACCCCCCACGACCACCAGTAAAGCTGCTGCTTAATAAAAATAAGACATCCCCTGAAAATAAGACAGTGATTTCTGTGCTGCAAGCTGAGGCATAGAGGGAGAAATAGAAAGTGAAAGTAAAAGTCTCCTCAGTGAAGTGAGGAGCAGGACGCTCTGTTTTAGGTATTGTGTATCCTCAGGGGAAGAAGAAAAGCTGTGGCTCCCGTTTTACTCAGCAGTGTGGGTTTCTCTCCCCCAGCAACAACCACGACCACCAGTAAGGCCCCTTTCACACTGGGGTGTTTTTCAAGCGTTATTCGAGCGTTTTTCGAGCGAAGCCTCATCTGCAATCCCAATGTGCTGATAAAGCACCACTAAGACCCTAACGTTTTAGGGCGTTTTTGAGGTGCCTCAGTGTGAAAGGGTAAAGCGTTTTTACATCGCTTTCAATTAATTTCAATGGAGAGGGGCGCTTTTGGAGCGTTTTTTTCAGCGCCAGAAAGCTACTCCAAAGATGCTGCTTGCAGGACTGAAAGGGTGAAAGAATCCATTGAGATGCATTGAGAGCTTTTTTTGAGTGTTTTAATAGCGCTATGTTTAACCCTAAAATGCTGTTAAAACGCTTCAGTGTGAAAGGGGTCCAAAGCTGCTGCTTAAGAAAAATAAGACATCCCCTGAAAATAAGACATAGTGTGTCTTCTTGAGGAAAAATAAATATAAGACTGTCTTTTTTTCGGGGAAACACGGTATTGCATATATATATATATATGCAATACCGTGTTTCCCCGAAAAAAAGACAATTGTATATCTCTATAATTGCTAGACTACCAAGAGCATGCTAGGCCTAGTGATATTAAGTTAGCTATGAAGACAGACACCTTTGGTTAGTAAACAATGTTACATTTATTTCCCAATAAAATAGGAATATCACAAAACTAAACAGCAGATATCTACAACAAAAAAGACCAATATCATGAACTAGGAAAATGCCTCACTCTGATCGATAATTGGATGACAGAAAGCTCCCTCAAACTCAATGGATCCAAAACAGAACTTCTTATCCTTCACGCAAATCGGAAATCTAACTCTAGGACCACATGGACACCACCCACCATCCTTGGACAAACCATCACCCCAAGCAGCAAAGTCAAAAGCCTCGGAGTCATCTTTGACTCAGACATGACGATGGACGCACAAATAGGATCAGTAGTCAGCGGTTCTCACCATCTTCTCCGCCTGCTGCGTAGACTGCTCCCCTTCATCCCGGAAGAGGATACAGCAGCAGTGGTTGGAACAATCATCAATTCCCGACTCGACAACGCAAACTCCCTTTATTTAGGACTACCAAAATACCAGATTTCGCGTCTACAAGTCGTCCAGAACACGGCAGCCAGACTGGTAACAGGTAAAAAACCGTGGGAACCAATCTCCCCAGTCTTGAGGTCCCTCCACTGGCTACACATTCACATTCAAGACCCTCTGCCTCACTCACAAATGCACACAAGGGAACGCTCCTCAAAACTTAAGCGAGAAAATAAAACCCCTTGTCACCAATCGCGTGCTCCACTCAACCAACCAAAACCTCCTCCAAATCCCCAAATCCCGCTACAAATCTCGCTAAAAATCTAAGGGAGAACGAAGATTTACAGTCCAAGTACCGCGGCTCTGGAACGCTCTACCCACGACCATCCGCATGGAAGAAAACAATTTGGGCTTTTAGGAAAAAACTAAAGACCCACCTCTTCTGAAGGATCAGGACAACACTGAATGCAAAGCGCCTTGAGACGATTTAGTTCGCACTTGCAGCGCTATACAAGTTACTCACTCACTCATATACCAACAATCATCAAAAATACTTATCATCGCCTCCTCTAGGTAAACTCATCGTTGGCTGAACTCAGATGTTAAAAGAGACACAGCTCTGGGTCACATGGTTTAGGCCCTGTGCCCACATCCAGAGCAAGGCCTCAAGATGATAGAAAGAGAGAGGCATCAGGCTCAGGCACAGGCCTTGCAGTGAAAGAGAAAGGGCCTTCTGTTGAAAACCCTTTTTGCAAAACTCAGTCACACATTCCTCCAAAACCCCCCCATTGCCAGCCCCATTTGCTTTTTGACCAATCATAGTGCTCACAGGGCAATCCTCCTCAATAGATTATATTACTGACTGTCGTGCCGTACTTGGCCTCTGGGGGCAGTATTGCCCATATTATCTCCATGCGCCCTGCGCCTTCTTTGTCATCGATCATTGTTCTCTTTGAAGCTTGAATCACACCAGGTGGGCTAGAGCCAAGCCCTCTTACTATGCAGTTTCTGCTTGGGGCCACATTCATCTGTACCTTTTTAAAACCATGGAACTGCACGTATCAGCCTGAAGGATCTCGGGAATAGGAAACAGATATGTAGAACATCCAGAAATATTATATTAACTCATGTTGCATTCCAACACTTTTAGAAGTCATGTGTTGATCTAGCATCAAACAGTTTACAGATCTATCATGGAACTGGGTGCAATGATGACATAAAAAATAAATATAATCTGGATTAAAGGATAAAATACCACTAAAGCCCTGTACACACGATCGGTTTGTCTGATAAAAACTGACTCAGCCATAGAGACCGGTCATATGTGTGCCCTGGAGCGTATAGCTCACCGGCCACCCCTGGAGCAACGGGGCATGTCATGGATGGCCCAGCGCGTAGCTAAAGGCCGGCACACGCTCGATGGCTGAACATGGGGGGACTACAAGGATCGAGGATCCAGCCTGTCACCCAGTTGGCAGTTGATTGTAGATCCCAGGATCCAAAAATGCAGAAAAAAAATTAAGAAAAGCAAGAAAATTGCAAAAAAACAAATCTCCAGAGCACGTGGGCCCAGAGGAGCCATGTCATCTCCTTGGTAGGCAGAAAAAAAAAACTGAGGCTGCGGAACAGAGAATGGGGGATGTACCCGGGGGAACCGCCCCTGGGAGGTACTGTACTGTGTGTAGTGTTTAACACTTAACATGCTGTTTTTCTGCCTAGTCAATCTCCTAAATGGGAGGATAATACCCTAAGGTCAATTGCTGCTGTGTCCGTCCATGAACGGAAGAGAAAAATAGAACATGTTTTAAATTTTTCCCATGAATAAAAAAACGATAGAAATCCAATCGTCTATGTGAAACTCCATCAGACAAAAATCCACGCATGCTCAAAATCAAGTCGACACATGTTCGGAATCATTGATCTTAATTTTTTCGGCTCGTCGTGGTGTTGTACGTCACCGCGTTTGGACCCGCGTCGGAATCTTGACTGACGGTGTGTAGGCAAGACTGATGAAAGTCAGCTTCATCGGATATCCGGTGAAAAAATCCATCGGATTAGATTCCATCAGATATCCGATCGTGTGTACGAGGCTTTAATCATAGAGGATGACATTGTTTTGGTGAAGAAAAAAGATGGACCTTCCTCCCCTCATTTCTTGGAAACAAAACATTAGAAATTGACCTTCTTCCACCTCATTTCTTGGAAACAGAACATTAGAGATGGACCTTCTTCCACCTCATTTCTTGGAAACAAAACATTAGAAATTGACCTTCTTCCACCTCATTTCTTGGAAACAGAACATTAGAGATGGACCTTCTTCCACCTCATTTCTTGGAAACAAAACATTAGAAATTGACCTTCTTCCACCTCATTTCTTGGAAACAGAACATTAGAGATGGACCTTCCTCCACCTCATTTCTTAGAAACAGAACATTAGAGATGGACCTTCTTCCACCTCATTTCTTGGAAACAGAACATTAGAGATGGACCTTCTTCTACCTCATTTCTTGGAAACAAAACATTAGAAATTGACCTTCTTCCACCTCATTTCTTTGAAATGGGACAACATTGATGGACCATTCTGATGGTATACAGTAATAAATGGTCAACTTACTAGGTATTTTTTTTTACCTGTTTTTAGGTGAACTGGATCTACAAATTTTATATTTAACCGGTTGCCGACCGCCGCATGTAGATATACATCCACAGAATGGCACGTACAGGCACATGGGCGTACATGTACGTCCCCGCCTTTCCGCGGGTCGGTACATGCGGCGGTCGGAAACCCGCGGGGAGCGATCTGGGACGAGGACGCGGCTATTAGTTTCTAGCTGCCCCCTCGCGATCGCTCCCCGGAGCTGAAGAACGGGGAGAGCCGTATGTAAACACGGCTTCCCCGTGCTTCACTGTGGCGGCTGCATCGATCGAGCGATCCCTTTTATAGGGAGACTTGATCGATGATGTCAGACCTACAGCCACACCCCCTACAGTTGTAAACACACACTAGGTGAAGCCTAACTCCTTCAGCACCCCCTGTGGTTAACTCCCAAACTGCAACTGTCATTTTCACAATAAAGAATGCAATTTAAATGCATTTTTTGCTGTGAAAATGACAATGGTCCCAAAAATGTGTCAAAATTGTCCGCCATAATGTCGCAGTGACGAAAAAAATCGCTGATCACCGCCATTAGTAGTAAAAAAAAAAAAAATGATAAAAATGCAATAAAAATATCCCCTATTTTGTAAACGCTATAAATTTTGCGCAAACCAACCGATAAACGCTTATTGCAATTTTTTTTAACAAAAATATGTAGAAGAATACGTATCGGCCTAAACTGAGGAATTTTTTTTTATATATGTTTTTGGGGGATATTTATTATAGCAAAAAGTAAAAAATATTGAATTTTTTTCAAAATTGTCGCTCTATTTTTGTTTATAGCGCAAAAAATTAAAACCGCAGAGGTGATCAAATACCACCAAAAGGAAAAAAGGACGCCAATTTTGTTTGGGAGCCACGTCGCACGACCGCGCAATTGTCTGTTAAAGCGACGCAGTGCCGAATCGCAAAACCTGGCTTGGGCATTTAGCTGCCTAAAGGTTCCGGGGCGTAAGTGGTTAAATAACACTTCATACTTAGAGAAGTAAAATAAAAATGTGAACTGTTTCTGCTTTTGGAGTTTATGACTTACTTGTGTCCGTATGTAGAGAAGATTCCTCCTGTTTACTTTCCATAATCATCTCCCCCTCCTCCATAGACTGCTGATCTCCACTCACCAACCTCTCTTCTTCTTCCTCTTCAACTTTGATGTCTTTAAGTTCTTCACCCTAAACCCCATAGATGACAGAATATTTAGTAAAAAAGAACTTACGAAGAATAATGTTGTCTCATAATTTAGAAGACATTTTAGGTCTTCATGCTCAGTCTGATGTCTTTCAGTTCTTCACCTTAAACCCCAAAGATGATCTAGAATCGGTATTGCCAATAAGAGATTACATGAGAATTATTTCTTATAGAATTATTTTGAAGCCTTTTTTTATCAAGTCCCATCTACCTGATCATTCTTTGTATAGGTGTGATCTTCCTGGGTGGAATCCGGGAAATACAGAGGACCTCTCTCCTCCATAGACTGCTGATCTCCACTCACCAACGTCTCTTCTTCTTCCTCTTTTACCTCAACTTTGATGTCTTCCAGTTGTTCACTCTGAAGCCCAAAGATGACAGAATACATTTTAAAAACTAAACAAGAGATTACATAGAAGAATGTACGCTGTAGAACAGGGATCTTCAATCTACGGCCCCCCAGCTGTTGTGGAACTACACATCCCATGAGGCATTGCAAATCTCTGACATTCACAGACATGACTAGGCCTGATGGCAATGGTAGTTCCTGAACAACTGGAGGGCCGTAGTTTGGAGACCCCTTCAGTGTAGAACAAATCATATTTTTCCTCCAATCCGATCTGGATAACCATTTGGCTTTGTGTAACACTAAGGGTCTACTCTTGGCCCTGGCCATTCTTTTCTAAAGTTGGCTGGTCTCTCACTCCTTAGTAAAAAGCCTTTGTCCAGGGTGTTGTACACATTGCTCCCCTTTGTAAACGGCCCCATGACATTGTGGAATCTCAGCATGGGTTTGCACGTCCTTCAGAACCTGCCATTTGGACCTATCAGGCACGCTCCCCTGTCTTCTCTCTCTTACAAGGATGCCTTCTCATTTCTTTTACCTCTGCGGGGTGGGTCTGAGCTCCTGTAAAAAGCCCATCCTAGTGTTACACAGGGATAAGGTTGCTTGAGATCTAGGACCTCCTTTCTTCCCAAGTGTCAGGAATCAGCAGCAAGGATGGCCAGACCTCATTTCATTTACATTTTTGGCATTAGGTGATTTAATCTGCTCTCTGACTTTTATCAAGCCCTCTTTTAAACCCATTATTACATGGGCCTGTCAATCATGTTGCCCACCCTTGCTTATGAAAATCTATGTTCTGTGTTATGTATAAAAGTTATGCGACTTACCTGTAATATCCTTTTCTTGGAGTACATTACAGCTTTTTTACGAAACTGAGGCTTGCTAAGAGTGGCAGAGGTTATGCTAGGGATGTCCTTACGTCAGGGCTCGACAAATCCCGGGCGCCAGGTCGCCATGGCGACTAGAAATGGTGTCCTGGCGACTTGGCTTGGAAGGTGGGCAAAACATTTTTATTTATTTTTTTGTGAGCTGGCGCCATCTGGTGGTGGCCGTTGGTATTACAAGTTACGCATTACAAGTTAAACAGCAATTCTAATGTAATTTTTCACTATTTTTCACTGCCATCGTCTTCCCTCTAATTAGAACCCCCAAACATTATATATATGTTTTATTCTAACACCCTAGACAATAAAATGGCAATTGTTGCAATACTTTCTGTCACGCCGTATTTGCGCAGCGGTCTTACAAGCGCACTTATTTGGGAAAAAAAATCACTTTTTTTAATTAAAAAATAAGACAACAGTAAAGTTAACCCCATTTTTTTTTTATATTATGAAAGATAATGTTACGCCAAGTAAATTCATACCCAACATGTCACGCTTCAAAATTGCGTCCGCTCGTGGAATGCCGACAAACTTTTACCCTTTAAAATCTTCATAGGCGACGTTTAAAAAGATCTACAGGTTGCATGTTTTGAGTTACAGAGGAGGTCTAGGGCTAGAATTATTGCTCTCGCTCTACCAATCGCGGCGATACCTCACATGTGTGGTTTGAACACCGTTTACATATGCGGGCGCTACTCACGTATGTGTTCGCTTCTGCGCGCAAGCTCGTCTGGACGGGGTGCGTTTTCTGGCTCCTAACTTAGCTTACGGTGAGAGGTGTGGGATCTTCCTGTGTGAAATCCCGGGAATATAGAAGACCACCCTCCTCCATAGACTGCTGATCTCCACTCACCGTTTCTTCTTCTTCCTCTTTAACCTCAACTTTGATGTATTTCAGTTCTTCACCCTAAACTCCAAAGGTGACAGAATACATTTGTAATACTATATGAAAGAATGTTATCTCATAGCTTAAAATATATGTTAAGGTCTACATTCTCAGTCCCACCTACCTGATGATGGTGAGGGATGGTGTGATCTTCCTGTGTGGAATCCCGGGAATACAGAGGACGGGGACATCTCTCTGGTGGGTTCCCATTACTGGATCTATCTGTAGGAAACACACACACACTGACTGAATACATTGTTTCTATGTGTTTATCAGATGATGGGGGATCTAGGTGGAGCCTCCGTACTGCTCTCTCCTTTACAATAAAGTCTCCTCTTACCCGGTGATGTGAGGGGCGGCTGATTCTCCATCATGACGTCCTTGTAGAGATCCTTGTGTCCTTCTAAATACTCCCACTCCTCCATGGAGAAATAGACAGCGACAACCCTTCCAGTTTAAATCTAAAAGTAAAGTATGGACGTGTAGTGTGTATTTTCGTAATGGTCATTTATGGACAGATGCAAAAATTACGGATTTTACAAACTATTTGTAAATTTACTGGTTAGTATCACTGGACACGGCATGTACTGTGCACAGTGATGTCACCCTGACAGCCAACTCCACCAAAATAGGTCTGGGGACATCTGTGCTGATTGGTGTTCAGGATCACATGATAGAGACAGGGCAGCCAGTCAGGGTATGTATGAGGGAACAAAGGGAGCCTAAAAATCCTCCACTAACATACTGTGAGGTGCAGAATTGCATCATCACTTCCATCAAATCACAAAAATCAGGAGTTTTATCCCTTATTCTATGTACTGTAGGAATTTTCATTCCTTCTGCTGCCTTCATTAGAACTTGTAGATCAGTCTTCTTCCTCCCCATATCCTGATCCAGAGAAGACACGGTGTCCATTATCTCACAGTGATGAGAGCCAACAACCCCTGAGACAGCTCTATGGAGGATGGATAGATGGCTCTATATTTAGGATGTATCTGGTCTATAAACCAGAGGCTCTGGATGGACAGTTGGATAAATGGCTCTATATTTAGGATGTATCCTGTCTATAAACCAGAGGCTCTGGATGGACAGTTGGATAAATGGCTCTATATTTAGGATGTATCTGGTCTATAAACCAGAGGCTCTGGATGGACAGTTGGATAAATGGCTCTATATTTAGGATGTATCTGGTCTATAAACCAGAGGCTCTGGATGGACAGTTGGATAAATGGTTCTATATTTAGGATGTATCTGATCTATAAACCAGAGGCTCTGGATGGACAGTTGGATAAATGGCTCTATATTTAAGATGTATCTGGTCTATAAATCAGAGGCTCTGGGTGGACAGTTGTATAAATGTCTCTATGTTCTATATATAAACTTCAATGATATATATCCATATGTGTAGCACAGAGGATATAGGAATATGGAGGAAGAGGACGGACATGACGGGGGGGGGGTTACTGGGTGTAAATATAAAATAATATCTTATTACCTCCTCTGCTGCCAGTTCCAGCAATGTCTTCTCTCTACTTCCTCCCGACTCACCTCTCACCCGGAACTTCTGGTTTGTATTTTACATCACTTCCTGTCTGCATCTTAGATCACTTCCTGTTTGTCCGGTTTGCTCACAATAAATGAGATCACCGCCTCGTAACAACTGCCTTTTAGAACATTCTTAAAATTGTTTGCATATATTATACCCAAGTTAAAATAAAAAACAACAAGGATATAGAATGAAAATAACATTATTATATTTGAATAAAACATACATTAAACTATTATTATAATTATTATAATATGCAAGCACTTAAAACCCCCCCCCCCCCCCCAAAAAAAATGTAAAACCCCCACCTTCACGTACATAAAAACATAAACATACACGTCAGGGGAACTCAACATCAACTGTACCCATATCTGTTCTAAAGCATTCTAAAGCATCTAAGCATCTAAAGCATTGCCTATGAAAGATTTAGTGTACCAAAGTTTGTGGCTATTTCACCAGGGTGCAATGTTAAGGCTTGACATGTTTGGTATCCAGTATCTTGGTGCAACCTCATAGTTTATGCATACCTCCCAACTTTTCAACTTCAGAATGAGGGACAAATGAGCATACCCCCCAAACGAAGTTCTTGAGCGGGGGGGGTCCGCGGATTAAAGTTGTTGAGCGCGGGGGGGGTCCGCGGATCAAAGTTGTTGAGCGGGGGGGGTTCCGAGGATCAAAGTAGTTAAGTTCTTGAGCGGGGCGGGACGCGGATCAAAGTTGTTGCGCATGGGGGGGTGGAACAAAGTTGTTGAGCGGGAGGGGGGGAATGCAGTGGATCAAAGAAGTTGTTGAGAGCGCATGGGGGGGGTGGGGGGAGCAAAGTTGTTGAGCGGGGGGGGGGAATTACGTGGATCAGAGTTGTTGAGCGGGGGGGGTTCGTCGGAAATCACGGGGGGGGGGGGGTTCGTGGGACAATAGGACTGCTCGCGGGGCCGCAGGATCTACCGCGCGGGACAATCCAGCAAAATTCGGGAAGGTTGGGAGGTATGGTTTATGTGTTCACTCAAATTTCCTTTCGTTGCGTTTTTTACTGAAAACCACGGCACTAATATAATGTGATATCCAATTATAGAACTACCACCATTATTATTCTCCAGGGTCACTGCTTTCAGAAACTATGTATATCGTGTAGCGCCCTGCTCCTGACGACCAGGCGCCATGTTAAATTTAGTGGGTGTTTGAGCTGATAACTAGCTCAGACTTCGTTAATTAGAGCTATATCAGCCTCTGTTCTGGCTCTGGCTGTGTTTGGAGGGATTTCCCTTTGTTTGTCTATAGGTGGCGTTACCACCATAGGCCAATGTTGGAACTCAAGCAGGTCAGGGTGTATTGGGCGTCTTTCTCCGTTGCCAGGAATGCAGCTACCACCGTTGCCAGGAATGTAGCACCCACCATTGCCATCAGTGCAGCCTTGGAGGGGACACCACGAGCGCTAAAGATTACCTACAGGAGAATCTCCTGTTTACACAGCGGCCTCTTTAATAGAAAGTCCCGCCTCCTTTGATGGACAGAACAGTCGTCCAATGGCAGCGCCGGAGACCGGACTTCCTATTACAGAGGCTGCCGTGTAAACAGGAAATTGTCCTCCTGTATGCATGGCACTTGTCCCACCTCCTCCCTGTCCCCTCCGAGGCAGCCAGCCTATATATCTTTTGTGGCCCCTGCGCTGGGAGATCATCAGGGGCCACACAAAAAAAAAAGAAAAAAAAATATATATATATATATATTTATTTATTTAGATAACCAGGCAGGCCCATTCAAAACCAGACCGCGACTTTGGACATGCCTGTCCGTGGAAACCCTATGGCCATCTGATCCAATACGCTAGATCAGGGGTCTCCAAACTACGGCCCGAGGGCCAGATGTGGCCCTTTGCTAGCCTTTATTTTGCCCTTGGGACACAATTCCTCCCACTGACACCAACAATAGGGCACTATTTCTTCCACCGCTACCAATCATGGGATACTATTCCTCCTACTTATAGGGGCATAACTTGCCCTCCTCTATTGACCACCAACCCTGGGGCCATATTTATTGTTACTAATGCCAGAATCTGGGACATTTTCTGCCCACAATCCGGCCCTCCTAAAGTCTGAAGGACAATAAACTGGCCCTTTGTTTTAAAAGTTTGGAGACCCCCTGCGCTAGATGGATGGGGAATGGATCTCCATCCATCTGTTTTTAGCGGATAGGATAGGATCGAATGTCGGCAGCCCTTTCATTATTTTTTTTTAAGGCAGACTCGATCAGACCACCCATTGCCCGTTGTGGAGTGGACATGCTTTAATACCCTCTGCTCCACAGAGGGCAAGGGATGGTTCAATCGGGTCCACCTAAAAAATTGAAAGCCCGATTGGTCCGCCCCGTGAAAAGGGGCCCAAGATACTGTATATTCCCCACACTGGGACCCAATTTGTCTACCTCTCGGGGGTACAAAACGACACACGTGTGGGACTGGATCTCCTCTACTATTAGAACAGGAATGGATGACTCTACGAACTGAGCACATACCAATCATTTAAGAATTATGGTCATTGGTAAGAAAAAAAAATACTCAAGAGAAAACTGTAAAATGTAGAGCTTTCTTTTTTATTCTAGGAACTGGAATACCTAATAAAACATACAAATCTTGTATAACTGATGCAAAAAGATACATCTAATTTTTATATTCATTAATACATTATGTGGACCAATAAAAACACAGCTTTTCCAGTAAGACAAAAAAAAAATGTAAAAAAAACAACAACATTCATGTTCAACAGCTAATAACAATTTATAAAAAAGTTCCTCAGTGAAAGACAAATCCTCATTGGATTGGATGTTCCGGCATTTCATTGCCTATATTTTGCCGTGTATTGGTACGGTTGTCCAGGTGTTGTCATGATAGCCAATGAAGAAGTCCTCTCTATCACTCACCTCCTTCTCACAGTTGCCATGAATTACCAAAGCTTAGTGTTGTTGTGTTATTATAACTTAATCCAAACAGGTCTACAACTATCAAACCACACCCTAAAAAAAAGTTGTACATTTTGGCCACCTCCCCCTCCCGCCCCCCAATGCTCTGTGGTGTGTAGAGCACATCAATTCAGTCATCCTTCTCTTAAGTTCTCTGGTAGAAGGCCTTTTTTTTCCCAACATGAACCTCCAGCCCTAAATGTAATGTATGTAAAGGCAACAGGTGCTGGGGGATCTGGGGGATCTAATGTTGTTGGTGGGGGATCTTTTGTTTCTGGTTGGGTATTGTTGCTAGAAGGGGGTCAGTTGTTGCTGGGAGGGATCTACTTTTGAGGGAGGGGTAGCTGCCATGGGCACTGTGGTATTATGTGAGGTGGGGGGCACCAAAAGGAGCCTGCGGGGGGGATTTGTGTTTAGAAGGGAAATTCAGGAGGTGGCAGAGGGTAATGTCGCCTACACACGATCGCAAATTCCGACAAGAAAAATTTGATGTGAGCTTTTGGTCGGAAATTCCGACTGCGTGTAGGCTCCATCAGACTTTTTCTGTCGGAATTTCCGACAGTAAAAAGTTCTCAAATTTTCAGACGGGAAAATTCCGATGCACAAAAAAACATGCATGCTCTGAATCAATTCGACACATGCTCCGACTCATTGAACTTAATTTTTCCCGGCTCGTCGTAGTGTTGTACGTCACCGCGTTCTTGACGGTCGGAATTTTGTGTGACCGTGTGTATGCAAGACAAGTTTGAGCCCAAATTCCGTCGAAAAAAAATAAATCCACGGTTCTCTTGTCGGAATTTCCGATCGTGTGTACGCAGCATAAGAGTTGTTCTAGGAGGGCAAGTTTACGGAGGTGTGGCGATTTGGGGGAGATTTTTTTGGGGAGAGGGGATGGAAGGGAAAGACGATTTATGGTAGGAGGAAATCGGGGGGGAGGTGTTGTGCTATAAGTAGAAAAACGGTAGAGGGTAAATATTATTTTTTTTGGGGTGGGGGAATTTGTGCTAGTTGGGAGGATTGTGGGTTGTTGTGCTAGGAGGAGAAATTTGAGGTGTAGAGGATTTGTGCCAGGAGGGGAAATTTTTGGGACATATTTGGGCAAGGATGGGGATTTGGAGAGGGGGGGAGGATTTGTGCCAGGAGGGCAAAAAAATTTGGGGGAGAGAGAAACGATTTGAGCCGGGGGAGGGATTTCTGCAGGGGGCAGATTTGTCCTGGGATGAAGGGAAATTTATGGTAAGGGGGATTTTCGCCGACACATAATGATTATATATCATGGGGAGGGCAACTTTGCATGTTCACCCTGGGCTCTAGATCACCTTATCCCAACACTGGATCTACTAATGGGAGATTTATCATTGTCGTGGGGGTATGTTGTTGGCAGGGTTTTAGCATTGCTGGGGGGAATCTATTGTTCCTGGGACGGATCTGTTGTTGTTGGGGGGTCAATTGTTGCTGGAGAGATCTACTTTTAGATGGACCTTCTTCCACCTAATTTCTTGTATATATGACATTAGAGATGGACCTTCCTCCACCCAATTTCTTGGAAACAGAACATTAGAGATGGGCCTTCTTCCACCTCATTTCTTGTATATAGAACCTTAGAGATGGACTTTCCTCCCCCTCATTTCTTGGAAACAGAACATTAGAGATGGACCTTCTTCCACCTCATTTCCTGGATACAGAACATTAGAGATGGACCTTCCTACACCTCATTTCCTGGATACAGAACATTAGAGATGGACCTTCCTTCACCTCATTTCTTGGAAACAGAACATTAGAGATGGACCTTCCTCCACCTCATTTCCTGGATACAGAACATTAGAGATGGATCTTCTTCCACCTAATTTCTTGGAAATAGAACATTAGAGATGGACCTTCTTCCACCTCATTTCTTGGAAACAGAACATTAGAGATGGACCTTCTTCCACCTCATTTCTTGGAAACAGAACATTAGAGATGGACCTTCCTACACCTCATTTCTTGGAAACAGAACATTAGAGATGGACCTTCCTACACCTCATTTCTTGGAAACAGAACATTAGAGATGGACCTTCCTCCACCTCATTTCTTGGAAACAGAACCTTAGAGATGGACCTTCCTCCACCTCATTTCTATCAAAGTAAATTGCTTCCCAACGTCTTAAGCATAGAAAAGGACATGGGTCTGAGTGAGCTCTCTGGTGGCCCCCTTGCTGAGTGAAACATTTTCCACACTCTGAGAAAGAATGCTCATCCCCGTGACGTCTCTGGTGTCAAAGTCTTGTTTCAAAAATAAATCTTTCCCACACTTAAACATGAAAATAGAAGCTTATTTGTGTTAATTCCCTGGTTATAGAAGATTTGTTTCTAAACTAAACAGTTTTCCACACTCTGGACACGACTATGGTCTGTTCTCTGTGTGAAGTTTCTGGTGTCGAAGAAGTTTTCCTTTCTCAGAGAAAGATTTCCCGCACTCTGAACATGAATAGGGACTCTCACCTGTGTGAATTCTCTGATGTTTATGAAGTTTTTCTATCCGAATAAAACCTTCTCCGCACTCTGAACATGAATAAGGACGCTCCCCTGTGTGAATTCTCTGATGTATAAGAAGTACTTTTTTTTCAGTGTAACATTTCCCGCACACTGAACATAAAAAGGGACGGTCTCCTGTGTGACTTCTCTGGTGTATAAGAAGGTCTCCTTTCCTACGAAAACACTTCCCACACTCTGGACACGAATAAGGCTTTTCTCCTGTGTGAATTTTCTGGTGTCTAACAAGACTTCCTTTGTCACTGTAACGTTTCCCGCACTCTGGACATGAATAGGGGCGCTCACCTGTGTGAATTTTCATATGTTGATGAAGTCCTTCTCTACGAACGAAACATTTCCCGCACTCTGAACATGAATAAGGATGCACCCCTGTGTGAATCCTTTGGTGAATAAGAAGAACCTTTTTCTCTGTGAAACATTTCCCACACTCTGAACATAAATAGGGACGCTCCCCTGTGTGACATCTCTGGTGTGAAAGAAGGTCTGTTTTGCGAAGAAAACCTTTCCCACATTCTAGACATGAAAAAGGTCTCTTGTCGGTGTGACTTATCTGGTGTCTTTCAAGTATAGATTTCTCAGTGAAACTTTTCCCGCACTCTGTACATGAATAGGGACGCTCACCTGTGTGGCTTTTCTGATGTCTAAGAAGTTCTCCTTTGTGAATGAAACATTTCTCACATTCTATACACGAATAAGGACGCACATCCGTGTGAATTTTCTGGTGTGTAACAAGGCCTCCTTTATGAACAAAACTTTTCCCGCACTCTGAACACGAATATGGACGCTCCCCCGTGTGAGTTTTCTGATGTAGAAGAAGTTTTCCTTTTTGAATAAAAGATTTCCCGCAATCTGAACACGAATAGGGACGCTCACCCGTGTGAGTTTTCTGGTGTATATCAAGGCCTTCTTTACGAGTGAAAGATTTCCCGCACACTGAACACGCATAAGGACGCTCACCTGTGTGAGTTTTCTGGTGCACATTTAGGCCTTCTCTACGAGTGAAAGATTTCCCGCACACTGAACATGAATAAGGACGCTCGCCCGTGTGAACTTTCTGGTGTTTAGCAACGTTTTCTTTATGAGCGAAAGATTTCCCGCACTCTGTACATGAATAAGGACGCTCACCTGTGTGAATTCTAAGATGTGTAACAAGGGCTGCTTTATGCGTGAAGGATTTCCCGCACTCTGAACATGACATTGGACTCTCTCCGGTGGTAAGGCCTTGATGGCTGTAGGAAGATTCCCCGGGATTAGAAGGATCGGGTGACCTTCCCAAACTTGAATCCATAGTTGAGGTTACAATATGTGACCCATCAGAGGACTCCACTGATCTCTGTAAAGTCTGAGGAAGAACATTATCTCCGGGAAGGTTCAGGTCAATGTCGTAATCTGAAGATAAAATAAGACGTCCCTCGGAGATATTCCAGGCTCCGCCTCCATCTGTTGGGAAAAATTGAATTTTATTTATGGCTTACATTCTGAAATCAAATAGTTTACAGATCTGTCATGGAACTGGGTGCAACCATGACATAAAAATATTGAGTAATTTTTTTTTTAATTCTATGTTGTAATTAGCACACCATTATTCATATAATTTAGGTACATCGATGACCTTTTTACTGCCAGCAGGTAACGTTTCCAATTTTTTTCCCCGTATTGAAGGATGTATTTTATGTAATTGGAGGGAAAACTGTTTTTGTAACGGGAGGGCCCGTGGAACCCAGAATCCCTTGGAAAGTATGGGATACCATTGTTATAGCTCCCTATGCACCTCTTATGTCTAAATCACCCTGTGTCTATTGGGTCGATTCATACTGTTAGGAGGTGTCGCTGTCAACTCCAGCCACCTGTCTTGTCTGTTATAATGTAAATGAGCCTAGTGTGGCTTCTCTTTTACCCATTGTTGTCTGGGCTAATTAACCCTGCAATTGTGTGAAGGAGTTCTGTGTTGATTTGTGATAATGTTGATTGTGTCTTCTGAGCTACAAGACGGCAAGTCTGGCCTAAAGGCCATGTCTCTGAGTCATCTAGGCTGTCTAAAGGATTAGTAATTAGATAATGTTAATTAGTGTGACAGACTCACCCGGGACATCCTCTTATGTCTAAAATCATCCTATGTCCACTAGGGGCATAGGATGACTGAGAAATGATATCTTGGACTACCTGAGATGGGATTATTATGTAATTATTATCCACAATATAGTCCAGGATATCTGTAAAGAACTATTTACGGTTTGTTGATTCTGAACCCAACGGGTTAATTGTAAGAGTGACTCATTCATAATGTTGGGACACATACTGTTAGATGCTAATGTCCTCACCTTCAGCCATCTGTCTGTTCTCTGTGCTAATTGACCCTGCTATTGTGTGAAGATGTCCTGTGTTTACATTTATGACAATGTGTATTGTATAGCAGGTGAGCGAGGAGACGTGACGTCTACCCTGAAAGGTCATATCTATGAGCCACCTAGTCTGGGTAAATGGTTAGTTAATTAGCTCATGTTAATTTATGTTCTGGTTACCTCCACTTTAAACTGTATATAAGGTTGTATTCTTGGTTCTATTCAACACTCCATGTTCAGCAGACAAACAAGTCTCGTCTCGTTGTGTGCTTTTGAGCAGCTGGAATATCTGATATCTATATCCAGACTGATAGGAAGCGGTATATAACGGAAGCACTCAAGCGGAGTGTGGGACGTTCCGTTACAATTAGGTTTCGGGTTCACTTTGTATTGTCATCCTTGTGTATATATAGTGTCAGATCTCAAAATAAAGACTCTCATTCCTGCTTGACCCTCAACACGGACCTTCGTCTCATATTTGGGGGAGAATGATTCGTATGGGTTTCTTATTCGGCTGGTTGGAGTGTTCGGTAGCTGCCTTTGTGTTCGGGAATGGAATGTCCTAAACGACTTTAACCCCCCCCCTTTCATACTCGGGGTGTCATTACAGTTTTTATAGAAAGGGTTCTCTGCTGTAACAGCAATAAAATGAGGAGCAGTATTGCACAGAAACGTGTTCTAAATAACTGGAAGGGTTTAGAATTACACAAAACTATAAGAGACTACTACTATTTGTACCAAAAATTATTGTAGAACGTTGATCCAGGACAAATTGGGTTTCTGCTTTCTTCTGGATCGATTGCCTCTTGCAATTTTCTTTTCTTACCTGTTTTTTAGGTGAACTGGATGGACAAATGCTATATTTAAATAACACTTTACACTTGTAGAAGTAAAATGAAAATGTGAACTGTTTCTGCTTTTGGAGTTTATGACTTACTTGTGTCCTTATGTAGAGAAAATTCCTCCGGTTTACTTTTCATCATCATCTCCCCCTCCTCCATAGACTGCTGATCTCCACTCACCAACCTCTCTTCTTCTTCTTCCTCTTCTTCTTTAACCTCAATTTTGATGTCTTTAAATTCTTCATCCTAAACCCCCAAGATGATAGAATTCTTATTAAAAAATAACTCATGCCGCATACACGCGATCATTTTTCGGCTTGTAAAAAACAACGTTTTTTAAAAATGTCATTTAAAAATGATTGTGTGTGGGCTTCACATTATTTTTCGGCTTCTGAAAAACGAAAAAAAAAAAAAAAAATCGAACATGCTGCATTTTTTAACGACGTTTTAAACCATGTCGTTTTTCGGGTTGTAAAAAATGATCGTGTGTGGGCTAAAACGACGTGAAAAACCAGCCCATGCTCAGAAGCAAGTTATGAGACGGGAGCGCTCGTTCTGGTAAAACTAGCGTTCATAATGGAGTAAGCACATTCATCACGCTGTAACAGACAGAAAAGCGCAAATCGTCTTTTACTAACACAAAATCAGCAAAAGCAGCCCCAAGGGTGGCCCCATCCGCATGGAACTTCCCCTTTATAGTGCCGTCGTACGTCACCGCGCTAGAGCATTTTTTTAAAACGATCGTGTGCGGGCAACATCGTTTTAATAATGAAGTTGGAAAAAGGCCTAGTTAGACTTACCGGTGACGGTATTTCTAAGAGCCTTTCAGGACAACCTTGGAGAGAGAGCGCAGCTCCGCCTCTTCTGTAGGAAACACCCACAGGCTTTAAATCCCTCCTCTTCCACCATGGCTTCAGTTATTGTGTGGCCTCCGGCACTGGAAAACAAAGCACAGAGAACCACAACACCATGATAGATATATACTTTACTTTTTTATACACATTTAGGGAGGGAAATAGCGGTTGTCCTGAAAGGCTCTTAGAAATACCGTCACCGGTAAGTCTAACTAGGCCTTTCTCAAATCGCCTTTCAGGACAACCTTGGAGAGGATAACCAAGTAACTTACCCTAGGGTGGGACTACTGCCTGCAGTACCTTCCTGTCGAAGGCTTGATCTGCGGCCGACAGCAAGTCCAACCTGTAGTGCCGAATAAAAGTTGAGAAACTGGACCAAGTAGCAGCCTTACAGATCTGATCAGGCGTAGCACCGGCCCTTTCGGCCCAGGAAACTGCGGTTGACCTTGTAGAGTGAGCAGCGATCCCAGAAGGAGGAACTTCTCCTTTTGCTTGATAGGCTTCAGAAATTGCTTGTCTAAGCCATCTACCGAGCGTACTCTTAGAAGCTTTTTCCCCTTTACGGGAACCAGAGAATACCACAAAAAGAGCGTTTGATTTCCTGAACTCCTTGGTGACGGAAAGGAACTGTAACAGACATCTCCTTACATCCAGTGTATGGAAAGCTTCTTCTCCTGCATTAGCCGGAACTGAGGAAAATGTTGGTAGAATTATTTCTTGCGACCGATGGAAAGTTGAGGCCACTTTCGGTAGGAAGGCTGGATCCGTTTGAAGGACCACTCGGTCTGGCAAAACTCTAAGGAAGGGTTCCTTAATTGCTAGAGCTTGGAGCTCACTGATTCTCCTTGCTGATGTAATGGCAACTAAAAAAATTGTTTTGAGAACTAAACTTTTTAACGATGCACTCTGTAAAGGTTCAAACGGAGCTCCCGTGAGACCTTGCAAAACAATAGATAAGTCCCAACAAGGGAAAACTTTGAGGGCTATCGGTCTATTTCGAGCCAGAGCCCTAAAAAATCTAGAAATTAAAGTTTCTTTGGATAAAGATCTTTCAAGATAAACTGAGAGAGCCGCTACCTGTGTTTTCAGGGTGCTGGCGGCTAGACCTTTCTCCATTCCTTCATGGAGAAATTCCAGAACTGAAATAGTACTCTTGATTTCGAAACTTTTGGAAGAACACCAAGAGTTAAATTTCTTCCATACCTTGAGGTAGATGGACCTAGTTACCTCTTTTCTACTTGATAGTAGAGTTTTAACTACTTTATCAGAAAGTCCTTTAGATTTTAGAAGGTCTTCTTCAGAAACCAAGCAGTTAGATGTAGCCTGCTTGCTTCCGGATGGCACACAGAGCCCTGTGTCAATAGATCCTTCCTGTATGGTAATTTCCAGGGAGGTTTTGAGGCCAGGTTCAAAAGTGTTGCAAACCAAGGCCTTTTTGGCCAAAAAGGAGCGATCAGAAGCAAGTTGGTGTTCTCCTCCCTGAATTTCCTTAGGACCAGAGGGATTAGTGGAAAAGGGGGAAAGGCGTAACACAGCCGGTAATTCCATGGGTGTGCCAGGGCATCTATCCCCACTGCCTGATCCATTCTGTGAATTGAAAAGAATTCCTGGACCTTCGCATTTTGTTGACTTGAGAATAGGTCCACTTGGGGATGTCCCCATTCCTCCGATATTATATCGAACACCTCCTGGTTCAGACTCCATTCTGCTTCCACCACTCTTTTTCTGCTTAGCAGATCTGCTAGGAGATTTTGTGATCCCTTCAGGTGGACTGCCGATAGGGAGGCCACATTTATTTCTGCCCATGACAGAAGTTGATTGGCTAAGTCCATGAGCCCTTGGCTCCTGGTTCCCCCTTGCTTTAGCACATAGATCACTGCTGTCGTATTGTCTGACAGAATCTGTACATGATGTCCTTTGACCTCCTGTTGAAAAGCTATCAGACCCAAATGAATGGCTTTCAATTCTCGCCAATTTGACGATTTTCTTGCCTCTATTTTTGACCACTTGCCTTGAGCGGTTTGACCCTCCAGGTGGGCTCCCCAACCCCAGGAGCTTGCGTCGGTTGTTAGACGCTTGTCCAGGGGAAAAAACCATGGGAGACCCTTCGTTAGATTGGAAGGGTCCCTCCACCACCATAGTGCTTGTTTCACTTTCGTAGAAAGTCTGAAACGCTTCTCGAACGGCACCTGGTGTGACCAGACCTGCAAGATGTTTTTCTGAAGTGGTCTGGAATGCAGTCTTGCCCACTGAACTTGCCGGAATTGTAGCTGTAAGAAGGCCCAGAACTGACATAACTGTTCTGACTGGTACTGAAAGGTTCGTCTGGATCTGACCCACTGCTGAAAAGATTTTGTCTATCTTTTCCTGAGGCAGGAACACTTTTTGCACTACTGAGTTTAGGGTGTAGCCCAGAAACCTCATCTCCCGAGAGGGATCTAGATGCGATTTTTCTAAGTTCAAAATCCAACCTAGATTTTTGAGATGAGTCTGTGACGTTTGGAGGTTCGTCACAAGCTGATCCCTGGAATCTGCGAAGAATAATAGGTCGTCCAGGTATGGCACGACCGAGATCCCCCTCAGTTTTAGAGGCTCCAGGGCTTCCGCCATAATCTTTGTGAAAACTCTGGGGGAAGATGACAGGCCAAATGGTAGGGCCCTGAATTGGAGATGCCATACTGATGTTCCCAGATTGATGGCTAGGCGAAGGAACTTTTGGGAGGCTGGTGCTATTGGCACATGTAAATAGGCATCCCTTAGGTCCAGGGATGCCATGAAGCAACCTGGAGACAACAGTTTTGTGATGGAGTAAATTGTGTCCATACGGAAGTGTTTGTACCGTATTGATCTGTTCAGGATCTTTAGATTCAGAATCAACCGGTATTTGCCTGAAGGTTTTTTTACAAGAAATATATGGGAATAAAACCCCCGACCCTCCTGCTGTTTCGGGACCTGGACAATGACTTCTTGTTGAATCAGATCCTGTAAAAGGTTCATCATGGCCGAAGCCTTTTCTTGGTCTCTTGGAAGGGCTGTAATGTAAAACCTGCTTGGCGGACATTCCGAGAATTCCAGTTTGTAACCTTGTGAAATGATGTTCTTCACGAAAGGACTTGTGGATATTTGACTCCACTGAGGGAGAAAGGATGACAGTCTTCCCCCTACTGGAGTAGTTACGTCATTTGTCTTTAGGGTTTTGATCTGGAGGAGATCTGAAGAGAACCCCACCTCTTCCCCTACCCTTTTGAGGAATCCAACGTTTTTTGTTGACATCTTCTCTATTTTTGTAGGGTTGTTGAACAGCACGAAAATTCTTTTTAAACGTCTGTTTCTTCTTGGCTGGGAAAGCCTTCTTTTTATCGGCCGTTCTATCTAAGACTGTTTCCAGGTCTGGCCCAAAAAGAAAATCCCCTGAAAAAGGGATGCCACAAAGTTTAATCTTTGAGGCTGTATCCCCTGACCACGTTTTTAGCCAGACTGCACGCCTAGCTGAATTGACAAGTGCTGAGGATCTGGCTGCCATTTTAATTGATTCGGCTGATGCATCAGCCATGTATTTAATTGCATTAAGGATTAGAGGAAAGGAGTCTAAAAGGTCTTTCCTATGGGTGCCTGCTTCAATGTGGCCCTTCAGTTTCTCTACCCAGCATTCCAGGTTTCTTGCTACCACCGTGGAAGCCATGGCTGGTTTAAGGCTGGCGGATGCGGAGTCCCAAGCTTTTTTAAGGAGAGCATCTGCTCTTTTGTCCATCGCATCTTTCAAGACCCCCATGTCTTCAAAGGCCAGATCTGTCCTTCTAGAAACCTGTGAAAAGGCAGCATCCACTCTGGGTTTCTTATTCCAAACCTCAGTTTCTTTGTTTTCAAAGGGAAATCTTCTCTTAAGAGATTTAGGAAGGAAGGGACCTTTTTCAGGGTCTTTCCATTCTTTCTTAACTGTGTCAGATAACACTTTATGGACAGGAAAAACTCTATGTTTGGAGTCATCCATACCCTGGTACATTTTATCATGGACTGATAGTTGTACTCTTTCCTCCTGAATGTCAAGGGTAGTGTAGATTGCACCTAAAAGTTCATCCACATCCTCCAGGGATAATTTATATTTAGAGGTTCTGCCTGCATCCTCTTCTTCCTCTTCCTCAGAGTCTACAAGTGAGGGAAGAGTACTTGTCCCCTCATCCCCAGAGTCCACCACTACCGGCCTGGAGGTGGAAGCTCTTGGGCTTGCTGGTGGTTGCTGGGGCTCAGTATGGACCGCACTCTGCACTAGCATGGATTTCACTGAACTAAGTGAGTCCGAGAGTTCCTTGACAGATGAAAATAATTCTTTAATTTGTTGAGAAGATTCCTCTTCAACTATGTCTTTAATACATGATCTACACATGGCTTTCTGCCAAGAGTCTCTCAAAGGGTTTTTACAGGAAGGACATTTCCTTTGGCTTGGTGGATTTGCTGGTTTAGATTTACTAGCAGTTTTCTCCTGAAACGAGAAATTAAACTGACTTAAATTAAAGCTCTCTTAGCTACGCAAGGGAAACCACCACCGTGCTAATACCACCACCAGAGTGAAAAAAAAAAAAAAAAATGTCCCCTTTAAGAAGAAAGATAGAACATAGCAACCACCAGAGTTTCTGCTAGATGGCCCAGCATAGGCTTCCATCAGAGCAGAGCAGGCTCCCATAAGGAGGAAAACAACCAAACACAATAGAAAGCCCATAAGGATAAGAATAAAGGCACCAATGTACCCCTCTTACCTGGGCCTGACCGGTGCTGACGGCGCCTGCATCCGCCATCGCTGTAACTCTTTCCTCCATTGCAGAGAGACAGCTGTAGAGGAAAACGCTGGGCTTTTGAATTTCCCGGGCTCCGCGTCATCAGTAGGAGCCGGAAACGGAAGCGCCGGTCAGAGAACCCGCCCTCCAGTCCCTGCGTTCCAGGCGCCAGGAGCCACGAGCGCCACGCCTCCACAGGAAACGCCGCGTCGCCGGCGTGACGTCACCCGCCAGACCGGGACCCGGAACCGACATGCAGGACATGTTTCTTGAAAGAAACGGTACCTGCCCGACCACCGGGGTCAAAACCTGCGGACTCCGGGCACCAGACGCAGCGTCCCCTATGGATCCTAAAGCTCCCGTGAGCAGGCGAGACCAGAGGACTCCGGAGCATCCCCCCTTAAAGGTACAGCGGAGGAGCTGGGATGGTTCAGTCACCACCTTACAAAAAAGGTAAAACAATGAGGGAAAAGCCTGTCTCCAGCCTTGGAGAGAACGCAGCTCCCTGGCTCCAACCTGATGCTTCCACCATGGCGGAGGAAACACAATAACTGAAGCCATGGTGGAAGAGGAGGGATTTAAAGCCTGTGGGTGTTTCCTACAGAAGAGGCGGAGCTGCGCTCTCTCTCCAAGGTTGTCCTGAAAGGCGATTTGAGAAAACTATGTTTTTTCTAGATGCTGAAAAACGTCGTTTTTTACAAGCTGTAAAATTATCGTGTGTACGCGGCATCACAAAGAATAATGTCTCATAATTTAGGTCTTAATGCTCAGTCTGACGTCTTTCAGTTCTTCGCCCTAAACCCCAAAGTTCATAGAATCGGTACTGCCAATAAGAGATTACATGAGAATTATTTTGAAGACTTTTTGTCCAGCCTAATCTAGCTGATCATTCTCTATATAGTTGTGATGTTCCTGGGTGGAATCCCGGGAATACAGAGGACCTCCCTCTTCCATAGACTGCTGATCTCCACTCACCGTCTCTTCTTCTTCCTCCTCTTTTACCTCAACTTTGAGGTCTTCCAGTTCTTCAATCTAAAGCCAGATGATGACAGAATACATTTTAAAAACTAAACAAGATAAAACAATCGGAGAAGGTACTTTGTAAGACAAATCATATTTTTCCCCCAATCCGATCTGAATAACCATTTGTGTAACATTAAGGGTCTAACCTTGACCCTGGCCAAAGATGGCTCGTCTCTCACTCCTTGCCCCCCTTTGTAAACGGCCCCCATGACATTGTGGAATCTCAGCATGGGTTTCAGAAACCGTAATTTGAACCTATCAGGCACCCTCCCCTGTCTACTCTCCCTCACAAGGATGCTTTCTCATTTCTTTTACGTCTGCGAGGCGGGTCTGAGCTCCTGTAAAAAGCCCATCCTAGTGTTACACAGGGATAATGTTGTTTGACGTTGCGCCGTCGTAAGCCCTTTCAGAATCTGGGCCTCGGTTCCCTCCTTCCACCTTAACCAGTACATTTTTCTTCCTACCTTTTGTCTTGCTCAAAAACATTTCAAGGAATTTTTTGTGTCTGGAGGTGGTACAATCAGAGTCTCTGCATCCCAGACTTGCATGGCTGTTGTCTTTTGTTTTGTTTGTTTACTTTGTGGATGTTCAGGCCTCGTTTCATTTTAATGTTGGGCGTAAGGTGATTTAAGCTGCTCCCTGACATTTATAAAAACCCTCTTTTGACCCAATATAACACGGGCCTGTCAATTTTTGTTCCCATGTTGCCCACCCCTGCTTTTAGAAATCCCATGGTCTAATGCCGCTTACACACGATCTGACTTTTCATCGGACAAGCCTCTGTCGGAATTAGAGAAATAGAGAACCTGCTCTCTATTTATGTCCGCCGGAAATTCCCACAGAAAAAGTATGATGGGGCATACACACGGCCGGAAAATCTGACAAAAAGTTCCCATCTGACTTTTTCTGTCGGAAATTCCGACCGTGCGTACGCGGCATAAGACTAAGATCCTGTGTCCTGTTATATACTCAAGACTTACCTTTTATTGTCGTTTTCTTGGAGTACATTACATTACAGCTTGTTAAGAAACTAAGAGTGGCAGAGGTTATGCTAGGGCTGTCTTTACATCTTTGCTTGACATTGTCCAATCATCTTAAGGTTGCTGCAAAACCCATGGCCTAAAACTAAGATCTAAGTCCTGTGATGTACGTCAAGGAAAGTCAAAAATCCTTTATATTCAGTCCCATCTACCTCCTGATTGTGAGAGGTATTGGGATCTTCCTTTGTTAAATCCCAGGAATACAGAGCACACCCCTCCTCCATAGACTGCTCCACTCACCAGCATCTCTTCTTCTTCCTCTTTAACCTCAATTTTGATGTCTTTCCGTTCTTCACCCTAAATATGACAGAATACATTTATAAAAACATATATAGGAAACTCCTCGCATAGTTAAAAATACATTGTTAGATCTACATGCTCAGTCCCACCTACCTGATGATGGTGGGGGATGGTGTGACCTTCCTGTGTGGAATCCCGGGAATACAGAGGACGGGGACATCTCTCTGGTGGGTTCCCATTACTGGATCCATCTGTAGGAAACACACACACTGACTGAATACATTGTTTCTATGTGTTTATCAGATGATGGGGGGTCTAGGTGGAGCCTCCGTACTGCTCTCTCCTTTACAATAAAGTCTCCTCTTACCCGGTGATGTGAGGGGCGGCTGATTCTCCATCATGACGTCCTTGTAGAGATCCTTGTGTCCTTCTAAATACTCCCACTCCTCCATGGAGAAATAGACAGTGATATCCTGACACCTTATAGGAACCTGACACACACAATGATACAGTCACCATCCAGACACATCCCTTGTCTGTTACAAGTATTTAACAGATGCTCTAACCCTTTCAGTCTAAAGTGGGCTTTTATGAGGACTATTACCTGATAAATACTGTATTATATAGGGCACCATACATGTTTACTATATAGTGCTGACCATGTATGATGGAGGATCTGTAGACATGACATTGTTCTGTGTGCACAGTCCTTCTGCTGCCTTCATTAGAACTTGTACTGTAGTTCAGTCGTTTTCCTCCCCGTATCCTGATCCAGAGAAGACATGGTGTCCATTATCTCACAGTGTTTAGAGCCAACAACCCCGAGACAGCTTTATGGAGGCTGGATAAATGGTTTTACATTTAGGATGTATCCGGTCTATAAACCAGAGGCTCTGGATGGACAGTTGGATAAATAGCTCTATATTTAGGATGTATCTGGTCTATAAACCAGAGGCTCTGGATGGACAGTTGGATAAATGGCCCTATATTCAGGATGTATCCGGTCTATAAAAAAAAAAAAAAAAAAAAAAATTGGATTTTGTACGTTTGCCCACTGACAAAGAAATGATCAGTCTATAATTGTAATGTCAGAAGATCAACAAAAATACCCAGAAAAGGGCATTTCAAAAAAGTTATAAATAGATGAGTGAACACCATACCCACTGGAAAACATGGAGGTGGAAACATTATGCTTTGGGGGTGTTTTTCTGCTATGGGGACAGGACAACTTCACCACATCAAAAGGGACAATGGACGGGGCCACGCACCATCAAATCTTGGGTAAGAACCTCCTTTCCTCAGCCAGGGCATTGAAAATGGGCCATGGATGGGTATTCCAGCATGATAATGACCCAAAACATGGCCAAGGCAACAAAGGAGTGACTGAAGAAAAAGCACATTAAGGTCCTGGACTGGCCTAGCCAGTCTCCAGACCTTAATCCCATAGAAAATATGTGGAGGGAGCTGAAGGTTCGAGTTACCAAACGTCAGCCTTGAAACCTTAATGACTTGGTGAGGATCTGCAAAGAGCAGTGGGCAATTGAGTACTGTCTGTGATACTTTTTTTATTTGCACTAACATACAATTTTTAGGACAAGTTTTCAGGTAATGTCCCCTTCTTCAAGGTCTCAGCAGTACTGTTTCTGAATGGTAAAAAAAACTAGCATAGTTAGTGAGATAAGACTTAGGGAGATCAATAGACTGGGGGGGGGGGGGTGATAGTCACAGAGTGGGTCATAGAACTTTTGGATAATGAGTTAGGAAACCCATTATCTAAAATTTAGCCCATTATTTTTTGTGTCAAATAGAAGCAGTGGCGACGCTATGGGGGGGGGGGGTGCAGCCCACACCCGCCAGATGGTGACAACAGGCCTGGATTGACACAGGGCACCGCGGCTCCCTCTTTCCCTTCTGCTATCCCCTCAGCTGCACGGGAATGTGCGAGGAGGGTGGGGGAGGAGGGAGCGAGACAGAGACACTGACAGACAGGGTTAGGGTGCCCCGGGTCCGGCTGTCTCACACACCCCCACACTCGCACCTCTCTTTGGGGCTGCAGGAACTGGACTATAGCCGCCTCCTCCTCTGCTCTGACGTTCACGTACACAGGCCAGGGGGAAGAGCGGGGAGGGACACTTGCCTTACCAGGTCTGTAATAACAGGAGTTTTGGAAGGGGGGAGGGGGTTCTGGGCAGTAATGGAGGGATTTTAGGGAGGGGGGGTTAGAGGATATGTGCTGGGGGTGCTTTGCTTTGTGTTAGAGAGAACCTGTGATAAAAGATCCCCACCCCAAAACACCCCCTAGCACAAATCTTTTAACCCTCCCAAATCAAAGATCCCACCCCAACTCCATCATTCCCCCTGATCCTATCCCAGCTCCATCCTTTCCCCCCCAATCCCATCCCAGTTCCATCTATTCCCCCCGATCATATCCCAGCTCCATTCACTACCCCGATCTCATCCCAGCTCAATCCACCACCCTGATCCCATCCCGGCTCCATCCACCACCCTGATCCCATCCAGGCTCCATCCATTCCCCCCGATCCTATCCCAGCTCCATCCACACCCCGATCCTATTCTGGCTCCATCCACCACCCTAATCCTATTTTGGCTCCATCCACCACCACACTCCCATCCCAGCTCCATCCATCCCCCTGATCCCATCCCAGCTCTATCCACTACCCCAATCCCACCCTGGCTCTATCCACGATGTCCCACAGGTGTGCAGAAATTGTCTTCTTTATGTTCCTTGATGGTATGTCTGTGCAAATTCATCCTCACTTGCAACTTCTGTCCTGTTTCACCAACATAAGATCCTTTCCTACACCTTTTGCATTGTTACAATAGCAATATTCATTCACTATTGTAACACGCCTGGGTGGGCTTGGTTCGCATTCTATATTTTTAAAAGCCTTTTAGAGCCTCTGGCTCTAATCAGGTGCGCCCTTAATGGATGGACCGCCCCTTCTTTGCTTCCATTATTTCTGACTTCATAATCAGAATGAAGTTTCCTGCTGATTAGTTTATTTCTGAGTTTGGGTGGTTGTCTCAAAGCCAATATTTGGGGTCGTTTGAATGTTGTTGTTTTTTTGTTAGAGTTTCACCCTCTTGTTATAATGGGTTGTAAATCTTTTATTATCGTTCTTATCCCTTCTAGGGTTGGATTGTATGTGGTGACTAGAGGTACACGGTTATTTATTTATTTTTCTCTTTGTATTGGAGATTTTTTTTCTTCAGATTTTCAAGGTGGTGTTTATGCTGTTTGTTGATGGTTTTGTCTTTGTGACCTTTCTTACGTACAAAATCAGCAGGGGGACAAATACTTTTTTCCCTCACCGTATGTGTAGCACAGAGGATAAATGAACATGTCAGAAGAGGACAGACATGACGGGGAGGGAGTTACTGGGTGTAAATATTAAATAATATCTTACCTCCTCTGCTACCATTTACAACAATGTCTCCTCTCTACATCCTCCCGACTCACCTCTCACCCGGAACTTCCTGTCTGCATTCGATCACTTCCTGTATATGCTTACATTACTTCCTGTACATGCTTCACATCACTTCCTGTATATGTATCACATCACTTCCTGTTTGTTCTGTTCACTGACAATAAGTGAGATCACCGCATCGTAGAGGATTTAAAAACGTCAGCCTTTGTTGCTTTTTATTATTGTAGTGTAACAACTGCTTTTTATGGTTATAATTGCTCCTTGGAAGAAAAATGAAGAAATAATATATTTGTGTAGCCCTGGTTAGTGACCCCTTGAGCTAGTGCCGTAACGGGCAGTGGGGGCGGCGGCTTGTGATGGGGGTGTCCTCCACAGCCGGAGCCCGAGGTGAGCTGTTGCTGGGGGGGGGGGGGGGGTTGGCATGCTGTCTGCCACCCAGTCACACCTGAGCCGCCCAGAGCTGGTGTGATAAAGAGGAGTGTTGTGTTTCCGGAGCCCTGAGCTAGTCTGATATGGGGGTGGGGTCACAGTAGCTGCATATGACGGGCACAGTGGCGGAATTTGTTGGGACACAGTGGCAGAATTTGTTGGGGCACAGTGGCGGCATTTGATGGGAAAAGTAGCTGCATTTAATGGGGCACAAGTGGCTGCATTTGACGGGCACAGTTGCTGCATTTGATGGTAACAGTGGCGGCATTTGTTGGGGCACAGTGGCAGCATTTGTTGGGGCACAGTGGCAGCATTTGATGGACACAGTGGCTGCATTTGATGAGGCACAAGTGGCTGCATATGATGGGGCACAGTGGCTGCATTTGATGGGGCACAGTGGTTGCATTTGATGGGGCACAAGTGGCTGCATATGATGGTAACAGTGGCGGCATTACATGGGGCACAGTGGTGGCATTTGATGAGGCACAGTGGCTGCATTTGATGGGGCACAGTGGCTGCATTTGATGGGGCACAACTCTGCTGAGAGCTGTCATTGGTTGCTAGGACCGCCAGCATGCTAGCAACCAATTATGGGAAGGGGGCCTTAGTTACTGTATATCTCCCACAACATGACCCGGTTTGTCTCCATCTCGGGTACAAAACTACCCATGTGTAGAACTGGATATTCTCTACTATTAGAAAATGAATGGGTGACTCTCAATGATCGGAGTACATTTATGTTGGTTAAAAAAAAGAAAAAAATTCTCAAGAGAATACTGTAAAGGTGTAGAGCTCTCTTTTTTATTTTGGAGAACTGGAATAACTAATAAACAATAATAATAATAATCTTATATAACTGAAGCAAAAACACACATCAAATTTTCTAATTATTAATACATTAGCTGGACCAATGAAAACCCAGCTTTTCCAGTAAGGTTAAAAAAAAAACAGAAAAATCATTGATGTTCAACAGCTAATACTGTGTTTCCCCGAAAATAAGACCTAGCGTTTTTTCCCAGGAGGGCTTCAATATAAGCCCTACCCCGAAAATTAGCCCTACCCCAAAAATAAGCCCTAGTGTTATTTTCTGGGAGGGCTGCAACATAAGCCCTACCCCGAAAATAAGCCCTAGTTTAAAATGCTTGTAAAATCCTACAATCCACTCTATCACAGTAGTATCTAATATACAATGTGTGTGTTTCTGTAATATAATTGCGGGGAGGAGAGGTCCGGCGGGTCACAGAAGCGCAGAGCGGCGCTATAATGAAGTTATTTGGCACAATTATATTACAGAAACACACACATTGTACATGGATCAGGAAAAATGCTTTTTTTTTATGCATCTTTTCTGTACTATAAAGTCTGTATTTTTGTATATCAAACTGCTTTTATATTCCTTGCTCAAAATGGTCGCTAACAGCACCCCTCCTCCCATCGAGTGAAAAATGTGTAACTAAGATGGCGCATCCACCCAGGACTATACCCAAGATGATGACAACTAGATCCTGGAGGAAGTTCCCCTTACATGACCATGACCAATCAAAAGCTACAAGTATCTAGATACAAGTCCAAAGGAGAAAGATTTGCTGTCCAAGGCCCTCGACTTTGGAACACTTTACCAACCTCCATTCGGTTGGAGGAGAACCACTTGGCCTTTAGGAGAAAGATCAAAACCCATCTCTTTTGAGGTCAAAGGAGAAATGGTCAAACAAGCGCCCAGAGGCGATTCAGTTCGCATGTGTAGCGCTATATACGTTTTTCACTCACTCACTCACGCTATGCTAATGATGCACTTGCTCACAGCACTAGTCGCTCACCTATGAAACCCCATGCGTCCAGAAGCAATAAAGGAAGTAACACATATCTGAGCATGGCTTCGGTGTGGTTCTTCTTGTGCATGCGCTAAATCATATAGGCTGTAATATAGTAAATTATAAGATTTTACAAGCATTTTAACCCAGTTCACACTGGGGATTCCTGACAGGCAGTGAGGGAGAGGGGGAGAGAAGACCACACATTACATAGTAAGACCTACCCTGAAAATAAGCCCTACTGTGTCTTTTGTTGCCAAAATTAATATAAGACCCGGGCTTATTTTCGGTAGCAACTATGAAAAGGTTCCTTGGTGGAAGACAAATCCTCAATGGATTGGATGTTCTGGCATTTCATTGCCTAAATATACACAAGAGATGGACTCAAGCGTGTTCGGGATCCCCCCTGCCCAATCCCGCCAGGAAGCCGACATGTCTAATCACAGGCATTGAGACAATTCCCGATCTGTGCAGCTGGTGGGATCCCGAACACGCTCAAGCCCGTTCCTAATATACACTATATTGCCAAAAGTATTGGGACACCCCTCCAGATCATTGGATTCAGAGGTTCCATTCACCTACATGGCCTAAAAAGAGATAAAACAGATCTCACCGTCTTGCATTAGAATAAGCCTCGTACATAGATATCCAAAAGCAGGGATATTCAAAGATGTCATCCACCAGAGGGGATAGTTCTAGTAGTCTTATATAAATAATTTAGAAATGGCTAGCTCTGTTTGGAAACTACTCAGTTACGATTTTTGATCTACTTGTGCTAGCAGAGCTAGCCATCTCTAAATTATTCATGTACAGACTACTGGAACTAGCCCCTCTGTTGGATGATCTCTTTGAATATCCCTGCTATTGGATATCTATGTATGAGGCTTATTCTACTGCAAGACAGTGAGATCCGTTTTCTCTTTTGCTATCTTTGAACGCATCCTGATGAAGCCCAACGGTGAAACGCGTTGACGCACAAGGGCTCACTGTATACTTTGCATCATTTTTATATGATTTTTAATCTACTTTTGAATGCTCTGTTCATACCATGTACTTTTTTCAATAAACACTGTAATATTTTTCTCTATTTCTCCATTGTTTTCTATGCCTCTAAAGTCCGATCCAGGGCTACTTTTCAAGTGCCTCCTTTTTTTGGACCTTCTTCCACCTCATTTCTTGAAAACAGAACATTAGAGATGGACCTTCACCTAATTTCTTGGAATCAGAACATGAGAGATGGACCTTCTTCCACCACATATCTTGGACACAGAACATTAGAGATGGATCTTCTTCCACCTCATTTCCTGGATACAGAACATTAGAGATGGACCTTCTTCTCCCTCATTTCTTGGAAACAGAACATTAGAGATGGACCTTCTTCCACCTCATTTCTTGGAAACAGAACCCTCTGCCGCGTACACATGATCGGAACTTCCGTTGGAAAAACCTTGGATGGTTTTTCCGACCGAATTTCACTCAAACTTGGCTTGCATACACACAGTCACACAAATCCTGTTGGAAATTCCGACCGTCAAGAACGCAGTGACATACAAGACGTACGTCGAGCCGAGATCAATGAAGTTCAATAGGCAGTTCGGCTCTTCTGCTTGATTCCGAGCATGCATGTTTTTATTGCGCGTCGGAATTGCATACAGACAATTGGAATTTCCGACAATAACTTTTCCCGTCGGAAAAACAGCTCTCAAACTTTTCGTGGTTCGAATTTCCGACAGTAAAAGTCAGATGGAGCCTACACATGGTCGTAATTTCTGACGAAAAGCTCACATCAAACTTTTCTTGTTGGAAATTCCGACCCCGTGTACGCGGCATTGGAGATGGACCTTCTTCCACCGAATTTCTTGGAAACAGAACATTAGAGATGGACCTTCCTCCACCTCATTTCTTGGAAACAGAACATTAGAGATGGACCTTCTTCCACCTCATTTCCTGGATACAGAACATTAGAGATGGACCTTCTTCCACCTCATTTCTTGGAAACAGAACATTAGAGATGGACCTTCTTCCCCCTCATTTCTTGGAAACAGAACATTAGAGATGGACCTTCTTCCACCTCTTTCTTGGAAACAGAACATTAGAGATGGACCTTCCTCCACCTCTTTCTTGGAAACAGAACATTAGAGATGGACCTTCTTCCCCCTCATTTCTTGTAAACAGAACATTAGAGATGGACCTTCTTCCACCTCTTTCTTGGAAACAGAACATTAGAGATGGACCTTGTTCTGCCTCATTTCTTGGAAACAGAACATTAGAGATGGACCTTCTTCCACCTAATTTCTTTTAAAGTGAATTGCTTCCCAACGTCTGAAGCATAGAAAAGAACATGGGTCCGAGTGAGCTCTCTGGTGGTCCCCTTGCTGAATGAAACATTTTCCACACTCTGTGAAAGAATGCTCATCCCTGTGACGTCTCTGGTGTCAATGTCTTATTTCAAAAATAAACATTTCCCACACTCAAATATGAAAATAGAAGCTTATTTGTGTTAATTCCCTGGTAATAGAAGATTTTTTTCTTAAAAAAAAAATGGTCTGTTCTCTGTGTGAATTTTCTGGTGTTGAAGAAGTTTTCTTTTCTCTGTGAAACTTTTCCCGCACTCTGAACACGAATAAGGCTTTTCTTCCAAATGAATTCTTTGGTGATTGAGAAGAACTTTTTTCTCAGTGAAAGATTTCCCGCACTCTGAACACGAATAGGGATTCTCACCTGTGTGAATTCTCTTATGTTTGTGAAGCAGTTCTATCCGAATAAAACATTCCCCGCACTCTGAACATGAATAAGGCTTTTCTCCTGTGTGAATTCTTTGGTGTATAAGAAGTACTTTTTTCTCAGTGAAACATTTCCCGCACTCTGTGCATAAAAAGGGACGCTCTCCCGTGTGACTTCTCTCGTGTCTAATGAGGTCGTCTTTCCTAAGAAAACATTTCCCACACTCTGGACATGAATGAGGTTTTTCTCCTGTGTGAATTTTCTGGTGATTAAGAAGGTGTCCTTTCTCAGTGAAAGATTTCCCGCACTCTGAACATGAATAGGGGGCCTCACCTGTGTGAATTCTTTGATGTTTATGTAGCTGTTCTATCCAAATAAAACGTTCTCCACACTCTGAACATGAATAGGGACATTCACCCGTGTGAATTCTTTGGTGTCTAAGAAGTACTTTTTTATTAGTGTAACATTTCCCGCACTCTGTACATATAAAGGGACGTTCGCCTGTGTGACTTCTCTGGTGTCCAGGAAGGTCTTCTTTCCTACTAAAACACTTCCCACACTCTGGACATGAATAAGGCTTTTCTCCTGTGTGAGTTCCCTGGTGTCTAAAAAGCTTTCCTTTCGCACTGAAACATTTCCCGCACTCTGGACATGAATAGGGGCGCTCGCCTGTGTGAGTTTTCAAATGTTGATAAAGTCCTGCTTTCTGACCAAAACGTTTCCCGCACTCTGAACATGAATAAGGGTGCGCCCCTGTGTGACTTCTTTGGTGAATAAGAAGAACTTTTTTGCCACTGAAACATTTCCCACACTCTGAACATAAATAGGGGCGCTCCCCTGTGTGACATCTCTGGTGTATAAGGAGGTCGGCTTTCCGAAGAAAACCTTTCCCACATTCTGTACATGAAAAAGGTTTCTCGTCAGTGTGTGTTTTCTGGTGTCTTTCAAGTTTTGATTTCTCAGTGAAACTTTTCCCGCACTCTGAACATGAATAGGGGCGCTCACCTGTGTGGCTTTTCTGATGTATAAGAAGTTCTCCTTTGTAAATGAAACGTTTCTCACATTCTAAACATGAATAAGGACGCACATCCGTGTGAATTTTCTGGTGTGAAATAAGGCCTCTTTTCAGAACGAAAGTTTTCCCACACTCTGAACATGAATAAGGACGCTCACCTTTGTGAGCTTTCTGGTGTGCATTTAGGTTTTTTTTATGACTGAAAGATTTCCCGCACTCTGAACATGAATAAGGACGCTCACCTGTGTGAACTCTCTGATGTTTCGCAAAGTCTCCTTTATGAGTGAAAGATTTCCCGCACTCTGAACATGAATAAGGACACTCACCCGTGTGAGTTTTCTGGTGTACATTTAGGCTATCTTTACGAGTGAAAGATTTCCCGCACTCTGAACATGAATAAGGACGCTCACCCGTGTGAGTTGTCTGGTGTACATCTAGACGTTCTTTACGAGTGAAAGATTTCCCGCACTCTGAACATGAATAGGGACGCTCACCCATGTGAACTCTCTGATGTTTAGCAAGGTCTTCTTTTTGAACGAAAGATTTCCCGCACTCTGAACATGAATAAGGACACTCACCCATGTGAGTTTTCTGGTGTACATTTAGTCTATCTTTACGAGCGAAAGATTTCCCGCACTCTGTACATGAATAAGGACGCTCCCCTGTGTGAGTTCTCTGATGTTTAGCAAAGTCTCCTTTATGAGTGAAGGATTTCCCGCACTCTGAACATGACATTGGACTCTCTCCGGTGGTAAGGCCTTGATGGCTGTAGGAAGATTCCCCGGGATTAGAAGGATCGGGTAACCTTCCCAAACTTAAATCCATAGTTGAGTTTACAATATGTGATCCATCAGAGGACTCCATTGATCTCTGTATAGTCTGAGGAAGGACATTATCTCCGGGAGGGTTCGGGTCAATGTCGTAACCTGAAGATAAAAAAAAACGTCCCTCGGAGATATTCCAGGCTCCGCCTCCATCTGTTGGGAAAAATAGAATTTTATCAGCCTTTTATTTATGGCTTACACTCAGAAATCAAACAGTTTACAGATCGAAAATGGAACTGGGTGCAACCATGACATAAAATATATATATATAATCCGGATAAAGGATAAAATATCACCAAATCATAGAAGAGGACATTGTTTTGGTGAAGAACAAAGATGGACCTTCTTCCACCTCATTGGAAACAGAGCCTTAGAGATGGACCTTCTCATTTTTTTTTTAAAACAGCCCACTGTGCAATCGGCCCAACGGGAAACTTCCGGTAGTCCCGATGGCCAGTCCATCCCTGTTTCTTGGAAACAGAATATTGGAGATGGATCTTCTTCCACTAATTTCTTGTAAATGGAACGTTAGAGATGGATGGATCTTCACCTAATTTTGAGGAAACAGAACATTAGAGATGTTCTGTTTCCTCAAAATTAGGTGAAGATCCATCTCTAATGATCTGTTTCCAAGAAATGAGGTGGAAGAAGGTCCATCTCTAGTGATCTGTTTCCTCGAAATTAGGTGAAGGTCCATTAGAGATGGACCTTCCTCCACCTCATTTCTTGGAAACGTAACGTTAGAGATGGAACTTCCTCCACCTCATTTCTTGGAAACAGGATAACAGTGATGGACCTTTCTGATGGTATACATGAGTAATGGTCAACTTACTAGGTACTAGGGGGACTAACATTACCAAAAGGCGACACATAATATTTAGTGTATGTAAAGCTTCAGAACACGAGCATAATCCGTTCCAGAAGAATGCTCGTAATCCAAAGTACTCACATATCAAAGCGAGTTTTCCCATTGAAGTTAATGGAAACGAAAACAATTTGTTCCGCACTGACTTCAATGGGATGCAATACCGAATGTGGCCAGAGGTGGGGGGCGCCAGAGAGCGCCAAAAACAGGCGAAAAGGCCCGAGGACACTTCGGCTCGGCCCCTGCGCCCCCGTACCTCAGGCCAAATGAGGTACCGCAGGCCAATTTAGCTTGAATTCTGCTTGAGTGTTTATTACTTACTTCTGTTGATATGTAGGGAAGATTCCTCCTGTTTACTTTCCATAATCATCTCCCCCTCCTCCATAGACTGTTGATCTCCACTCACCAACCTCTCTTCTTCTTCCTCTTTAATCTCAACTTTGATGTATTTCAGTTCTTCACCCTAAACCCCAACAATTATAAGGTTTAGCATCTAGAATCGGTACTGCCAATAAGAGTTTACATGAGAATTGTATCTTATAGAATTATTTTGAAGACCTTATCTACCTGATCATTCTCTGTATAGGTGTGATGTTCCTGGGTGGAATCCCGGGAATACAGAGGACCTCCCTCCTCCATAGACTGCTGATCTCCACTCACCAACGTCTCTTCTACTTCTTCTTTATACTCAACTTTGATGACTTTCAGTTCTTCATTCTAAACCCCAAAGATGAGAGAATATTTAGTAAAAAGGAACTTACAAAGAATAATGTTGTCTCATAATTTAGAAGACATTTTAGGTCTTCATTCTCAGTCTGTCTTTAAGTTCTTCACCCTAAACCCCAAAGATAAGGTATAGTATCTAGAATGGGTCCTGCCAATAAGAGATTACATGAGAATTGTATCTCATATACCGTATATACTCGAGTATAAGCCGAGTTTTTCAGCACATTTTTTTTGTGCTGAAAATGCCCCCCTCGGCTTATACTCGAGTCACCCTTTTGCGCCTGATCTTCTGGAATTTTGGGACCCGGTACTGGCCGGCCGTAGGTCCCCTGGACCCCAAACTTGCCACACATGTAGCCCCACGCTTTCTCTATAGGTGTGCAAAGATTGTTGTCCGGGAGACCTACGGCCGAGGAGTACCAATTTTTCAAAGCCTAGCACCCCTTCCATCATCCCTTAGTCAATTATAAACTGAAAAAACCTCAATGAGAGTGGGATTTTCAAGGCAACAAATATAAAGCAAAAAAAATTTCATAAAAAAGTATAAATTTATTACAAAACATATATATAATAGAAAAACGTTCTCAATAATGAGACAAAGATCATTATAAAAACAATCTAAATGATATTGTCCGTAAAAACATGCCTGTAATCAGCAAGCTGTAGGCATGCAAGACAGATAGTCTGACGTGTTTCGAATGTGTGACATTCTTCTTCAGGGTAATTTACAGTATCAGGTTTTTTCCCTTAAGAAGTATGTGTATCAATGTCTCAGGATGCACATCTCACCGATTCCCCAATCATAATGTTTACTTTCGGCACCAGGCATTTAAAAGAGGCTCACCATCCCTCCGAACCATAGGGGGGCAGAATGAAAAAATTCAATAAGACGGCATTTAAACTCCTCTCATCATATCATGTTTCCATTGAGAAAATCCCAGAAGATATCCGTGTAAGGACCCATATATCCCAAAACCGGGCCAATGGGAAAGCAATAGATGTCTTTGTTGATGGAGGCAGAGAATGACATTTTTTTGCTTTATATTTGTTGCCTTGAAAATCCCACTCTCATTGAGGTTTTTTCAGTTTATAAACATTTCAAGGACATTTCTACTGTCTGGAGGAGGTACAATCGGATTCTCCCTTTGTCATTTCTGAGAGTCACCGTAGGAGACATTCTTCCTCTCGTTACACTATTGCCAGGTGGATTGGACCAATCATCATTCAAACCTATAGCCCAAGGCATATGGTTCCACCCTTCCCTGCAAAGGCATACTCTACCAAATCTGTTTGTGCTTCATGGGCTTTTCTCGGACATCCCAGATCTGCAAGGCTGCTGTATTTTGTTAAGTTTTACCTGGTGGATGTTCAGGCCTCGTTTCATTTTAATGTTGGGCATAAGGTGATTTAAGCTGCTCCCTGACTTTTATAAATACCGTATTTATCGGGGTATTGCACGCACCCCTAAAGTGGACCTGCATTCCTGTAAAAAAAATACATTTTAGTACTTACAGTTTTGGTGTCTTGCGCGGCGTCCATCGGTGGCCTCGTCGGGTCCGGCGTCCGTCTGCGGCTTCGGGTGTCCTCTTTGTCGGGTCTGGCGTCCTTCTGCGGGTCCTCCCTGCTCGATCCCCGCGCCGAGTTTGAACACTGCACCGGCATATACCGAGCGCAGGACACTCGGGTATAGTCAGGCAGGCTTGGCCACTCTCGCGCTCACGTACAGGACGTGAGCGCGAGAGGAGCCGAGCCTGCCCGACTATACATATCGAGCACCCACGATTTTGCCCTGATTTTCAGGGCAAAAAAGTGTGCGGTATACGCCGATAAATACGGTACCCTCTTTTGACCCAATATTACACGGGCCTGTCAATTTTTTTTCCACTTTTCCCACCCCTGCTTTTGGAAATGGCATGGTCCAAGACTAAGCTCTTGTGTCCTGTTATGTACTCAGGACTTACCTTTAATGTCGATTTCTTGGAGTACATTACAGCTTGGTACCAAATAGAGGCTTGCTAGGAGTGGCAGAGGTTATGTTAGGGATGTCCTTACATCTTTGGTTGATATTGCCCAATTATTTTAAGGTAGCTTCATAACACATGGCCTAAAACTAAAATCTAATGCCGCGTACACACGATGGGAAATTATGACAAGAAAAGTTTGTTGTAAGCGTTTGGTCGGAAATTCCGACCGTGTGTAAGCTCCACCTGACTTTTTCTGTCGGAATTTCCGCCAACAAAAATTTGAGAGCTGGTTCTCAAATTTTCCCACAAGAAAAGTTCTTGTTGGAAATTCAGATCATCTGTATGCAATTCCGACGCACCAAAACACACGCATGCTCTGAATCAATTAAACGCATGCTCAGAATCATTAAACTTTGTTTTTCTCGGCTCGTTGTAGTGTTGTTCGTCACCGCGTTCTTGACGATCGGAATTTTGTGTGACCGCGTTGTATGCAAGACAAGTTTGAGCCAAAATTCCTTCGGAAAAAAAATCCACGGTTTTCTTGTCGGATTTTCTGATCGGGTGTACGCGGCATTAGTCCTGTGATGTACTTTAAGGAAAGTGAAAAATCTTTTTTAAGGTCTACATATTCGGTCCAATCTACCTGAAGATGCTGAGAGGTATTGGGATCTCCCTGTGTGAAATACCATGAATACAGGGGACAACCCTTTTCCATAGACTCATGATCTCCACTCACCATTTCTTCTTCTTCCTCTTTAACCTCAACATTGATGTCTTTCGGTTCTTCTTCCTAAACCCAAAAGGCAACACAGTAAATTTATAATACTATATAAAAGAATGTTATCTTGTAGCTTAAAATTATATTTTTAGGTCTACATGCTTAGTCCCACCTACCTGATGATGGTGGGGGATGGTGTGATCTTCCTGTGTGGAATCCCGGGAATACAGAGGATGGGGACATCTCTCTGGTGGGTTCCCATTACTGGATCCATCTGTAGGAAACACACACACTGACTGAATACATTGGCCCAGATTCAGCTAGAATTTGCCCCTTATTTACGGAGGCACAGGGCAGCGTTTTTGCCCTGCGCCCCCGCAAATTATCTGCGCTGCGCGCGATTCACGGAGCAGTGGCGCTCCGTAAATTGCGTGTGCGCTCTTTAAAATTGCCCTGCGTAAGGGCGCCTAATGTAAATGATCCCGTAGGGGGCGGGAATCATTTAAATTAGGCGCGCTCCCGCGCCGAGCGTAGAGCGCATGCTCCGTCGGGAAACTTTCCCGACGTGCATTGCGGCAAATGACGTCGCAAGGACGTCATTTGCTTCAAAGTGAACGTGAATGGCGTCCAGCGCCATTCACGAATCACTTACGCAAACGACGTGAAATTCAAATTTCACGACGCGGGAACGGCGTGTATACTTTAGCATTGGCTGCCCCTACTATGAGAAGGGGCAGCCTTACGCTAAAGACGCCGTACGGAAACTCCGTAACTTGCGTACGCAGGGCCCGCGCAACATTGTGAATCGGTGTTAGTATGCAATTTGCATACTATACACTGAGCACAATGGGAGCACCCCCTAGCGGTCATCGCAAGAATGCAGCCTAAAATCTGCGTGGCATAAGAGCCTTATGCCACGCAGATTTTAGGCTGCAGTCGGCGTTACGATGTTCCTGAATCAGGAGCATTCGTAACGCCGGAGCAAGTAAGCAATTGCGCTGTGTAACCTATGGTTACGCAGGCGCAATTGCTTCTTGAATCTGGGCCAGTGTTTCTATGCGTTTATCAGATGATGGGGGATCTAGGTGGAGCCTCCGTACTGCTCTCTCCTTTACA